>NW_027223763.1:622621-1065121 GCF_028538775.1 Myotis yumanensis
CCGTCGTAGAGCAGGATGGGCAGCTGGGAGCCGGGCGCGAAGTCCTTCAGCACGTCTAGGGACCTGTGGGCACAGGGAGCGGGGGTAGTGGCGGGGGTGGGGGCAGCGGCCGGCAGGGTCCCGGGGCGGGGCTCACCTGCGGGTGTCCACCGTGGTGAGCGTGAAGGGAACACCCTTGAGGAGCAGGATCATGAAGAGCCTCTGGCAGGAGGGGCAGTGGCCCACGCTCTCACAGTCCTCGCTCGCCTGTGGGTGGGGGGAGGGGGGTGTCAGGGCAGGGAGCCCACCAGGATCCCTGCCCCCAGGCGGGTGGGGCCCGGCCTCCCGCAGCCAAGAGGCTGGAGCCGGGCCAGAGCTCAGCAAGTGGCCGGTGAGGGCCCTTGACATGGTCCCCGGGAGGAGGGAGGGCCCCAGAGCTGCTGGGAGGCTGGGAGCGGGCACAGGACAGGGGTGGGAGCGGGCACAGGACGGGTGGGAGCGGGCACAGGACAGGGGTGGGAGCGGGCACAGGACAGGGGTGGGACCCTGGCTCTGGGGCCTGGCCCTCAGCCTTTATCTAAAGAGTCTGGGTAGAGGCCAGGGCCCTGGCCTCCGGCCCCACAGGCTGGTCTCAGGGTGGGGTCGGCCGAGGGAGCTGGTTTCAGAATGATTCATAAGACAACTGGGCACCGAGGCCGTGGCACCAGCCGCCCGGTGCCCGAATGTGGGAGGGGGCCCGAGGCCTGACAGCTCCGCGGAGGGCGCCACGGGCGTGGGCACCAGGGGGCTGCCGGGCCCCCCTCCTACGGCACCGACCCCAAGCTCCCCTCGGGCCTGGCCACTGGCTACCTGCTTGGCACCTCCCTGGTGAGGGGCTGGCCCCGCCCAGGAGCCCAGGTGGGTGTTGGGACAGGGCCACCCCTACCCCTTTTGGGGAGGACTCACAGGCCCTTCTCCCCTCAGGCTAACCCCATCTTATTCAGCCCCCGTAGGCCTGCCTGAGCCCACCCACCCCAGGGGAAGGGGCGCAGACACTGCCACGGAGACCCACCCTTCAGCCCGCCTCCCCCGAGACAGTGGCACCCACAAAGCACCCCACCCTGAGCCCCCCGCCCCAGCCACCCCCACTCCTCCCCCCGCCCCTCCCCGGCACCTTGACGAAGAGCTGGAGCTTGGCAGTATCGGCCATGGTGGGAGCCACAGTGCTGGCCGCTGGGCGGGACCTGGGAGCTCTTTAAGGTTCCTGCCTGGGCCCGCCCTCCCCGCCCTGGGCCCGCCCTGCCCGCAGTCACCTGGGAGGCGGAGGAGGCGGTGCTGGCGGCTGGCGGGCCTGTCCAAGCGTGAGGGTGTGGCCTGGGAGGAACTGGGGGGAGGGCTGGTCCTGGGGCAGCGGGCACAGCTGGGGGTCTGAGTGCCTCATGGGGGTGCAGGGGGGTGGAGGCCATGACCAGTGGACCGGAAGGCCAGGAAAGAGGGGTGTCAGCCTGGGAGGGGGCAGCTCTGGATCTTCACACACACACACACACACACACACCGTGAACATGCCCGTGTCGGTCAGGAAGCTGGGCCGTGGGCAGAAGCGATCAGCCTGGCCCCAGCCTCGGTTTTCCCATCTGCCTGCCTTACAAGAGGGTCAGCCCCCTAGAAAGGGAGCCTCCTCCACCCACTGAGCTCCGTCGGGCAGACCCCCCCGCCCAGGGCGACCCGGACACACTGCGGAGCTCGGTGTCCGGCTTCCCTCGGCGCCTCCCCTCCACCAGCTGGGGTGTCGGGGCCCCTCCGCGACAGGGGGGCTCGCCCTGTGTGTTTCCTGCCCCCCAACCCTGGCCCTGGAGCCGCGTTGAGGCCTCTGCACCTGCACTCCCCAGGTCCTGTGAGAATAAAAGGCCCTCGTGCACCTGTGAGAGGAGCAGCGCGCTCACACTCACCGCACAGACAGACCAGAACCAGGTCAGGCTGCAGCGGCCGGCGCGTGGCGGTCACACGCTCGGGGTGTGCGGCTAAGGCCCCTCTGGGGACCGTGTCAGCAGCCGGGAGCCGGTGCTCCCGCCTGGGAGTGAGCCGAGGTGTCCTTGTGAACTCACGGGGGGGCGGGGGGCGCGCCCCGGCCGCGGGACAGCTCCTGTGTCTGTCTCACGGGGGGTCCGCGGGGCTCGGAGCTGGACACTGCCCCTCCCCCGAGTTCATGCGTGGAAATCCGAGTCCCCAGCAGCTCGGAGTGCAACGTATTGGAGATGAGGGTCTTTGAAAAAGGGATCATGTTAAGCGAGGTCAGGGCTGTCCTCACAAAAAGGGAAGATTTGGCTCTGACCAGAGGGCTCAATGGTTAGAGCGCCATCCAAGTACCGAAGGGTCTCGGGTTCGATTGCGGGTCTAGAGTGCGTGCTGCTGGCCCGGCTGGCATGACCTGAACCAGGAGGTCAGGGTTCGATTCCCAGTCAGGGCACAAGCCCAGGTTGTGGGCGCCATCCCCAGTGTGGAGTGTGCAAGAGGCAGCTGTTCAATGATTCTCTCTAATCATGGATGTTCCTCTCCCTCTCCCTCTGCCTCTGCCTTCCTCGCCGAGATCAATAACAATAATAATAAAGACAAGAAGCCGGTCCCGAGCCCCCCACGCGCCCTTCCCAGCAGCGTTCCAGTGGCTCTGCTCCGAAAGGAGACACAGGCTCGTCTGGGACGGGGGTGGGGACGGGGGTGGGGGCATCGGGGCCTCAGCAGGTGCTTCCTAGCTCCGCCCACTGAGAGGGCCGGAGAGCAGGCCCAGAGCCCAGAAGGGGCGCCAAACAAGACCCCCCCAAGAGCAGCCAGAACTTCTTGGGGAAGTGGTTGCGTCCAGACGGGGCGGGTTCGACGCAGGCCTGGGACTGGCCGCAGCGAGAGCGACCGAAACTGGGACCAGCCGAAGGGACGAAGCCGCCGGCGAGGGCTCCCACGGCCGAGCCTGGGGCCTCGAGCATAAAAGAGGTGACAGAGTTGTAGCCACACACGGTCGACGCGCTACGAGACTATTTTGCCACAATAAGAAGTTTTAAAGGACGACAGTAAGGAACGAGAACATGATTTTTAAAACCCATGAGGCCATGGTGGCTATTTCTGAAAGCAGAGGAGCTCTGTGGAGGCAAGTGCCGCGATGGGTGGGACATGGCCGCTTGGCAGCCTCCCCCGCCCCGCCCCCCCCGCCCCCGTGAAAGGGATGAGCTGGCCACACGCCCCCCGCCCTCTTGGGGGGTCCATGGCCGAGCTGGAGGGCCAGGCCCTGGAAGTTCCCTGTGACCCCGTCTCCAGCCTTTGCACGTGCTCCTACCTGGACTTGGGTCTCAGCCTTGAGATCCCCCCCCCCCACCCCCGGAGGCCCTCCCAGGCCAGGAGGAGAGGGAGAGAGCCCAGCACCCCCCCCCACAGGCCCCGGGGGCAGCAGGCCCGAGGGCACAGGGAGCACAGGAGGCCCAGCAGGGCCTGCCCCGAGCCTCACACATGAACACCCCATCGTCTTGGCTGAGGGGCGCCGGGGGAGTGACAGACAGCCCCTGCCTCAGTCTCCCCACCTGCAGTGTCAGGGTGCAGGGGGTGGAAGCCTGCCCCCCGCCCCCAACAGGCCTGATGCTCCAAGACAGGCAGACAAGCCTGCCACCAGGGGCCCGTCACCCCAACACACGACGCTCGTGTGGACTTTCCTGTTTATTTACTTAAAACAAACATCTGTGCGCTATGTACAGGTCTGGCGCCCAGGCGGGCAGGCGGGCAGCTGGGTGGGGAGCAGGGGCAGCTGGGGTCAGGCAGGGTCTGTCCTCTCCTGGCCACTGGGGCCAGCTTCGCCATCCCTGGTCCAGCCTGCTGCCCCTGAGGCAGCCTCTGCCCGGCCCACGGGGTGACCTCCCAGCACGAAAGCGGGGCCTGGCCCCCTCTCCTGAAGCACAATGAACAGGTGCCCGGGGCCGGGACCCACCGCCCCCTCAGCCCCGGCCGCAGCCCCTGCCTTCCAGGGGTTGTAAGAAAAGCGGGTCCGGGGGGGCCGGGTGCACCTGGCAGCCCTGTCACCCCGGTGGCCCCAGGGAGGGTAGGGAGGGGTGGCGGGCAGAGCTGGGCGGGCAGAGCCGGGGCTCTGGCCCCAGGCTTTAAGGCAGAGCGGGGTGAGGGTGTCAGCCCGGGGCCGGGCCAGCCTTTGGCACAATGAGGGGAGGGCGGCCCTGGCCCAGGGCAGGGGCTGGAGGGGCCTGAGGCCCTCGGTCCTGGACCTCCCATTCCAGGGCCTGCTGGGCGGGCACCAGGCCCAGTTCTGTTCCCTCCTGAGTTCTGTCCCCTCCGGCGTGTCCTGAGCCGGCGCCCGGCGGTCAGCAGAGGGTGTCCGTGTTGAAGGAGAGCTGGGCCTGGCCGACGGCAGACGGGCAGGTTCGGGGCGGCACCGGCACCCAGCAGTGCCCGACCCCAGGACCCAGGACTGGGCCTGCTCTCCCCCTCCCCACGCTGCTCCTCCCGCCCTCTCCCAGGGGGTGTGGCCTCTGCTCAGTCCGGTGGCCCCACCCCTGCTCCGCCATCGCTGAGGCCCCTCCAACCTCCCGGTCTCGAGGGTCTGCAGGGGGCCTGTCAGCTCCGCCCGTGCCCCGCCCTGCCAGGTGCACTGTCCTGAGCGCCGGGTCCCTCTGTCCCCGTGGCCACTGGCCCCCGTCCCAGCCTCTGCCGCCTGCTGCCCTCCCCCTTCGGGCCGCTCACCCGTTCCTCCTCGAAGCTGATGAGGCCCTCGTCCTCCGTGTCCAGGTCCTCGGGCTCATCGGCCACCAGCGCCCGCAGCTCGGTGGGGGCGGGCCGGCGCCGGAACAGGCTGAGCAGGCGGCCCAGCGGGGACTGCAGGGCCGAGGGCAGCTCTGTCTCCTGCTGCTCCAAGTTGTCGCTCTGCTTCTTGGCAAAGTTCACGAACACCTGGCGGGCAGAGGGGGGCAGGCGGTGGGCGGGGGTGGGGGGTGGGGACGGGAGGGCGGGCCGGCGCCCAGGCCCGGGCACTCACGTTGTCCAGGGTGGTCTGGCTGACCGAGTAGTCCTCGATGCCCAGCACGCCCACCACCTGCTCCATCTTGCTGAACACCTGGGCCAGCGAGATGCGCTCCGACTTCAGCTGGTACTGCACCTTGGTGTGGTGCCGCTCCTGGGCGCGGAGACCGGGAGGTCAGAGGTCCCGCTGGCCGTGCCCCCCTCCCACCCCCGGGGTCCTCCCACCTTGAGCACAGCCTCGGGGAAGTTCCGGTTGAAGAATCGCACCACGTCCTTCACGTTCTGGCTGCTCTTGGTCCTCACGGTGATCATGTAGCCATCCCCGAACCTGCCGGACCGGCCCATGGCCAGAGCCCTGCTGCCCAGAGAAGCCACCCCCTACCCCGCACCCAGGGCCCACCACCTGCACCCCAGGGCCGCCGCCTGCACCCCAGGGGCCCGCCGCCTGCACCCCCACGGCCCGCCGCCTGCACCCCAGGGCCGCCGCCTGCACCCCAGGGCCCGCTCACTCACCGGTTCTTCAGGTGCTGGATGCTGCCCAGGCAGCGCAGCCGCCCGTTCACCATGATGGCCAGCCGTGTGCACAGCGCCTCGCACTCCTCCATGCTGCGGGCGAGGGGCACAGGCTGGCACGGGGCGGAGGGCGGGGCGGGCAGGGGGCGGGCAGGAGGGGAGGGGCCGCACCTGTGCGAGGTCAGCACCACGGAGCGCCCCGTCTTGATGAGGTCCAGGATGAGGTTCCAGAGAAAGCGCCGGGCCTTGGGGTCCATGCCTGTGGTGGGTTCGTCCTGGGGGGGCGCCAGGCTCAGCGGCTGCACCCCTACCTGCCACCTCCCTCCTGGGCTCCCCCGGAAACAAGGGCAGGGCCCCCCGCCCCAGGCTCACCAGGAAGACGAAGGCAGGGAACCCGATGAGGGCGATGGCGGTGGACAGCTTCCGCTTGTTGCCGCCACTGTAGGTGCCGGCCGGCTTGTCCGCGTACTTGGTCAGCTCCAGCTTGTCCAGGGCCCACTTCACCACCTGGGGCGAGAGGAGCCATCGAGCCCCCGCCCCGCCGGCCCGCGCCCCCACCCCCCGCCCCGCCGGCCCCCGCCCCCCGCCCCGCCGGCCCGCGCCCCCCGCCCCCCACCCGGGCGGCCCCCACCTGGGCCTCGTCCTTCCAGGGGATGCCGCGCAGCCGTGTGTAGAGCTGCAGGTGCTCGCGGGCCGTGAGCTCGTCGAACAGGGCGTCGAACTGCGGGCAGTAGCCCAGGCTCTGCTGCACCTCGAGCAGCTCCTTGAGCACGCTGGGGACGCAGGCCGTCAGCACGGGCGCGCCAGCCACCGGGCACCCCCCGACGCCCCCCCGACGCCCCCCGACGCCCGCAGCACCTGTGCCCGTTGACGAAGGCCTCGCCGCCCGTCGTGCTCTCGTCGCCCGTCAGCATCTTGAAGGTGCTGGTCTTGCCGGCGCCGTTGACGCCCAGGAGGCCGAAGCACTCGCCGGGCCGCACGCCCAGGCACAGGCGGTCGACGGCCAGGATGCTGCCGATCCGCCTGGACTTGTACACCTGGCGGCCAGGGCGCCTCTCAGCGGGGCCCCACCGGGCGCCTCGCCCCCAACCGCACCTCCGCCCACAGGCAGAGCCGGGCTCCCCTCCGGACTCCCCTGCGGACTCCCCTGCGGCCCCGCCCCACGCGCCCGAGGCCCACCTTGGTCAGGTTCTCGATCTTGACCATGTCGTTGTCCGCGTCCCCCCGCAGCACCCGCTGCCGCTCGCTGGCCACGTCCACGTCGTCCTCCACCGGCTTGGTGGACACGGGCATGCGCCTGGGCGGGATGGACGGTGTGCAGCCCCCCGCCCTGTGGTGCCCCTGCACCCCCCACCCCGCACCCCCCCGCCCCTGGGCCCCGCACTCACTGCGGCTGCCGCAGGAAGTTGTACTGGCACATGATGGTGAGGAAGAAGCCCACGAAGCCCTCCACCGCCATGGCCACCAGCCCCGGGTGACGATGTCCCACTCGAACGGGGACTTCATCTTGTCAAACTGGCCTGTGGGGCTGCAGCTCAGGGCGGGGGCCTGGGGCCTCGCAATCCCCCCTGACCCCCCCCACCTGACATCCCCGACCTCAGGGGCTAAGCACACGTCTACGCCCCACCTCACAGGCCCTGCTGCCCCCACCTGCCCCACCCACACTGTGAGGGAGCCCTGTGCCCCCCACTCCGCGCCCACTGTGAGGAGCCCTGTGCCCCACCCCGCCCCCACTGTGAGGGAGCCCTGTGCCCCGCCCCGCCCCCGCACAGTACTCGTTGAGGTACTCGTTGTACGCCATCTCCATTGAGCCCGTGGCCCAGGTTGTAGTTGGGGAAGATGAGGAAGCAGCTCTTCAGGTAACTGTTGACGACCTTCAGGTCCTGGAAGGTCACGGGGTCACAGGGTCACAGGCAGGGCCACAGCCCTCAGCCTGCACACACCCCTCCCCCGGCCACCTTGTCGCACCCTCTCCCCCCTGCCCACCTTGTCACCCCCCCAGCCACCTTGTCGCACCCCCTCCCCCCTGCCCACCTGTCCCACCCCCTTCGCACCCCCCGGCCACCATGTCACCCCCCCGCACCCCCCTCCCCCCCCAGCTACCTTGTCGCACCCCCTCCCCCCTGCCCACCTTTGTCACCCCCCCAGCCACCTTGTCGCACCCCCTCCCCCCTGCCCACCTTGTCACCCCCCAGCCACCTTGTCGCACCCCCTCCCCCCTGCCCACCTTGTCACCCCCCCCAGCCACCTTGTCGCACCCCCCTCCCCCTGCCCACCTTGTCACCCCCCCCAGCCACCTTGTCGCACCCCCTCCCCCCCTGCCCACCCTTGTCACCCCCACCCAGCCACTTGTCGCACCCCCTCCCCCCCTGCCACCTGGTCCCACCCCCTTCGCACCCCCCGGCCACCATGTCACCCCCCGCACGCCCCCTCTCCCCCCCAGCTACCTTGTCGCACCCCCTCCCCCCTGCCCACCTTGTCACCCCCCCAGCCACCTTGTCGCACCCCCTCCCCCCTGCCCACCTTGTCACCCCCCCAGCCACCTTGTCGCACCCCCTCCCCCCTGCCCACCTGTCACCCCCCCCAGCCACCTTGTCGCACCCCCTCCCCCCCCTGCCACCTGGTCCCACCCCCTTCGCACCCCCCGGCCACCATGTCACCCCCCGCACCCCCTCACCCCTCCAGCTACCTTGTCGCCACCCCCTCCCCCCTGCCCACCTTGTCACCCCCCAGCCACCTTGTCGCACCCCCTCCCCCCTGCCCACCTTGTCACCCCCCCCAGCCACCTTGTCGCACCCCCCTCCCCCCTGCCCACCTTGTCACCCCCCAGCCTCCTTGTCGCACCCCCCTCCCCCCTGCCCACCTTGTCACCCCCCCAGCCACCTTGTCGCACCCCCTCCCCCCCGCCCACCTGGTCGCACACCCCTCGCACCCCCTGGCCCACCATGTCACACCCCCTCACCCCCCTGCCCACCTTGTCGCAACCTCCCAACCCCCGGCCACCTGGTCGCACCCCCTCCCCCCAGCCACCTTGTCGCACCCCCTCCCCCCTGCCCCACCTTGTCACCCCCCCAGCCACCTTGTCGCACCCCCTCCCCCCTGCCCACCTTGTCACCCCCCCCCAGCCACCTGTCGCACCCCCTCCCCCCTGCCCACCTTGTCACCACCCCCCAGCCACCTTGTCGCACCCCCTCCCCCCCTGCCCACCTTGTCACCCCCCCCCAGCCACCTTGTCGCACCCCCTCCCCCCCCTGCCCACCTGGTCCCACCCCCTTCGCACCCCCGGCCACCATGTCACCCCCCGCAACCCCCTCCCCCCCAGCTACCTTGTCGCACCCCTCCCACCTGCCCACCTTGTCACCCCCCCCCAGCCACCTTGTCGCACCCCCTCCCCCCTGCCCACCTGTCACCCCCCCAGCACCTTGTCGCACCCCCTCCCCCCTGCCCACCTTGTCACCCCCCCCCAGCCACCTTGTCGCACCCCCTCCCCCATGCCCCACCTTGTCACCCCCCCCAGGCCACCTTGTCGCACCCCCTCCCCCCCGCCCACCTGGTCGCACCCCCTCGCACCCCCTGGCCCACCATGTCACACCCCCTCACCCCCCCTGCCCACCTTGTCGCAACCTCCCAACCCCCGGCCACCTGGTCGCACCCCCTCCCCCCGGCCACCTTGTCGTGCTCGAAGAGCTGCAGCAGGAAGGTGGCCACGGTGGCCGTGATGCCGATGAAGAGGTTGATGACGATGAGGAACACGTAGGCCGAGCTGGGGACCTCGAACCAGAAGGAGGCTGGGTACATGATGGGGGTGATGGACCATCTGCAGGCGAGAGGCGGACACGGTCACCCCGCGGCCTGGCCCCCCCTCCCACTCCCTCTCTCCTCCGCCTCCCCGGCCCGCCCCCCCCCCCCCCCCCCCCCGGGCCCTTACCCGTAGAGCAGGAACAGAGAGAGCACGGCAGGGAAGTTGGTGGGCGACGTGTAGGCCGGCAGGTCGAACACAAACAGGATGATGATGCAGCAGGTGGCCGGGACCAGGTAGTTCAGCTACCAGAGCAGCGGGGACTGGTGAGGGCAGGGTGAGGGGCCTGGGGGCGGGGTGAGGGGCCTGGGACAGGGTGAGGGGCCTGGGGGCAGGGTGAGGGGCCTGGGACAGGGTGAGGGGCCTGGGGGCAGGGTGAGGGGCCTGGGGGCGGGGTGAGGGGCCTGGGGGCAGGGTGAGGGGCCTGGGACAGGGTGAGGGGCCTGGGGGCCAGGGTGAGGGGCCTGGGACAGGGGTGAGGACCGGGACAGGTGAGGGCCTGGGGCCTGGGGACGGGGTGAGGACCGGGACAGGGTGAGGGCCTGGCAGCTGACAGTGATGGGAGGGCCAAGGGGACCCCCGCGCGCGGCGCACCATGTCCCACACGTAGTTGGCCAGACCAGTAGGTGACGGGGCTGCAGCCGCTGACGAACTGCAGGTGCTTGGCCTTGGTGGACTTCTCGGCCACCAGGAAGACCACGAAGCTGGCCGGCACGAAGGACATGGCCACGATGATGAAGATGGCGATGACCACGTCGGTGCCCTGCAGCCTGGGGGGGACGAGGCGGCCCTCAGCCCTGCCCGGCGGCCGGTCCCGCCGCCCAGGCCCGCCCCGGCCCCACACCTACAGGTAATCCAGGGAGAGGCTGGCGCTGGTCTTGTTCATGGGGTGGTTGGTGACGGTGATGGCCTGCGCGGGAAGGACGGCCTCAGGGGCTGCTCGGCGCCCGCCCCCGCCCCGCCCCACCCGCCCGCCGCACCCACTCACCATAGGCTGCCGGGTGGCCCTTGCTCTTGGGCAGGTTGGCGCGCAGGATGGCGTTGTTGAGGCTGTTGAGGTAGGTGGGCATGCTGTGGTACCCCTTGTTGTTGTAGAACACCTGGGGGCACAGAGAGACCCCGAGAGCCGGTGGGTCCCCGCAGGCCTCAGGTGGGGGCGGGATCCCCGGGGCCGGCCGCGTGCTCACCTGGGCCGCCCGGCGCACTGCCACCTTCCTCACCATGGCCGGGGCCCGGGCGCCGAACGAGGCCGGGATGGACTTCTGGACGTTGCCGAAGGTGATGGCCCCCGTACCTGGACGAGGTCGGGAGCATGAGGCCCGGGCCGGGGGTGGCGACCCTTCCCCCCGCTGCCCGCCTGCCCGCCGCCCACCACCCGCCTGCCCGCCCGCCCGCCCGCTCACCGGTGCAGCCGGAAGCGGTCGGAGGTGAACAGCAGGTACTCGGAGATGTTGTGGCCGGTGATGTCGGTCAGGATGTCGCCCCGTGACCACCCGCCCCTGGGGCGGGCGCCCGCCCACGCCGCTGGGGCAGGAGAAGCCAGTGCCCTGGGCCGAGCAGGTGCAGCGGACCGGCTCCCGCACCACGCGCGGCAGGGAGGGCGCCGACGTCCAGTTTTCTGCAGGCACAGCGGCGGTCAGCGGTCCGCTCCGCCCCTCACCCCCGGGGCGGCCGCGAGCACCAGTACCTGGGCCGGACGTGGGCGGCAGCGAGCTGTTCCAGGCCTGCGGCAGGTCCTCGTCCGGGGGCACCGGGGAGTCGGACGGTGCGGGCGAGGGCGGGGGCGGCACGAAGTTGGACAGGGGCAGCCCCTGCGTGAAGGACTCCAGGCACATGCTGTCGAAGAACCGCGCGGCCAGCAGGCGCGACTCGCCACTGCTCAGGTTCAGCGTGGACCCCAGGGAGCCGTTGGCCGGAGACTTGAGCACGCAGGTGGCGCCCACGCCCGACGGCAGCCGGAAGGTGCTCACAAGCTGCTGGGGGCTGGCGTCCGGGGACAGCTGGAATCTGGGGGGACCCGCAGCCTGAGTCTGGGGGGGAGCTGAATGCCCACCCGTCCTGGTGCTCCATCCGGGGCCCTGCACACGTGGCCACCTGGCGGGCAGCTCACCGGTACTCCCGGCGCTCCTCGTTGGCGTAGGGGATGAAGTTGCCGCGAGGCTGGGTGTAGTTGTGGTACTGGGAGGGCGACAGGACCAGCGGGGGCAGGTCACCTGGGGGGGTGCAGGGAGCCTGAGCAGGTGCTGGCTGCCCGCCTGCCACCCTGGGTCCAGACCCCCCCTTTTTTAAAAAAAAATATATTTTTATTAATTTCAGAGAGGGAGGGAGGGAGAAATAGAAACATCAATGAGGAGAGAGAATCATTGATCGGCTGCCTCCTTCACGCCCCACACTAGGGATCGAGCCCACAACCTGGGCATGTGCCCTGACGGGGAATCAAACTGTGACCTCCTGGTATGTATGTCGGTGCTCAACCACTGAGGTCCGCAGCCGGGCCAGACCCCCCTCTTCCCAGAACCCGTCAAGTCCGAGCTGGGCCTGGGCCCAGGGAGGCCGGAGTCCCAGGTGTTCCCTCCAGGCTCAGACGTAAGGCCAGACCCTCACGGAGCGGGCGGGTCCCCCAGCTGCTCAGGAGGCGGGCAGGCCACAGTCCCACCGGGTGGGCCACCAGCCGATGCCCTGTGCCTGCTGAGCAGCCGTACCGATCTCGGGGACGGAGAGGGCCACGGTCATGGCCACGCAGACGAACAGGGCGGGGAGCAGGATCTGGGAGGAGAGCGCCTTGGAGTTGCGGCGGGCGCAGTGGAACCGCTTCACCAGGAGCCCGTGGAACTGGCGCACCTTCAGCCACCAGCCCTCCAGCTTCCGGCCGCCCTGGCCAGCCCTGGCGAGGGCCTCCGCCTCCGCCTCCGCCTCGGTCTCTGCACAGGGGAGAGCGAGGCTGAGCCGGCCGCCCGCCCCCAGCCCACTCCGGGAACCCCGCCTGGCCCGCCGGGCTGCCCCCCACCTTGCAAGCTGACGTTATCGGGGTCCTGTAGGTTGTTGAAGAGGGGGTGGTAGTCGCCGTAGACGTCGGCGTAGCCAGATCCCTCGTCCCCACGGGCAGAGCCCACGGAGGACGCAGACTGCAGCGAGGCCTGGGACCGGGCCAGCTCGGCGCACCTGGCCAGGTTGCTGGCCTGAGCCTCGCCCAAGGGGGCCAGGCCGTCTGCCCCAGGCAGCACCTCCTTACGGGACTCCTTCACATCTGCACAGAAGGGAGGGCTGGGGGGCCAGCTCCCTGCCAGCTGCCCAGGACCCCGACCCCAGGCTCACCCCCACCCAGGAGCCCCGACCCAGGCTCACCCCCACCCAGGCTCACCCCCACCCAGGAACCCCGACCCAGGCTGACCCCAGGCTGACTCCCCACTCAGGACCCTGGGCCACCACCAAGGGGAGGGTGAGGAGCCCCAGGCCGGGGTCGGGGTGCAGGGGGGGGCTCTCACCGGCCTCGCTGTTCTCCAGGGACTGGTCCTCCTCCGACACCTTGAGGAACACCTCCTCCAGCGTCGTGTCCATGAGCCCGAAGCTGCTCAGGTGTAAGGAGTCCAGGCTGCACTCCAGGTGCTGGGAAAAGCGCAGGGTGAGGCCAGAAGGCGGGGCGCCCCCAGTCCCTTCACTACCCGCCCCTCCTCCAAGGCTCCGCCCTCCAGGACCCCGCCCCCACCAGCCCCGCCCCCAGGGCCCCGCCCCCACACCTGGAAGAGGCGCTCGAAGGCCCCCTTCCGGGCGGCCTCGCTGGGCAGGATGTAGGAGAGCTCGGTGCTCGTGTCGGAGACCAGCAGGCAGGAGGCCACGTGCTTGCGGATGAACTGGGAGACCTGGGCTTCCGAGCAGGCGCTCAGCTGGGCCCGCCCGGGGGGGCTGGACGTCAGTCCCGGGTCTGGGAGGGGAGGGGAGACGGGGGCTTCACTGGGGGGCCGGGGTGGAGGGGCCTGGGAGGGTCCAGCAGGTAAGATGGGGGCCTGGGGAGAGGGCGAGCCAGGCGGGACCAGGCATCCGGGCCTGCGGGCAAGTGAGGGTGCAGCCCCCCTCCCTCGCCTGGGGCGCAGGGCCCCGCAGACCTGGGGGGCCGCCCGGCTCGGCAGGGCGCTTGACCAGCGTGAGGCGGTAGCCGTCGCCGTAGGCGCCCTTGAGGAACAGCGGGGAGCCGCAGCACTTGAGCTTCCCGTGCGAGATGATGGCGATGCGGTCCCCCAGCAGGTCGGCCTCGTCCATGTGGTGGGTGGACAGCAGGATGGTGCGGCCTGGGGGGCGGGGGCGGGGGCGGGTCAGGGAGGGGCGGAGATGGGCGGGGCGGACAGGGGCACCCTCCCCCCCTTCTCCGCCCCCCCCCCGCCCCCCGCCCCGCACGGCGCCCCACGCACCCGGCTTGTACTTGAGGATGAGGTCCCAGATGGCGCGGCGAGCGTAGGGGTCCACGCCGGCGGTGGGCTCGTCCAGGATGATGGCGCGGGAGCCGCCCACGAAGGCGATGGCCACCGAGAGCTTGCGCTTCATGCCGCCCGACAGCGTCTGCACCAGCGAGTGCCGCTTGTTGGAGAGCTCCAGGTCCGCGATCATCCTGGGCGGAACCGGACGGCAGTGGGCGCCTCCTCCTGCCCGAGCCCCGCCCACCCTTCGGCCTCGCCCACACCCTGGATCTGCCCAAGGAGGCCCCGCCCCACCACAAGGCCCCGCCCACACCCTGGATCTGCCCCAAGGAGGCCCCGCCCCTTCCGGGCCCCGCCCCCACCCTGGATCTGCCCCCAATGAGGCCCCGCCCCACCACAAGGCCCCGCCCCCACCCTGGGCCTGCCCGCGTGGGCCCCGCCCCACCTCCAAGACCCCGCCCACCACCAGGGCCCTACCCGCCCTCGCCCCGCCCCACCCACTTGTCGGTCTCCTTGCGGATCTCCTCCTGGGCCATGCCCTTCAGCCGAGAGTAGAACCAGAGGTGCTCCTCCACCGTGAGCCGGTCGAAGAGCACGTTGTGCTGCGGGCACATGCCCAGGTTCTTGCGGATCTCGTCCATCTCGGTCCGGATGTCGTGCCCGTAGATGGTGGCGGAGCCCGAGGTGGGCGGGAACAGGCCCGTGAGGATGGACCTGGACGAGGGGCAGGTCACAGCCCCGCCTCCTGCAGGACACCCACCCGCCTCCCACGTGGTCGGGACCCCGGGCACCCGCCCCCCACTCACATGGTGGTGGTCTTGCCGGCCCCGTTGTGGCCCAGGAAGGACACCACCTGGTTCTCGTAGAGGTTCAGGCTGAGCTTGTTCAAGGCCAGCTTCTTGTCGTTCTTGTAGACCTTGGTGAGCTTGTCCACGCAGACCACCAGCGGCAGGTGCGTGGGCTCCTCCTCCATGCCCCGGGGCTCCTCTGCGCCAGGCCCCAGGTCAGCGCGGGGCTGCCCCGGCCCCGCACCCGCCAACCACCCCCCGCACCCGTGGGTGCCCGCCTCACCCACGCGCCGGCTCTCCATGGCACAGGCCTGGTCCTCCTCCATGACGCTGAGGCGGGGGCCGCCAGCCCAGGGCCAGCTCCACTCCCAGGCCTCCGTCCGCCCGCTGCCCAGCCAGTAGGACTTCTGCAGCGGGAAGTACCAGGGCCGGGGCAGCCCGTACATGCCTGGGGCGGGAGGAGGAGGGGAGGCTGACGGGCCAGGGGCCACAGGCCACGCCCCCTCCGGGGAGCCGCCGCCCACCCCATTCCCACCCCTCCCGAGGGTCTGCGGGTACCTGGGTGCACGGCCTCGATGTACCAGGTGAGCACGCCGTAGACCACGGCGTCCACCACCAGCATGGTGACCGCCAGGAGCAGGTTGAAGTCGTCCCCCTCCACGGGCGACTGGCTGAACGTGTGCCACTGGATGCCCACGCCCGCCACCTCGTACAGGGCGAAGTACTTGGAGCCCAGGCCGAAGGCGGTGGTGGACATGAGGGACTGAGGGGACCGCCGAGTCAGCGCCGGCGACGGAGGCCAGACCACCCCCCCCCCCCCCCCGCCCCCGTCCCCGCCCAGGACCCTCACCGCGATGCACTTCTCGAAGGCGGTGATCTTGTCGTGCGCCACCTCCTCTCGGATCGCCACGTACATGTAGGGCACGTAGCTCAGGAAGTAGATGATGCCGCCGCAGGCCGAGGCCAGCTTGGCCTTGGAATACAGCACGGACACCAGGAAGCTGGGCAGGGGAGCCACGGCTGTCAGCCAGACCCTGCCCTGGCACACCCGGCCTGACACTGAGCCGGAAGCCCTGGGCTGTCCCTGCCGGGGCCCCGGGGAACTCTGGGCCGGGCTGTCTCTGCGCCCTCTGGGCGGGCACGAGGGCACCCAGCCCACTGCTGGCCGCAGGCTCTCACCAGAACATGATGGTGGCCACGGCGTAGACGGCCAGGAAGAGCCAGATGATGAGCACGTGGCTGTGCATGAGCACCTGGCCGTACTTGAGGATGGCGGTGAGCGCAGTCACGGAGATGGACAGCTGCACAAAGCCGGTGATGAACCAGGCCACCCAGTGCACCGCGTTGTCCAGGCCCATGGTCTTCATCACCTGCGGGAGGGCGGGTGCAGGGGCCTTGGGCAGCTGGGGAGGAGGGGCCCGCAGCTGCCTCCCCCCTCCCGTCTTCCCCCTCCCATGTCCCTCCCCCGCCCCGCCCCACCTCCTTCAGCCGGTGCTCCTTCTCTGCCACGATGTGCTGGATGGTCATGGCCACCGAGTAGACCCAGGAAATCACCATGCACAGCGGCATCATGTGCTCGATGACAAACAGGAAGCTGGTTCGGTGGGGGTGGAGCGTGAGGGGTGGGCTCGGCCCGCCCCCCCTGCCCCAGTCCCGGGCGCCCGCACTCACTCGTCCCGCGTGTAGCAGGGGTAGGGGAACATCTGCACGTAGCTGCCCGGCTCGACCACATCGTGCCCCACGAAGGTGTTGATGATGGCGCGCTCCATCATGTCTGCGGGCGGGTCGGCCGTCAGCCGGTGCAGCGGGGCCTCCCCCCGCCCCCCCACCCGGGCCCCAGGGGCGGCCCTCACCCTGGATCCAGACAAAGCCGTAGAGGAAGTACAGGCGGCCGCCGGTGTTGGGGCCCGGCCTCCAGTAGGCCCGGCGGATCTCGTTGGTTTTCTCGGTGAAGCTGGAGTTCTGGCGGATCTTGTAGTGCACGTGGGGCGGCAGGGAGCCGTCCTTGCGAGTCTGGAAGATCACGCCTGGGACAGAGCCAGGGGCAGGTGAGGGTGGAAGTGGGGCAAGCCCCGAGATGGGGTCTGCCCAGGGCAGGAAGGGACAGGAGTGGGTGAGGGGTGTGAAGGGTGGAACTGTGATGGGCGGGGTCTTGGGGGGGTTAAGGGTATGGGGTGGGGCTGGGACGGGGAGAGACTGAAAAAGGAGGGGCTGCAGGAGGGGGAGCAGGTGGGACTGCAGGTGAGGGAGCAGGAAGGGGAGCAGGTGGGACTGCAGGTGAGGGAGCAGAAGGGGAGCAGGTGGGGGAGCAGGTGGGGGAGCAGGTGGGGCTGCAGGTGAGGGAGCAGGAGGGGAGCAGGTGGGGCTGCAGGTGAGGGAGCAGGAGGGGAGCAGGTGGGGCTGCAGGTGGGGGAGCAGGTGGGGCTGCAGGTGAGGGAGCAGGAGGGGAGCAGGTGGGGCTGCAGGTGGGGGAGCAGGTGGGGCTGCAGGTGAGGGAGCAGGAGGGGACCAGGTGGGGCTGCAGGAGGGGAGCAGGTGGAGCTGCAGGTGAGGGAGCAGGAGGGGAGCAGGTGGGGCTGCAGGTGGGGGAGCAGGTGGGGCTGCATGTGAGGGAGCAGGAGGGGACCAGGTGGGGCTGCAGGAGGGGGAGCAGGAGGGGAGCAGGTGGAGCTGCAGGTGAGACTGCAGGTGAGGGAGCAGGAGGGGAGCAGGTGGGGCTGCAGGTGGGCAGGCGGGGAGCCGGGTCAGGGCTGACTCACTGGCGAACACCGTGACGTTGTCCTGGTAGGCCTGGTTGAGGGTGTAGTTGACAATGCTCTCCTCATCGGGGAACCCCTTGAAGATGTCCACGCTCACCTGGGGGAGGGGCATCGTCGGAACCAGCCCGGGCACCAGCGGGGTTCAAGGGGCTGGCCCGCCCGCCCACCTTGGACATGAACTGGATCCAGCCACAGGCCGCGTTGTCGATGGTGTCCAGCTGCTGCA
Organism: Myotis yumanensis; assembly: GCF_028538775.1. Lineage (NCBI taxonomy): Eukaryota > Metazoa > Chordata > Mammalia > Chiroptera > Vespertilionidae > Myotis > Myotis yumanensis. The sequence goes on from NW_027223763.1 coordinate 640,084, forward strand.
GGAGGGCCGAGCCGTTGGGCAGCGAGAAGCCGTCCTGGCGCAGGGCGGGCGGCAGCTCCTCCAGGGACAGGTTCAGCGCCTCGGGGTGCAGCCGCAGCTCCGCCACGTACTGGGGGTGCAAGACGGGATCGGAGGGTGGCCCAGGCCACCACCACCCAGGACAGAGCAGGCGCCCGCCGCCCCCCACCGCCTCCCGCCACCGCCCCGCACCTGCTGCAGCCAGTGCAGGTGCTGCTGCAGCCGGCCCTGCGCCAGGAAGCTGCGGATCTCCGCCGAGATGTTGAGCCAGACCTGGGCGTAGTGGGTCACGTTGCCTACAAAGGCAAAGGTCTCGTTGGCCTGCAGGGGGGAGGGCGGGGGGCATGGGACTCACGCAAGGCCTCCGCCAGCGAGGTGCTCCGCTCCCTCCCCCGCAGCGGCACCAGCACGGCCAGTCCCCACCACCGCCGACCCTGACGCCAAGTCTCCCCTCCCTGCCTTTCCCCAGCTCGCCCTGCCTCTCCTCTGCCCCGCTGCCGCTCCAGGGCAGCCTGGGTCTGTTCCCTACCTCCCCAGCTCCGTCCTCAGACCCTGCCCGTGCATCCCTCCATCAGCCCTGACCCTTGGTCCTCATGGCGTCCTGGCTCTCCTTGCTCCAGGCGGGGCCTCTCCCCTGGGCTGGCCATGGACCACGCCCTCAGCCAGCCTCACGCCACCAGCTGCCTGGCCCCCTCTGGCCCACTGGACGCTGCCCTGGAAGGTGGCCGCCCACGGCCTCTCCTGCATCCGCAACGGGCCCTGCCACACCCGCCAGGCCAGGACCCTGCCCTGCACCGGCCCTGGGTCCCCCTGCACCTCGGTCCGCCCCCCAAGTTCCGTCACCCACGGAGCCCGAGCGGGACTCACAGCCCTGCGGGATCCCAGCCTGCGCCCCCCCGCCCTCCGCCTCCTCCTGCTCCCGCCCCAGAACACGCGGCTGGGACGCCGGGACGGAGCGGAGCGGAGCGCACCTTGAGGATGACGCGGTCGGCCTCCGAGCCCGCGGGCGCGTACAGGATCTTGGGGTTGCTGGTCATGAGGTGCACCAGCAGGCCCAGGTTCCGCTGCTCCTTGCTCGTGAAGCCCAGCGAGCTCATGTTGCCGCTGCGCAGCGCCTCCGGCTCAATGGTGCTGGGGACACGCGTGAGGGGGGACACACGTGAGGGGGGACACGCGTGGGGATGGGGTGGGGGACACGCATCAGGGTGGGGATAGGGGAGATGCATTGGTGGGGGACATGCGTGGGGGTGGGGGACACGCGTGACGGGGGACACGCGTGGGGGTGGGGGACATGCGTGAGGATGGGGGTGGGGCGTGAGACAGGGTCTCAGTGAGGGGCCCAGTGAGGCCTAGAGTGGGGGTGGGGACCAAGGCAGGGCAGGGAGGGTCAGAGCCAGGCCTGGGATCAGGCCCCAGGGGCCTTGGCCACCCGGTCTCCCTCCCCTGCCCGCCACCTACCGGTTGTTGCCACACAGGATGGGCTGCAGGGCGGCCCAGAGCTGCACGAAGGCCGAGCACTGGCCCTGCAGGGCCTCCGAGGGGGAGGCAGCGGGAGCCGCAGCGGACGGGGCGCCGTCCTCCGCCGTGGCATTGGAGCCGGAGCCTGTGCCGTTGGCCGTCCCGCCAGGACTGCCTGGGGGGCCGGGAGCCCGGTGGGCGCAGGCGCCCTGGGGCAGCAGCAGCGCCAGGGCCGACAGCACGTCCACGTCCTGCAGCACCTTCTGAGCGTCCAGCAGGTCCTCCAGCAGCGCCTGCAGCCGCCGTGGGGGTGGCGGCTGCTGGGGGGCTGAGCCGTTGGGGGTGTCCAGGCCCAGCTGGGGAGACAGGGGGTGTGTGGGCACAGCAGGGACCAGGGGCGGGGCTGATGGACACTTGGGGACAGAGTGGAACAGGGGGGTCACCCACAACGGGGGTGGGCGGGAAGAGGGGCTGAGGGAGCCCGGGCTGGGGGCGGGAGAGACGGGTGAGAACACGGGGTGGGGGTGAGGCCTGGCATCACCGCAGGTGCAGGACGCCCAGGCACAGGCACGCCCACACCCCGCGCAGCCAGGACCCTGCAGGAGCCCTAGCGCCTCCTCCGGCCCCGCCCCCGCCCGCGGCCAGCTGGCAGGCAGGGCCTCCTCACCTGCTGGGCGATCTTGGCCACGTCCAGCTGGTTCCGGAGCTCGGCGGCCAGCCCAGAGAAGCGCCGGGCACGGGCTGCGGCCTGCCCACTGCAGATCGCGTCCCGATAGCCCTGCAGTGCCGCCTGCTGACCCCCGGGCACCGTGAGGATCCGGCCCAGCTCCCCGGAGCCTGGGGCGCAGGTGAGCCGCTCCAGGAGGGCGGGGGCCGCCAGCAGCGCCTGGGGGTGCGGGAGAGCGGCTGGGAGGAGCCCCACCAAGAGGAACCAAGGCCTGGCCCAAGCCGGCCTCAGGCCTCGCTGCCCACCCACTGTGCCAGGTCTGAGCTCACAGGTTCTCCAGTGGGCAGGGCAGATACACATCACCATCTTGCCTTCCCCCTCCCGTGCCAGCCACAACCCCAGGCCCCTCCTGCACCCACCGGGCAGAAACACCCACCCAGAGGCAGGCAGCAGCCCATCCTCCCACCGACAGCCCCTCACCTCCAACCGGGACAGGGAGCTGGTCCGCAGGCGGCCCCACGGCTCCAGACCCCGGGGAAGGACTGAGTCCGCATCCAGGGCGGGCGGAGGGACAAAGAGCAGGCGGTAGACCTGGGGGTGCGGGCACGGCTCAGGCTGGGGTCTCTAGCCAGGCCCAGGGCCACCTCTGAGCCCAGCACGTCCCCTACCCCAGCCCTGCCACCGGGGGAGGGCAGAGCAGAGCAGAGGGCCAGGCCCGGAGCTGCCCCCAACAGCAGACACACGCTCTCGGCCAGGCTCCCCGCCTCACCTCGGGCACGTCCACCTGGGCGGCCAGCAGGGCGTGGGCTGTGCTGTTAGGCAGGGACAGGTTCTGCGTCAGGAAACGCCAGAGCTCCTGTGGGTCCCGGGCCACCGAGTCCAGAGAGAAGGAGGACACTGGACGGGCAGAAGGACGGGGCTGAGGGCCAGGTGGACCGGCTCGGGGCCAAGCTCCCGGCCCCACGGCTCAGCCAAGGGCGGGCGGCCGGGCCAGCCCACCTGAGCGGGGCCCCTGGGAGCTCAGAACAGTTCAGATCAGCAGTTTTCAACCCTTTCGCCTCGTGGCCTAAAGCAGTGGCTGAAATCCTGCGGCACCAAACATGTGCTTTTTGCTGATCTGACCCAAAAAATAGGTATAATCCTGACTCATTCACACGGGGCGGCTCTTGCTGTGCTGGCTGCTGTCACTTCTTCACGTGACAATCTACGGGAAGAGAGGTCAGCGCCCGACCGCACCGTCAGGGGCCGCGTGTTGTAAACATCCTTGCGACACCCCGGCGTAGACGGAATGGAGGGCGCAGGAAGTCACCCGCTGACGCCAGAGCTGGGCCCGGGCCCCACTCCACACGCAGGGGGCGGCCCAGCACGCACCTGCCGGCCTGTCCGGGCGGCTCCCCCGGGTGCCGGGCCCCGAGCTGAGGGCCTCCAGGTGCTGGCGCAGGGCCTCGAGCTCCGAGCCCAGGTTGGGCCGCTTGGGGCCGAACAGGTTGCCGTCCTCCACCACGCGATTGAGGCGCTCGAGCAGCTGGGTGACCCTGCAGCAGGCCCGGGTCAGCCGCCGGCCACCCGCCCGGCGGGGTGGGGCTGGAGGTGGGAGGTGGGCTCCAGGCGGGGGGAGGTGGGGGGCTGGGGGGCTCACGTGGAGTTGGAGTACTGCAGGAAGCCGAACTCGTCCCGCTGGCCGTCCGGGCACAGCGACTGCATGACGGGCAGAATGCCGGCGGAGGTGAGGGGGGCTGCCGTGTAGAAGGCTGGCGGGGACAGGGCAGGTGAGAAGGCCAAGGGGGGGGCGGGCAGGAGGGGAGGGGGGGAGACAGAGGCCGAGGAGAGAAACGGATAGAAAGTCAGGAAGGAGGAGCGGCTTCAGGCAGCAGACGGGCAACAGAGGGCCGAGAGTTCAGGTGCAAATGACCCAGCAGGTCAGAGGTCGAAGGGCACCTGACCACCCCTTCCCCACAATTCCCAGAGCATCCTTCTTCCCTCGGCCAGCCAAGGCCCGAACGCCCTGACCCCCTCCCCGCAGGACACAGGCGTGGCCCACAAAGCCCAGGGGAGCATATGAGCCCCCTGCTGGGCAGCGACCTCTGACCTCTGCGGCCAGCTGGTTAGCAGAGGGAACGCAGGAGCCCACAAGGGTCTGAGGGGAGAATGTCTGGTGCCCCAGCCCCAGCCCAGGCAACCCAGCCCTGCAAGACAGCGCCAGGCACCCCCAGAGAGAGAGGAACCCCGGGAGCTTGGCCCCGAGGCCCAGCCCTGTGCACCCGGCACCCCTCCCCCTTCCCCTCCCCCGGGGCCAGCGGTCCCTGCCAGTGGGCCGGGGGCTCCGCAGGACCCAGCAGGTCTGGGAAAAGCTGTTAATGCAAGCGGGGGTGGGGGGTGCTCAAGCCGCACCAGGAGGCCCCCCAAAACCATCCTGCGGCTGCGCCTGGGCCAGGGAGGAGGCGGCCGCTCACTTACTGACTGCATGCGGGCGGCGGAGGAGGACAGAGACCATGCGGGGGGAGGGGCAAAACAGAACAGAGGAGAACAGTGAGGACATCTCGTGTCGCGTGGCCGGCCGCACCCCCTGGGAGCCCAGCCACGAGCGCGGCCGGGACCGCCCAGGGGTGAGGCTCACAGATCGGGGAGGGGGCGCCTGTGGGATCCGGGACACACACACGTGGTCACGTGCACACAGGACATGCGTGTGTGGTGCGGTGCGGGCGGCCTGCCCACCCACCAGCCGTGCCGGGCCCGCCCGCGGCCTCACCTTCTTTCACAGAGATGGTCGGCTTCTTCTGCCGCAGCCCCAGCAGGATGAAGAAGAGGACCAGGGGGATGAAGATCTCGAAGGCCAGGACCCACTGCGAGGGGCAGGGCGTGAGGCCGCGGCCCGGGGGATGGGACCTGCCCGCCCCCGCTGCCCGCCAGGCAGACGCCCTCCCCTGCCCGCCCCCGCTGCCCGCCAGGCAGACCCCTCCCCGAAGGGCCAGCGCCCAGCCTCCACAGGCTCCCCCGGGGCCACCGGTCCACCCTTCCTCAGAGGCCTTTTCTTTCTTTCTTTTTTTAAACACATTTTCATTGACTTCAGAGGAGAGAGGATCACTGGCTGCCTCCTGCCCACCCCACACTGGGGATCATGGAGCCCGCAACCCGGGCATGTGCCCCGACCGGGAATGGAACCCAGACCTCCTGGTTCATAGGTCGATGCTCAACCACTGAGCCAGGCCGGCCGGGCCCTTAGAGGCCTTTTCGAAGGCCAAGAGAGGGAATACTGTCTGGCCCAAGTGAGAAATGGTCTCCCACCCCCAGACACACTGAGGGCCAGCAGGGGCCAATCAGCCAGCTTGTGGTCCACTCTGACCCGAATGTGCCCAGCTCATCTTCCCCACCTGCAGGGCCTAGAGAGGTGAGGCCAGGCGTGAGGGGGGCCTGAGCCTCTGTCAACCCCCAGCCCCCAGCCCCCAGGCACCCACCTCTCCTCTGCCCGGCCCCTGCCCCTCACCCCAAGCGGCTCAGGTGGGAGCAACAGCCCTGCCCACCCTGGGCCTCTGCCCAGGTTCCTTGGACGGCACCTGCCACCCAAGGCTGGGCACCAGGCTGAGCCCGCCAGGACCCACTCCAGGGACCCCGGCTCCATGTCATGTGGTCAGTGGAAGGGGTTCAGTGTCACCCCCGCCCCACAGGCTCTCAGAGGGGGAGGCAAGGAGGAGGGTCTCAGGTCAGCTGTGCTTGGGGGAACCCCGTGCCCAGCCCCAGGGCACGCCCTGGCCCCACCCCCACCCAGCTCTTCTCAGAAGCACCAGGTTTCCTTCATCCTCACCCCCCAACCAGACACAGGCTTCGGAGCCCCTTCCCCTGGGCGCTCCGTCTGGCCCAGGGTGCGAGCCCACCCCGGGGCGGGCGGCTGCTGCTTTGTTTACTGTCCTTTGACAATAGAGCTCTGTGGTCTGGACACCCGCCCCGGCCGTGCCAGTCTCCACCCCCTCCCCGAGCCGGGATCCAGCCCAGGGCTGGCCAAGGCGCCATCGTGGGCACCCACGGGGCGAGGGACAGGCGCGTGCGGCACACCTGCAGGCGCACAGAGCGAGGGCGGCTGTGTGCAAGCGGCCACTCCGGAGGCCGGGGTCATCGCCTGCCAGCCCCACCCACACCCGCCCTGCCACGGGGCACCTCCCGAGGGCGACTGCAGCAACAGGCCTCCTGCCTCCTCATCGCTATAGCAACGCTGCACACGGCTGCTGGGAGGAGGAGGAGAGGCCTGCCTGAGGGCGGTGGCTAGAGGGGCATCTGGTTACAGGCAGGCAGCACCGGTCCAGCCCCACCTGGGCATCCCACCCAGGGGCTGGCAAGGCGGTCGGACTCTTCCTGAGACCATGCCAGTGCCCCCACGTTGTCCCTGGGGCCTGGGTGCCCACCCCAGGCCTGAGCCCCTCCTGCTGGGTCCAGGGTAAAACAGGTGAGGATGGAGGTGCTGCCAGTCCCTCGACCAGAGCATCCTGCGGCCCCCGGGGAGACCCCCGCACCGCTAAGAGGCGAGAGGCCACACCCCGGGCCAGGCACACACACGAGGGGCTAACTCTGCTGGCCAAGCCCAGGGTCCACTCTGAGGGCGAGACCCTGCAGGGCAGTGGGGGACCAGTGGGGTCATGCCCCGCATCCAGCCAGCCCCAGCCCCACGGAGCCAGCCAGGGAGGCCTCTCACCTGTGCCGGCGACCACAGGCCAAGGACCCCACCTGGTCTGCCCAGCCCCTGGACCGCGTGGGGCGGGGGCACAGGAGGGTTCTGGGGGAGGCCCGCCTAGCAGGTGGGGCCATTCCTGCCTACAGGACAGTGGGCACCTCCCACCTGCTGGCCAGGTGCCCCGCAAGCCACTGCTCCCTTCCCGGAGCTTTGGGGTCCCCCGTGGATGCAGGGGCCATCATTCCAGCCCCTGCTCCCAGCAGCCCCTGGGGGAGGGGGCACTTCCCGCCAAGTCTGGGGGGCTGATACTAATGCATCCCAGTCCCCCTTCTCCTCCTGAGCCCGCCCCCCCCGCCGTCCGCAGTGACCCAAAACCTGCGGCAGGGCAGCTGCCCGCGGCTACCTGGGCTGCAGGCCTGACCCGGCGGCAGCCAGCCCCAGGCGGCCTGGCAGGGAGTGTACCCAGCCTGGCTCTCGGCCAGGGCCAGGTGCCCAGGGGACTCCTGCCAGCCCCAGGCCGTGGTGATGACGGCCGTGCTGCCCGGTCCGCAGCCCCGGTTCCCATGGTGCAGGAGCTGTCAGCCCAGGGCCCAGGGCCAGGCGAGACAGGAGCCTCCTGGGCCCCGGTGGGCAGGAGGGTGCCTCCTCCTCAGGCCCCTCTGGGGACCCTGGCCTGCTCCGGGCTCTGCCTGGAGAGTCCCCAGGGCCCATTCAGAAACCCAAGCTGCCTGCCGGGCCTCCCTGGTGCGCGGTCGGGGAGGGCCAGCGTGACGCCATCCACACCACCCGGCCCTTCACCCAGGCTCTGTCCTGACAGCTGCCAGCCCTGAGCCCCCCAAGAGTCACAACTCCAAACAGCACCCGGGGCCCCCGAGGAGGCTGGGTCGGGGGTAAGAGAGTGGACCCGCCTCGGGAGGCCTCCCCAAAGGACAAAAGGGTGCAGGGACACAGGGACACTCCCAGGGGGAGGAAGCACTGGGGCCAGGGGGGTGGACACGGGCGGGGAGGCCGCCCAAGGGCAGAGGACGGTGCAGGGAGGGAAGCGCAGGTCCCTGCAGGGGCTTCGGGGGCCCGGCCCAGAGACCACGGAGCCTCGGGGCTGAATCGAGGTCCAGCCCAGCCCTCCGTCCTGGGCACCAGGGCCTCCTGCGACCCCAGGTCGCGGGGCCGCCTGTCCCCAGCCTCTGAACTGGCCCCGAGCGAGCGCTGCGGAGGGCGCCGGTGACTCAGCCGAGCGCCGCGAATGTCAGCGGGCGCGGGCGGCGGGCTGGGCACGGCGGGGTCCCCCGACCCCCTACCCCCGGCGGGAGCCCGGCGCGCGGGGCCCGCCTGGGAGGGGGCTGCGGCCCGCCGCCCCATCGCGCCACCCCCCGCGCCCGCCTGGGGTCCGCGCGCGCCCGGCCCGCTCCCGTGCGCGCGGGGAGGGAGCGCGCCGCCGGCCCGGTGCGCGGGGAGGAGGCCCGCAGGCCCGGGGCGGGCGCTCACCGGGCTCCGGCGCTTCAGCGTCACGTTCTTCCAGAGCAGCAGCTGCAGCTGGTGCAGGAAGCCCATGGCGACGGCGGGGCCGCGCTCCGGCCTCCGCGCCCGGCCAGCTCCTCCGTGCGCCCCGCGGGCCCTTCCGTGCGCCGCGCCGCTCGGCATCCCCCGCGCGGGGGCGGGGTCTCGCGTCCGGACCGGCTCCGCGCTGGCTCCGCCCCGCGGAACAGCGACAGCCACTCGCGCCCGCCCGGTCCGCGCCGCCCCGGCTTAAAGGCGCCGCGGCGCCCGCCGCCCGCCCGCCCGCCTCGCCAGGCGTGATGTGAACGCCCACGTCCGCACGCAGATCCCGGGACGCACCCTCCAGGGCGCTCTGCGCCCGGGTCGCCAGGCCCGCGGGCAGCCTCCATCCGCTCCGGTGGAGGCGCCCCAGGAGGTCACTGGCCCGGAGGGCGCCCTGGGGGCCGCTGCGGGAGGCTCAGCCCCCGCCACCCGGTCACGGCCTCCGCGCGCCTCCCTCGCAGCCCCAGGGGCAGGGAAGTCAGCCTGACGTCTAAGACCCAGCGCCCAGCCCCTGCGGCTGGAGTCGGGCCGGTGCCTCGCCGGGGAGGGGAGATGGCGCCCTGGATGGAGATCCCCTGGAGGCTTCAGGAATCCACATTCCACCCCCACCCCCGCGCCCCTTAACGGGTGCGGCCGGCCCACCCCTGCGAGCTTGCCCAGCGGTTCCTGGAGAGCGAGCTGCTGGGCGACCAAGTGGCAGGACGGGCCTGGCCGGGCGCTGCGGGGCTGCTGCTCCCCGGGCATGGGAAGAAGGGAAGGCAGCAGGAAAGGCAGGTGCCGGGGGAACGGAGGCTGCCCCTCTGCGTGGCTGGTTTTTCTCGCCACATCCGAGGGCGGCCGGGCCCCTGCCCAGGGCGTCTGGGACCCAGCGAGTCAGTCCGCAGGGGTGGTCTGGCGCCCGCTGGTGGCCGGTGCAGCCTGGGCCGGCTGGGGAGGTTGCAGGGGCAATTCCCCAGGTGGCCAACAGGAGGCAGAAGAGGGCAGGCCAGCCCCTGCACCAGGGGAGCCAGCAGTGGCTCCGGTGCCCCTCCCCGGCTTCAGTTTCCCCACTTGTGCCCGGGAGGGTGGGTCATGCGATGGCCAGGATCTGGGGTGCACATAGAGGTCACACGTACACTGAATCCCAGCCCCTCCCAGCTCCCTCTATGAAGTGGGAGCTGGGGCAGCTGGGGCAGGTGGCGGGCACAATCCCTCACCCCCCCTACCCTGTGGCCTGAGGACACTTCCTTCTCCCCGGTCAGCACATGGGGTGCGTTAGGTCAGGGCCGGAAGTCACTGGCAGGCCTTTCCCACAAGCCACTGCCAGGGGGAGGGGAGTTTCCTGCGCCACCTGGGGCAGGGACAAGTCCTGATCTCCTATCACAGCTGCTCGAGCTGTTGGGGTTCCTGTCGGCACCCCAGCCTCTCTTATCATTCAGCTGCCTGCCACAGGGCCGCCAAGCTACAGCAGCATCCAGGGGGCGGGGGGGCTCCCTTGCTGCCACCAGCCGCCTGGCAGAGGGAATCCCCGCCACCGAGCAGACCGGGCCTGAGGATGGGGCATCTTCCACGCCCCTGGCCAGGTTGCTGACCTCTCCCCTGCTGTCCAGCCACTGGGTCTTTTGGGGGTCAGGGAAGGCTCTCTGATCGAAGGCATTAAGCGGGGATTGGAGGGACAGGGGGAGTGGGCAGTTTGCAGGGAAGGGTGGCTCAGGCAGAGGGAGTGCCGAGGCCTTGAGGTGGCGCGGGCGGATCCCTGGAGGGACAAGGAGGCCTGTGTGGCTGGGGTGGCAGATACGTGGGGCCCTGTGCTTCACACATGTGACACGTGCCGTCCTTGTCTGTGTTTCTTTATTGTCGCCGGCCCCTCCCTGAGTGGACTGGGGCTGCGAGAAGCCCAGAGCAGCCTGGCCCGACCAGCACATGCCCCGGCCAGCTCCCGGCTGCACACCGGGCTCTGGAACCGTGGTCGGAGTGGGCAATGTGGCTGGCACGCTGGGCCAGGGGATCTTGGGTACAGAGGAGGCTTGCGGGGGGGGACAGGTTTTGCCCCCACAAACCATAGGACCCTGCTTCGGGCCTGTCTCAGCCCCATGTCCCTGCATCGCCATGTCCAGGGCCAGCCTTGACCTACCCAAGATTTGATCAAGGTGGGGGGCAGGGTTCTCAGTGGCCTCTGTTCTGATCCACAGCATGCACCCCACTAATTCCCTTGCCTCTGCCACAGATGCCTCCTCCTCCAGGCAGCCTGCCCAGGCTGCCCCACTCCTCCCTCATCCTTGCGCCCTGGCCTCTGACTCCAGCCTGCACATGAGCCGGATGGTTGCCTGTGGGAGCCAGATGCCCGGCTTTTGCTTTAAACACCTGGCTGTCCACCCACCCCGCCCGCTCCCAGCCCCGCCCCCCCTGCCACTGCCAGCAGCGCTCAGGCCTGGAACCAGCTCTGAAGGTCCTGGTAGACCTGGTCACGGGGCAGGTGGGGGTAGCGGGCGCAGATGGCACAGAAGCGCTGCCGCCAGTCGTTGAACAGCCGCACCCGAAACCGTTCCCGCCACCCGAAGTAGCTGCGGTACTGGCTCTCATTCATGCCCAGGAGGAAGGCGGCCAGCTCGCGGGCCGAGCCGAAGTCGTCCACATGCACGAAGGAGCCGGGGGGTGCGAAGGCCTCGTAGGAGGCCCGCGGGGGCCCCAGCACCACGGGCACGGCGCCGGCCGCCAGGGCGTTGTGCCAGAACTTCTCAGTGATGTAGTCGGGGTGCTGCGAGTTCTCGAAGGCCAGGTAGAAGAGGTAGCGGGCCACGGTGGGCAGCAGGCAGTCGGCGCACAGCGGCCGCTGGCTGGCTCGGCCGTACACGTCCACCGGCAGGTGAGGCGCCAGCTGCCGGTACAGCTGCACGCGCCGCTGCTGAGCCTGGAAGTTGCTGACCACCCAGGCGGCCACCCGGCTCTTGGCGGGCAGCGGGGGCACGGGCCCCTCCCGGGGCTCCAGGCGGCCGTAGGGCACGAAGATGTCCGAGTCCCGCCGGTAGCTCAGCACCCAGTTGAAGACGCCCCGGAGACGGTCGAGGCCATGCGTGTGGCTGGGCGACTCCATGGAAGCCCACACCCAGGGCTGGCCCCGCGGCCGCTCGGCCAGGGGCAGGCGGGCCCGCCGGGTCTGCAGCTCGCGGTGATGGAAGACCACGGCGTCGGCGAGGGCCAGCAGGCTGCGGTTGGTGCTCAGGCTGCAGTGCTCCACGCCGTAGCGGGTGCAGGTGTCTCCGGGCAGCTCCGGGGGCCGGTGAGCAAAGGGCCAGTTCCAGACCAGGATGGTGAGCGTGCGCTGGGGCGCGGGGACCCCCCCAGGCGCCCCCCAGAACAGCCACAGCAGCCAGAGGGCCGAGAGCAGGACGACGCCAGACCAGGCCCCCCAGGGCCCCCAGCTTCTGGGCACAGCCACGCCCTGCACGGGACACAGGAAGAGAGCTGTCTCCCGGAGCTCGCCCACAGCCCCGTCTCCCGGCCGGGGCTCCCCGACAACCAGACACTCACCGGCATCATTCAGCCGCGGCTCTCAGAGTCGGTCACCCAGCAAACCCGGTCCCGCAATCACGGCCGCGCCCCGGGGAGGCACCCTGCAATCACGGCTGCACCTGGGAGGGCACGTCTTTCATCTGCCCGGCAGGGAGGAAATGGGGTGTCTTCCCAGCCCCCGCCCCGCCCCCGCCCCCACCCTGGGGTGACCTTTGACATGAACCACCACCCTCACCCCACCTCTCCTCCAGGCTTCTGGCTGCCGGGTAGGTGGTTCCAGGGCACCAAGCTGCACCCAATCCCGTGCCCCCGCTGGACTCGGGGCAGGGGAGGCCACCCTGGGTGAAGGTAACCCCCCCCCAGAAGGGCTGCCCACCGCCCAGGCCCAGGGCGCCCGTGGGGAGCAGGCATGCTTCCCTGGAGGCCACCGAGCCCCAGGCCAGCGCCACACCCTCTCCCGCGGTGGCATCGCCCACTTCCCCTGCTCACCGCCTGCGCCCGGCGGCCGTGGGCTCCCAGCCCCTCACCGTGCAGACCTGCTGCACTCAGCTCTCTGCCCGGAGGCTGAGGTTTCTCCTGCTGCTTCTCATTGGGCCACCTCCCCCCGCTACCCAAACCCTCCAGGACACCTGTGCCAGCACGCGGGTTCCCAGGGAGGGGTCCGACCGGGGTCCTGAGAGTGTCTGCCCAGGCGGGGCCCTGGCACCAGGCTGGGCCGGCCCAGGGGGGCTGCAGGGCCTTCTCCCCCAGGGCACGCATCCATAGACGCCCCCAGCGGGGTGGGAGAGGGGGGCCCGGGTCCTGCCAGGGGAAGGCTGCTGGGGGCTCCAGGCCCCTCCTCCAGGCCCGCAGCTCAGGATGGGGGGGCAGGAGGGGGCTTTCCAGGCTGGAAAGGGAAGGAGTCCTTGTGTCCTGGCGCTGGCGGCCGGCGGGCGGGCAGGGGGCTGGCAACGGCTCCAGGAAGAGGAAGGCGAGGATCCAGAGCCTTCTCCTCCCCCCCCCCACCCCACCCCCCCCCCCCCCCCCCCGGCAGCCTGGGTCCCGCCTGCAGGTCCAGTTCCTTCCCCTTTCGCTGGGGCTCTTCTGAGCTGCAGGTACGGCTGGCGCCCCTCGCCCCGCCTGCACCCCCGCGGCCGAGCTGGTGCCCTTTGGCTGGCGTGTTTGTCCTGGACGTGCAGGCAGATCCGGGCCCCGCGCTTCGTGGCCGGGAGGCCTCAGGCCCGTTGGATCCTGGAAACAGCTACCAGGAGCCCTGGGCCGGGGCTGCGCCCCTGCTGAGCCGGGCCTCCCCCTGCCTGGTCATCCTGGCCCCCCCAGCGCCCCTGCTGCCATGGGGGGGGGGTCAGGGAGCCCGTCGCAGACCCAGGGGCCCCAGGGGAGTCCAGAAGGCGGCAGTTTGGCCCCTGGGAGGCTCCGCACCCCCAGAAAACCTCTGAGTGCGGTGGGGCCTTGTGCAAGATCAGAGAGGAAGGGGGGCTGTGGGGTCTGTCGGAAGCATCTGGCTGGCGGGCGCAAGGAGTGGCCACGCAGCCAGGCCTGGCTCCGAGAGGGTGGCTGTCCCCTGCCCCTGCCCTCCAGTCGCCCCTGTGTTTAGGGAGATGACCAACGTGGCACCCGGCCACTGGCCCCACCCGGGCACCTCTCTCCTGGCAGGGGACCCAGGGGAGCCACGCCCTGCTCCGGGCCTGGCTCAGCCGCTGCTTCTCCCCGGGGCCGCGCCGGCGGGCGGCAGGGGCACGGAAGGAGCTGATCCCGCCGCAGGCTGGTTTCTGCTTCCCTGACCCTCTGCCCTTCCTGTTTGCCAGGCCAGGCTGGTTGGACCTTTGCCACCGGCCTCACCCACACCCACCACCTGCTCCCTTCCTGGGTGGATGCGAAAGGGGCTGCGGCCTTGGCCCTGCCGCCCCCCTCAGGGCCTGCGCCCGCCGTGGGGCCGTGGGAACCCGCCGGCTGTGAAACGGGCTTCGAGGTTTGGCCCAGAAACAGGTCAGAACGAGAGGCCCTGGTTGGAGAGAGGTGGGAGGCCTGAGTCAAAGGGAAAGTGGGGGCCCCTGGTGCCAGCTCCTCCCCGACCTCGTGACGCACTGGGGTGCAGGCGGCACCCGACTCCCGCTCACAGCTCCCCCACCCCCGTCACGCTGCCGCTGAGCCCTCCCCGGGGGCACCAATTGCAGCCGAAACCAGGGGCTGGGCCCACACAGAGGGCGGGCAGCTGCCCCCTGGTCACCACCCTGGCAGATGACACACTGCAGCCCCAGGCCCAGTGGCACCCTGGGGAGAGGGCCAGCGCCCAGCTGCCCAGCTGCCCAGCTGCCCCGGGGGTGGGCCTGCACAGGGCAGAGTGCAGACACGTGCCCGTGCCCGGGGCCCCCTGGCGGCCGTGTCCCAGAGCTGCCTGGTTCCGAGGGAGTGAAGGCGGCAGAGGGAGCCAGAGGGTAAGTTATTCTGGGGGAGGAGAGAGGGGGTGGGGGTGGGGGAGGGGGTGTGGTTCAGGGCCACCCTTCAGGAAGGTGGGTGCACTGAGGCTGAGGTGCAGCCAAGGGGGCAGCACTGGGTGGTGCCAGGAGCCACGGGACCACTTGGGCCCAGGGTGTCCTGCAGGCGCCAGCCCCTCCCCTCCTGTGCCTTCCCTCCCCCCCCGCCCCCCCCCCTCCCCCCCCCGGCTCCCAGGCTCGGGACACAGCCACAGCCTGTCCGTGAGGAGCCGGGGACCTGCTGGGGGCTCCTCCCGGAACCTCCCAGATGTGCCTGACTCTGGCTCACCCCCCCTGTTCTATACTGAGCCCCAAGACCCACTCCTGGGGTGGGGGCAGGTTTGCCGCCAGGGGGTTCAGAATCCGGAGTTGGTCAGGATTGGGGTCTCCGGAGCCCCTGTGGAGCCAGGGCCTCCCTGAGCCCTAAACCCTGGCCGCAGGGCAGCCCCCCACTCCCCCGGCCTGTGGTCAGGGCACAGGCCCGGGTTGCGGGCTCGATCCCCAGCGTGGGGCGAGCAGGAGGCAGCCAATCATTGATTCTCTCTCGTCCTTGATGTTTCTCTCTCGCTCCCTCTCCCTTCCTCTCTGAAATCAATAAAAATATATATTTTTAAAAGCAGAACTGGCTCCGAGTGAGCCTGGGGCCAATGAGGCGCTGGGAGCCAGGCGGGCAGCGGGTGCTGAGCTGCTCGGGGCCTGTGCCAGGCGTGGGCTGAGGGAGGCCCCCTGCCCGGAGGACCACAGCCCCTGCTCACTCCCCTGCCCCAGGCCCGCCGGCTCCTCTCATAGCAGCTGCCACTGGACGGGGCACCCTCTCTGCTGGGCAGCAGGGACTGGGGGGCAGGGAGGGGCCCCGAGGAGGGAGAAGACAGGACATACAGGTGGCTGCTCTGTCCAGGCCGGGGCAGCAGGAGATTGGAAAGGTGAGTGTCAGGACCTCAAGGACTGACCCAGAGCTCCCAGGACCTCCTGGCTCCGGGTCTGCAGGATCAAGCCGGCGAGACAGACGGGCCTGGGCCAGACCCGCTGGGCGCCAGGCGACCTTCGCCCGGAGGCCTGCAGCTCTCCGCACCCCCGCTTACCTCCCTGACACCACCCACCCTCATCCCACCCGGGCTCCTGCCCCTGGCACCGCCTCCTCCCATGGCCCACGCGGCTGAGGGCCAGCCCGAGGCCACAGGCCAGGGGTCCGGGCAGGAGGAACGTCCCAGCGGGCTGGGCTCTGGTCCGAGAAGCCTGCTGCTTTAGAACAAGCCATTAGCTCCAAGAAAGAGCCCGCCCGACCCCCCGCCCGGCCCCACCTGTCCCTCCTCTGGGGCCCACCTGTCCCCTCAGGGCTGCCCCCATCACCTAAGGGGCAGGGGTCCAGCATTCTCCAGACCCCACCCTCAGGAACCTTGCAGGTTCTTTTTAACGGCTACTTTAGTTTCTGGGTTGTTTTTTCAAATATATTTTTACTGGAGGCCCGGTGCACGAAATATGTGCACTGGGGGGGGGGGGGGCGGGGTCCCTCAGCTGGGCCTGTGCCCTCTCACAGTCCGGGAGCCTCGGGGGATGTCCAGCTGACTTAGCAGAGGCGGGAGAGGTCGGCTTCTGGCTGAGCGGTGCGCACTGACCACCAGGGGGCAGCACCTGCGTGGAGCGGCTACCCCCTGGTGGTCAGTGCTCATCACAGCGACTGGTCGTTCTGCCATTCGGTCAATTTGCATATTAGGGTTCTATTATAGAGGAGGAGGAGGAGGATGGGGGTGGCGAGGATCGCCCCAGCAGGGCCCAGAGGTGCCCCTCTCTCTGGGGTGGTTGAGGCCTCAGGCCCACCCCCGTGACCCCAGAGGCCGAGGGTGCGTCTCCAGCACCGAAGCTCAGATCTGAAAGCACTTTAGGGGCTTGTCTCCCGCATCCCCGTCCATGCTGGCCTCAGGGTGCCCCCACCGCCCTCCTCTGGGGGTCCATACTCTAGGGGACCGATGCAGGGGGAACAGAGGTGTCCTGTCCCCACAAGGGGTTTCCGGCGGGCGCCCCAGTCCAGCCACAAGAACGGCCAAGGGTCAGAACGTGGTTTCTTTATTGGGAAATGCGGGTCCCTGGCTCCCACCCGTGGGCCGTGGGGTCCTCAGAGTGTGGGCACGGTCTTCCGGTCACTGCGACGGCGGCGGCGGCAGGGGCGCGGTCAGCGAGGAGTGGTCGAACAGCGGGTTGCGCACTTCCATCTCCCCCGTCTGCAAAGGGCAAAGGCGGGTGTTCGGCGGCCCAGGGAGCAGGTGGGCAGCGCAGCAGTGCCCGCCAGGAGCTGGTGAGCCCCGCCCACTCCTGCACTCACCGGGGCCAGGCCGGGGCACTCGTACACCGTGAAGTCCCCATCTTCGTTCTCCTCGTCCGAGGAGGCCGAGTCCAGCTCCTTGGGTGGCTCTTTATGCCTGTGGTACGAACGGCCAGTCCTCCCCACCCTCAGGGGCCAGGGGCCCAGGCAGGGGGTGGGGGGGTGGGGGGAGGCTCAGTCTCTTTGGCCATGACCATGTGGGGGTCGGGGTGGTGGGCTCTGGGTAGGTGAGCTGGGCCTGGGGGTGGGATCAGCGGGGCCTGGAGTGGGGGTGCTTTCAGGGGGGGCATCTCACCGGTCCAGGCACCGCATCTGCTGCCTCTGGTGCTGGTAGTGGTACACCTCGGCGCTGTGCGCCAGCCGCTGGTCCCCCGGCTGTGGGGGAGGAGTAAGGGGGGCAGGAGGGAGGGTCAGGCTGCTGCTGGGGGGCTGAGCAGCGAGCTGGGGGGACAGGGCCACGCACCGAGATCCTGGGCGTGGTGGGGGAGCTGGTGGCCTGCGGGGCCGCGTAGTCGGTCTTCTGGGTCAGGCGGATGTCTCGCTGGAGCCTGGGGGAGTGGAGCGGAGACTGAGACCCCGGGGCACAGCCTGCACACCTGCCCCCCCACCTGCCCACGGCCGGCTCACCTGCACCAGCAGAAAGCAGCCACAGCCAGGGCGGCCACGCCGGCCACGGAGCAGGCCAAGATGAGCACTGCGGGGAGGAGAGGGCGCAGGGAGAGGGCCGTGAGGGCGCCTTCCCGCTGCAGCCCCGCCTCCCGCCCGCCAGACCTACCGAGGGCGAGGCCGTCCAGGCGCCCAGCCCGGGGCTCCAGGGGCGACATGTGCACAGGCCCAGACGACACGGGAGACCCCAGGGAGGTGCGGGGTGTGGGCGCGGGGGCTCCCCGGGTGGAGGGGAGGCCCAGGCCGGGGCCCTGGCCTCTGGCTGAGAGCCCCAGGGTGGCTGCTGCAGAGAGAAGGCCGTTATAACAGGACGGGGCTGGGTCGGGAGGCGGGGAGATGGGAAGGGGGGGTTGGGCGGAATGGGGGACTCTCACCGGGCTCCAGCAGCCGAAGGGGCGCCTCCTGCTGGGACAGGGCCGTGAGCTTCCAGCGCCCTGCCTCCTGCCGGGCCAACTCCTGGGCCAGGAAGTCAATGTCATCTTCCAGTCTGGGCTGGGGGGGACCCTCCGCTGGGAGGAGAAGGGACCATCAGGTGCGGAGCCCCAGCCCCTCCCAGCAGCCCCAGCTGTAGGTGACTCCATCCTGGAGCTGGTCCCCAGGCCCAGAGCCTCCCTCCCCGTCTGGGCTCCTCCCAGGCACTGGTGGCCTGAGGACTGGGCTGGTACCCAGCTGCCCCTTGTCATCCGGGGTTGCCATGGTGACAACTGAAGGGGAGCCCTGTGTGAGAAGCCGCATTCCCAGGAAACGTGTGGGCGGGGCAAGCGGGGAGGTCCTGGGGGAGTGTGCACAGGCCAGGAGGAGGGCAGGGTGCCCCTGACCCCACCCATTACCCACAAAGGGGTGGGCAGGGCATCAGGACAACATCAGTGCATCCATCGCCTTCTCTGCCAGAAGGGCGTGACTCCCCACGGAGCGGGGAGCGGCCCCACCCCGTCCCCACACCTCCCCCGGGAGGGTGGGCAGCTCCGGGCGGCGCTGGTGGCTCGGCCCCCTTCTCCCTGGGGTGGGCTCCGCAGGCCAGACAGGCCCCAAGCAGACGCCCATGGGTCTCAGCCCTCCCCCCTCACTGCCAGGAACACCCTCCCCCAGGAGCCCGCCCACGGGCTCAGACGCCCGGCGCCCCCAGCAGCCCTCGGTACTGCCCACCACACCTGGGCCCACTCAGTTCTGGGCTCGGGCTGGTAAGTGGGCGCCCCCGGTGCACAAGGAGTGAAGGAGTGGGCAACGGAGAGGCCCCGATGGGTGCTGGGGTGGGGCAGACTGCAGGGACCAGGCCTGGGGAACTCTCCCAGGGTGCCCCTGGCATTTCCCACCGGCTGCCTCTCGCCGCAGTCCGCCACCAGGCTCTGGCCGGAGCCTCTGGGAAGGATCGCTAGGCTGCTGGGAGGTGGCATGAGCGTCAGGGGGCCGGGAGCGGAGGCGGGGGGCGATGTGTCGCTCGGGGGAGGGAGGGGGTGTCCTGCTCCCGTACCCAGAGGCCGGTGTCCCCGGGGCACGCAGAGCCCGAGGTGGTCCTCCCGGAAGGGCTGGAGGCAGGGCCCACAGGCGTGAGCCCCCGGGGGGCACCGTGCCCGCCTCTTCAGGGCACAGTCCAGGCTCCCAGGACAGGTGGCCCCATCTGGAAAGGAAGCAGGGGCAGGGCAGGGTCAGGGCCTTCCCAGAGGCAGCCCTGTCCCAGGCGCCTCCCCGACCAGGGCCGCCCGGCTGGCTCTGGCCATTGTTCTGGGTGGGCCCTTCCTCCCACTGCCCGGGGAGCGGAACCAGGAAGACAAACAGCCGGCGACTTATCGGAACTTCCCCGCCCCACCCACTCCCCAGGGTCCACTCCCCAGCGGGAGCCAGCCCTCCGGACGGAAACTGACCCTCGCTGACCGACAGACCAACTCCCCCAGGCAGGGCCGCTCAGCCTCCACATCCTGCTTCTGGTCTCGGGGTGCCCACAGCAGGCCTCTGGCCAGACGGGGAGCCCTGGGGGGGGGGGTGCCTCAGGGCTCCCTCTGGCTCAGGAGCAGCCAAGGATGCTGGCGACCCGCCTCCCCCCCCACAGCAACTCTGCCCTCCTAACCCTGCCCTGCCAGCCTGCAGCCCGAGCGGGCAGAGCTGGGAGGCACCACGGACTAGGTGCCCGGCCTAGAACAGTCACGCCCCCATGTCCCACCTCCAGCTTGTCCCCGGGCAGAGGAGCTGCAGGGTTGGGAGACCTGGATGGAGGCGGCCAGTCTCACTTGCTTTGGATACAAGGCCAGAGGCAGGGTGTGGGGGGCTGCACGGCCCTGCGGGGGGGGGGGGGGGTGGCGCTGCTCCCCAAACCACCGCTGCCAGGGGTCAGGGACGCCAGGCACTTTGGCCCAGTTCCTGATGTGGGGCCCAGACCCGTGTCCTACACACGCAGCCAACAGATCCCATCCTGACACTGGGGGGTGGAGAGCAGTGGCCCTGTCTGCCTCGGTTTCCCCTCTGATGCAGAAGGAGAACCGGCCTGGCCGGTGTGGCTCAGTGGTTGAGCTGCAACCTACGAACCAGGAGGTCAGGGTTCATTCCCCGTCAGGGCACTTGCCTGGGGTTGCGGGCATGATCCCCAGTAGGGGGCGTGCAGGAGGCAGCCGATCCATGATTCTCTTTCATCATTGATGTTATTTTTTTTTTTTAAATATATTTTTATTGATTTCAGAGAGGAAGGGAGAGGGAGGGAGAGACGGAAACATCAATGATGAGAGAGAATCACTGATCGGCTGCTTCCTGAACGGCCCCCACTGGGAATGAAGCCCGCAACCCAGGCCTGTGGCCTTGACTGGAATCGAACCTGGGACCCTTCAGTCCACAGGCCAATGATCTATCCACTGAGCCAAACCAGCCAGGGCCATCATTGATGTTTCTATCTCTCCCTCTCCCTTCCTCTCTGAAATCAGTAAAAAATATATTTAAAAATAAGTAAATGGCCCTGGCCGGTTTGGCTCAGTGGATGGAGCGTCGGCCTGCAGACTGAGGGGTCCCGGGTTCGATTCCGGTGAAGGGCATGTACCTTGGTTGAGGGCACAGAGTGTGCACGAGGCAGCTGATGGATGTTTCTCTCTCATCGATGTTTCTAACTCTCTATCCCTCTCCCCTCCTCTCTGTAAAAAAATCAATAAAATATATATTTTTAAAAATAAAGTGAAAGGTGAATTGTCTCAAAGCTGAGGAAGGTCCTGAGGCTTCGGCCACCGGCCCGGCCACTGGGCACGGGAGCCAGCAGAGCCGGTGGGGTCCCCGCAGGAGAGCCGACCGTGCTGGGGAAGGGAGGGTGGGGGTCCCTCTGGAGGTCGGGGACCCCTCTCAGCCGAGGCCCTCGCGTGGCAGGAGGGCCCTGGGGCCCAGGGTGACGTGAGGGGCCGGGGAAGGCCCAGCTCTGTTCTTCTCCTGACCTCCGCTGGTCTGACTCGGTTTCCATGGTAACCAGACACTCAGGCATCCTGGCTGTAGGCACCCCCTCCAGAAAGCGCAGCAGCCCCCGTTCTGCACAGCCTGGGTCACAGGCGCCAACATCAGGAGCTGGGCCCGGGGTTTGGGCTCGTTAAAGATTAAGCCTGTGCCAGCCGGTCCGTCTGGGCCCCACCCACCAGCCGGGTGCCCGGGAACCAGGCATTCCACTCCCTGCCCTGGTGCCGAGAGCGCAGAGTGCACCCGGCCAAGGGTAGGGGCCAGCCTGGCTCCAGGGCCTGTGTCCAGGGGCCTCCCTACCCTCCCAGCCGCCAGCCCAGGAGGAGGGGGCTGCTGCCTGTCGGGCCTGGGACAGTCCCCGCTCCGGCCTCAGGGCGCACAAGGCTCCGGGGACAATGGCATCTGGAGAGTGGCTGGGACCCCTGGGTGAGCCTCAAGTCAAGAGCAGCTGGCTGGCATGGCTGCTGCCCACCCCGGGGGCTCAGCGCCATGGCTGCAGCCCATTTCCTCAGGAGGCCCCGCCGGCAGGCCCTGCGGCCAGGCTGTCAGTTGGCAGCCTCTGCCATCCCTGGCCAGCGAGGCTCTGGCCCTCCGGCCTCCTCAGGCACCTCTCTCGGTCTTGGTCATGCCAGCCCCCCACCCAGGGGTGCTGTGCCCAGGAGGAAGCCGGCCCTGCTCTGGCCTCTTCCAGCCACACACACAGACAACATTGCCCAGATCAGCATCCCAGCCCCGTAATCTTTCTGAGCCTCCGTTTGCTCGTCTGTAAAATGGGCTCAGAACAGCACCTCCTTGTGGGGCTGCCAGGAGGACGAGGGGACGTGTGGGCACAGCGTGTCCCAGTTCGGCCCACGGGGGCCCGGGGCCCTGCAGGCCGCCACCGCCTGGAACCTGAGAAGCAGGGAGGGTCTCCCAGGACCCCCGGTTCCTGGCTTTCTGCCTGAGTCTATCCTGGGAGGTGGCCCCCAGATCCCAGCACAGAAGGCAGCATGCGGGGTCCTCCAGGGCAGAAGGTGGGGAGGAAGCTTGAAACCGGAAGCCCCTCCTGCCCCCACTGAAGCCAGGATAGGACCCTAAGCCTCAGTGCGTCGGTCAGTCGGTCGGTCGGTGGAGCTGTCAAGACCTTGGGAACTGTCAGACCTGGTCATGGCAGCAAAGCAGGCCCGCGCCCAGCCCCGCGCAGGCCTGTGACTCCGGCCCCGGGGCAGACCCGGGCCAGGCCCGCGCCGCGCAACCCGCAACCCGAGACGCGCACGCCAGCTGCGCGCACAGGACGGGCCGCTGACAGCAGGCGCAGGCCCTGAGTCCCCTGAGACAGACAGACAGACAGACAGGCTCACGGACAAAGACCAGAAGCGCGTGACTTCGCGTTGGCCACCAGGAACCCGGGGACGAGCCCCGTCCAGCGGAGTCCTTCCGCGGCCGGGCCTGTGCGCCCCACCCCGCGCGGCGGGCCTGGCCTGCGGGGCCTGCGGCCGGGCGAGGGCGGCGGCGCTGGAAGGACGCGGCGCCGCGCGCACGACCCCCGCCCCCGGGCGCCCCGCACCGAGCGCCCCCGCTCACCCGGGGGACCGGCTGCGGCCCCGCGCAGGGCGGCGCCGAGGACGAGGCCGGAGAGCAGCAGCCGCAGCAGCCGCAGGTGCCGCGGGGAGGGCGGGGGCACAGGCGTCGCCATCCTTCAGCGCCGCGGGGGCAGCATGGCAGCGCCGCCCGGGCTGGGCGCGGGCTCCCGGCGCCGCGGGGGCGGAGGCGGAGGAGGCGGCGGCCGCGGAGCAGGAGCGGGAGGAGCGGGAGGAGGAGGAGGAGGCGGCGGCGTGGACGCTGCGGCAAAGGATCGGGGCTGTGGGCGCGGCGCCGGGAGGCAGCGCGGGGAGTGCGCCTGCGCGCCCCACCTGCGGGGCGGGACCGCGCCTCCACTCCGCGCCCCTCCCCCTCCCCCATTCCCGTGGGTCCCCCATTCTCTGGGCCTCGGGGTGCTCAGCCTCTGCGGCCTCTGCGGCGGGGAACTTCTCTGTTCCCCACAAATCCGGCTGAAGATGGGATCCTCCCCCCATGCGCTCCCCCGCCCCGCACTCCCCCGCTGAGGGGCTGCCCACTCGCACTCCGTCCCCACCCACTGGAGACTGGGACATGCGCGGGTCTGGCGGCGCGGCGACCAGGAACACAGGGACCCCAGGCGCGCACGGGTGGACAGGTGCCAGGCGCGCACAGCTGTGCCCAAAGCTGCACCCGGCGCTGGCACTCGGACGCGCACAGCACCAGGCCGCTGGCGGCCACCAGGCCTGGACGGGGAGCTGCTCTCCACTGAAGCCGCCAGGGGGCCAGGCGGCCCGGAGCTGCTGGGAGAGCCCGCGGGAGCCGCCGGGAGCTGTCCGCGGTGCCCGGTGCCCGGTGACAGGCTCCTCCTCCCCTGGGCCCCGGACAAGCAAGCAGCCAGGATGCACCGGGCGGCACTCCACCGGTCGCCTCCTGAGAGCACAGCCCCCCACCCACCTGGAAACTCCTCTCGGCTCACGCCACCGAGGGAGCAAGGGTGGCCCCCAACCCCAGGCTCCCCCTCAGGCCTCGGTGGCTGTGAGCTCGCAGGATGGGGCTGGCTGCCCTCGGGTTTCAAAAGGGCTCCCAAGTCCTGGCCGCTTTGGCTCAGTGGATGGAGCGACCGGTGAACTGAAGGGCCCCGGGTTCCGTTTTGGTCCAGGGCACGCCCTCGGTTGCACCCCCTCCAGGGAGCCTGCAGCCCCCATTCTGCACAGCCAGCACCCGGAGCTGGGCCGGGTTTGGGCTCCCGAAACATTAAGCCTGTGCTGGCGGGTTTGTCTGGACCCACCTGTGGTCGGGCACATGCGGGAGGCAACCCACCCGTATGTCTCTCCACCTCCCTCCACTCTCTCTCAAAACCAGTGAAAGAATTTCCTGGGGTGAGGATTAGCAACAAACAAACAAACAAACAAAACGGCTCACAACCTGGCAGGGTACAGGGTGGGGTGGGGGGGTGGGGGGCAAAACAGCGATGCTGTCCTCCCACACAGGCCTGACCAGACAGAGAATGTCTGAGCTCACCTCCCAGGAGAGCCCAGGTAGGCAGGAGACACAGCCACACCTTCCACCCCTCCCCACACCTCCCCACTCCCCCCACCCCTCCCCACGGGGCTCCCCACGCCTCCCCAACCTCCCCATGAGGCTCCCCACGCCTCCCACACTCGGGGGAGGCCTGCAGGAGCGCAGGTGGGTGCAGCTGGGTCTCTGGGGTGTGGAAAAGCATCGGCAGGAGGTGCGCTGTCTCCCTGTTCGCCGGCCACGCTGGGTTCTACAGCCAGGCTCTCCACCAGGTCCCTCCTTCCTGGAGATGGAGCCCAGCGCCCCTCCCACCCTCCCTAATCTCCACATCCCCACTCCCACCCCCTCAGGATCTGCCCCTCCTCCTGTCTCTGAGCGCCACCTGGACCCTGGCGCCTGCCTTGCCCATGACCTGCCCTCTCACATCTCCACTCCCTGACCCCCACCCCAGGCCCACTCTCAGCCGGGCCCAGCCTGCAGTCTGTCCTCGGTCACTGATGCAGGTCGGGTGCTGCAGGGGCTCTGCTGGCCGGAGACGACCCCAGGGCCTCAGGGCCTCTGGCCAGCCAGCAGCTGCTCCAGGCCAGGCCCGTGGAGCAGGGGGCCATGGTCAGCGCCGCCCCAGGTCTGGACTCGGAGAGGAAGTGGGGAGAGCCAAGGGCCACCCTGGGGACCGGGAGGGGCTGCGTGGCCAGCACAGCTGTGGGGAGGGAGGGAGGGCAGGCGCTGCTTTAGGACAAACTTTTTATTACAAAATGTTACAAGGAGGCGCAGGGCGGCTCCCAGCCTGTGGGCTCCTAATGCAGACCCTCCCCCTATTGCAGACCCTCCCCCTAATGCAGACCCTCCCCCTATTGCAGACCCTCCCCCTAATGCAGACCCTCCCCCTAATGCAGACCCACTGTGGGGTCTGAGGGCCCCAAGGATAGGAATAGAGGCTCCGCTTCCGGGAGGCCCACCTGTGGTTGCAGCTGTGGGTCTCGACATGACCCACCCTCAGCAGCAGAAGGAGCAGGAGGCCTGTGATGAGCCCACTGCAGGGTCTGCAGGGGCTGGATCCGGTGCCCTTCCCCCACCCTGGCCCCGTAGGAGTGGGTGCTGGAGTCCCCACCCGGTTTCCTGGCTGCTGAGGGGCAGCGATGTGGAGTGTGGGGTGAGGTGAGGAACAGGGGACGCAGGGCCGGGCAGTCGCCCCCAGCAGGTGCCTAGATGGCGCTGGGCGACTTGGCGGGCCGGGCCTTGCACAGCAGCAGGGCCAGCGCGGCCAGGAGCAAGGCAGTGAAGAGCAGGAGGAGGGCCACCCAGGAGCTGAAGGCCGTCGCCTTGCGCAGCCCCGGCGGGTCGGCGGGGATCATGTTGGTGAGGTTCAGCATGTAGCCCAGCGCCCAGCCGACCGCCGTGTCCCCGGCCTGGGGTGAGGGGCACAGCCTCAGCCTCCACGCAGCCCGGAGGCCCCCCTCCGCCCCGGCCCACCCTCCGCCCCGGCCCTCCCTCCGCCCCGGCCCACCCTCCTGCCAGCGCCCACCTTCTTCTGGAAGGTCACCCGGCTGAAGGCGTGCTCGTCGAAGCGGTAGCCCTGGCTCAGCAGCTGATGCAGGAACATGGCCATGGGGCAGTAGTTGGGCAGGCGGGCCCCTGCCTCCGGTGCCCGGGCCTGCAGCTGGGACACAGGTGGGGCGATGTTAGGCCCCGGCTACCAGGAGGTCCCGGCCCCAGGAGATGGGGTGGTGGGGTGGCCAGCCAGGTGCTGCACCACACACGCACACACGCACGCACACACACATACACACACACACACACACGCACACACGCACGCGCACACACATACACACACACACACGCACACACGCACACACACACACACACGGCAATGCGGGTAGAAAGACGAAGGCCCAGCTCTAGCTGGTTTGGCTCAGTGGATAGAGCGTTGGCCTGTGGACCTGACCTCCTGGTTCATAGGTCGACGCTCAACCACTGAGCCCCGCCAGCTGGGCTCCCCTCGACTTTTGGAGCGAATGAGTGCGGGGGGCCGAGCGGCCGGCCTCACCTCACTCCACGTCCGGCTGCAGACGGTGACCGCGGCGTCCTCCAGCTGCTGCAGCGTGGCCACGGGCAGCCCCATCGCCGTCCGCAGGAAGTCCACGGTGTAGAAGAAGGCGGAGAAGGCCTGCGGGCGGGCGGTCACCCTGAGCCCCGGCCCCGGCGCTGCCGGGCAGCCGCCCCCATCCCCGTCCCGGACTCACGATGAAGTCCCCGGACACGGGCGGCTGGAAGACCCCGTTGAAGGAGCAGCGGGAGAAGGGGCAGGACGAGAGGTTGAAGAGCCCGGAGACGAGGCCTCGGCAGAAGGCGGGGTCGCCGCTCCCGGACAGGCTGACCCGGTCGCTGCTGTTGAAGGTCTGGGGCCGCTGGGCCGCGGTGCACGGGGACTCGTACACGTCCCGGAGCAGCACGTGAGTGGAGTAGCCCCGCGGCCAGCAGGGGTGAGGGCGGCGGGTCTGGGAGACGATGAAGGTGGGGTTTCACCACCCCACTTTAAGCACTGCCCACCCCAGGACCCTGGGGGCCTCCCCAGCCTGATGAATCTCCCACCAGCCCACTTGGTGACGTCACTTCTGTGCTCAGGAGCAATCCGTGGCTCCCCATTGCCCCTGGCAAAAACCAAACCCCTGGCCAGACACTCCAGGCCCTCTGAGGTCCGGCCCTGGCCCTGCTTCCCTCGCCTGGTCCTCCCCAGGCCCTCCCCCGGCCACTGAGCCTTGGCCCACGCTGGGTCACTCCCTGCCGTGGCTCCCAGGTAGAGTGGCGGCTGTCTGGCTCTGCCCTGTGCCGTGGCCCCGTCCCCTCCCTTCCCTCCCTCCCTCCCTCCGGCAGGGCACAGGGGCTGGGGGCGGGGCGTGGGCACCTGGAGCACACTGGCCAGCAGCCTCTGGAGGATCTGGTCGCGACCGTAGCAGAGGAAGCTGTGGGTGTAGACGCGGTACTGCTGGCCGTAGAGCCGCAGCTGGACCTCATTGGCCGGGTCCTCGGCCGGGCTGGCCGCCTCGAAGGTGAGCTGCGTGGAGGCGCCTCCCAGGTCCATGGCCCCCAGCGTCCCCTTCCTCGGCCGGAACCACCGGCCGGCCCAGCTGTACTGTGGGGGGTGGAGGCCGGGTCAGCCGGGGCTGGGCGCTCGCACCCGCTCGGGGGCTGGCCCTGGGCCCACCTTGATGAAGTTCTCCAGCAGGTAGTTGGCGGTCACCCAGCCAAACACTCCCTCGTCCTGGCCTGACAGGATTCGGGCGCCACGGAAGTCGAAGGGGTACTGGGTCAGCGTCTGCGTCACGGCCGCCAGCACGTTGGCCGAGGCCTCTGGGCTGGTCAGACTGTCGGACAGGGAGGCCTCTGAGCGGCTTCTTCCCCGGTGCCCGGGATCCTGGGGTCCCCTTGGCCGGAATCCTGGGGTCCCCTTGGCTGGGATCCTGGGGTCCCCTTGGCTGGAATCCTGGGGTCCCCTTGGCTGGGATCCTGGGGTCCCCGGTGGCCCAGATCCTGGGGTCCCCTTGGCTGGGATCCTGGGGTCCCCGGTGGCTGGGATCCTGGGGTCCCCTTGGCCGAGATCCTGGGGTCCCTGGTGGCCCAGATCCTGGGGTCCCCGGTGGCCGGGATCCTGGGGTCCCCGTGGCCCCCAGGATTCTGGGGTCCCTGGTGCTGGCCAAGAGGGCCCCCCCGCCCATGGCTGCCGCTGAGGGCATTGGGGCCCACCCTGTGCCCAGGCTGCTGTGGGGACCCAGGCCCGGAGGGGCAGGGGCGGGCATACTCACTGGAGCAGGCGCATGCCCGCTGTGGCTCCCAGGTAGAGGGGCGTGCCCGCGTGCCTCTCCCTGGGCACGTCCCGCAGCGCCTGCTCCAGGCATTCAACAAGGCTCTGGCCGGCCCCCGAGGGGTTGTCTGCGTAGCTGGAGATGCCCCCACCTGGAGGGAGGTGTGAGCCTGGCGGCCAGCCCTGAGGGGGGCCAACGGGGTGGGGGGGCAGGGACGGGGGCGGGGCTCCCAAACCAGGTGGCAGCTTAAGGACAAAGACGCTCACAGACAAAGGGGCCACCCGCGTGCCACCCAGTCTCTGAGGCTGCACTGAGTGGGTGTGTGCACAGGTGCAGGACAAAGCACTGGGCATTGCCCCCCTGGCCTGGCCTCCCAGGGTCCTGCAGAGGGTGAGTGCCCGCCAGCTCCTCAGAGCCCTTCTTGTCCGTCTGGGATGTCGAGGCCCCTCTTGGGCCAGGCCAGGCCCAGCCCTTCCCACTACTCCCTGGGTTCCTTTCTAGAATGGCAGTGCCCACAGCCCCCCTGCCCAGGCCCGGGACCCAGCCTCTCCGTGGGGGCTCCTGCAGCTCCTGCCTGGAGCAGGCCCACCCAGCACCCAGCGGAGGGACCTGGCTGCTCGGCCGGCAGAGGCTGAGGCCAGAGAGGCCTGAGGCCCGACAGTGAGTGGGCGTCCGGGCCGGGGTGCACCAAGCGCTCGGGGGACCCTCACCGCGCACATCACAGGAGCTGTGCTGGCCCACGATGCCAGTGTCGTTCTCCTTGTCCGCCGGCCACTTGTAGATGAACATGGACGTGTGGGAGGAGCCGGCGTCCAGGACGATGCCGTACTGGGGGTAGGGTGTGGGGTCACCCTCAGGGGTGAGCGAGGGGCCTGAAGGCCATCCCTTGCCCCACTTCCCACCCCACCCTGTGTGGAGGCCAAGGACAGCCTCAGTGACACGGATTGGTGGGGGAGAACGGGTCGGGAGCCGCCTCCCTCGGAGGGCAGGGCCGTCCTGGCGACCACACACCCAGGAGCTGGGTCAGCTCAGACTCCCAGGACCGGCCACTTTCAGAATCTTGTCCTGGGGACGGAGCTCCGGCCCCGGGAGTGAAGCTGCTGCAGGAGGAAGCATCAGGCTCTTCCTCACCCCCCCTCATCCCAGTCCCCGAGATCTCAGCCGCCCTGAGGATGAGGAAGCCAGGGCCCCGGGGGAGGCTGGTCCCCGCCCTGCCCTGCCCCAGCCTCAGAGCCTGGGCCGGGAAGCCTGCAGAACTGAGAGGCTCGGCAGGTCAGAGTGAAACAAGCACCCGGCTTGCAAGTGCCACTTCCCTGCACCTGCCCCCAGGGGCCTGGATTCCAACAGGCAGAGGACGGAGAACTGGCCCTAGAGCCTGAGACAGGGCTGGGGGTGAGGGGCCGCCCCAGTCTTCCCCCCACCGAGGACGCCTGCCAGCCCAGCCGGCCAGCCCACCGGCCCCCCCACCCCGCCCGGTGGAGGCCTTTGGCTCAGAGCGTCCCTCCAGCCAAGGCCATCTGGGGCACCCCCTGCCCCACCCCAGGCCCCACGGAACCCCCTGGACTCCGGGAGGCTGGGCCTGGGATCCGCCAGGTCTGACCACCCCCCCAACCCCCCCACCCACCCTCCCTCACCCAGCTCCAGGCCCCCCTCGGAGCAGCTGCTCACTGGCAGGACCTCCGGGGAGGGGGAGGCCTCGCTGCACCCGGGCCTGCCCACCAGGTCTAGGCTGGGCCCTGAACTGATGTGCCCGGTGGGTGCCCGGGTCCAGCCGGGGCCTGGGGTCTGGTGCCTGGAGCCCGAGGCGCATCGGGCAGCAGGGAACGGCCCTTCGCCAGCGCCCCTGACGGCTCCCGGAGGGTTCGGGTTCGGCGACCGGGTACTTTCCAAACTTGGGCTCCGGCACCGCGTCTCCCCGGAAGCGCCGCCAGGCACCGGGGACCCAGGCCCAGCCGGGAGCGGAGCGCGTAGGGCGGGGACCCCACCCGCCGGCCCGGAGCGCAGCTGCCCCTGCCCGCGCGGACCCCGCCGCTCCCCGCCCCGCGCCCCGCGCCCCGCGCCCCGCGCCCGGTGCCCGAGCAGCACCTTGAGGGCGGGCGGCTCCCGGACGTCGCGCGTGGGGACGCACAGCAGCAGGAGGCCGGCCAGGCCCGCGGCGGCCAGCAGCGCCGGCGGCAGCAGCGACAGCAGCTTCCCGGCCATGGGACCGGCGCGGACGGCAGGGCGGCGGGAGCCGGCGGCCCAGGCCCCGGGCCGCGGGGTAGGCGCTGGGGGCGGGGCGAGGGCCGCACAGGCTCGCGGGCCCCGCCCACCGGGACGCCCCGCCCACCGCGCTCCCGGGCTCCCGCCGGTGCAGGTGAGAGGCGCCCGGCGCACCTGCGGCTGTTGCTACCCTCCCTCCCGCCCTAAAGGCTCATCCCCGCCGGGCGGCCGCGTCCCACCCGCTGACCTGCCCGCTGACCCCAAGGGCTGGCCTGCCCGGTCTGCTTGTGGACGCCGGGGTGCCCCTGGGGCAGGACCTAGAGAATCCCCATCCCTCGGGGGGGTGGGCGTGGTGTGGCTTTGGGCAGGAGGCCTGGCGTAGGGCTGGGCTGGGCTGGCCCCCTGGGTGCCTCCCGCCCCTCCGGCTAGAACCGGCCAGCAGCCTCGGAGCTGACCCAGCCCTGGCCGCAGGCACCGGGACAGGGACGCTGAGCTGGCCCCTGGCCCCGGCTGGGCTGCCCTCGGGATGCGGGGAGCTCACAGCTGAGCAGCGTGAAGCCTGACCTGGGTCCCAGGGGTCCCAGGACCAAGGGGAGGACAGAGGCCAAGAAACCTCCGGGGTGGCCAGTGCTGAGCAGCCCCGGAACCAGCTCGGTCTCTCCACCCCCAGAACCCCCGGCCTCTGTGCTCTGACCCCCCACATGCCCTTTCCCGGGCCAGGGGCCACCCCACTTCATGCACTTGGGGGACTGGGAATTCCAGCCCCAGGAAGGACTCAGTGAACAGTGGCAGGAAGCCCTGTGGCAAGACCACCCACCGGGAGTGCGGAGACGGGGTGGGGTCAGAGGGCAGCGTTTCATGGGGGCGGAGGGGGCAACCCCCTAGTCGGTCGGAAAGGCGGGGACATTTGGGCTGGGATCCCTGCCCCGGCTGAAGGTCTGGGGTCAAGGGCCCAGCAAAGGAGCTTTTCTTCCCACTTGGGGCCCTGAGGGAAGGGAGGGCACCCGGGCCTGGCTGAGCCCCAGCAGAGCCTCCGGGGTGGGGCCAGCACCCTCCCCCCAGTACCCCCTCCTCCCGGCCTTTCTTCCCCCAGAAAGCCCAGCGAGGGAGAGGCTTGCACAAGAGGCTGAAAGGAGGAGACAAAGGCAGCCCAGAGGAGCCAGCGGCCCATAAAAGGGCATGAAAGGCAGGCGCCGCGGGCTGGCCCCCCTTGGCTGCCCCCCAGAACCCCCACCTCGCCCCACGAGGCCCGGCAGGGCTCCCTGAGTCGAGCTGTCCTTGGGTGGAGCCCCAGCAGGCCCGAGAGGACGGAGCTGGGACCTGCCCTGGAGGGGCCCAGCTGGTGGCCCAGGGCCCAGAGGAGCCTGGGAAGGAGGCGGGGAGCCAGTCCTCCCCCCAGAGCCGCTGGGAAGGCCCCTCCTTGGCGAGGAGAGTCCTCCGTCCTCCGGGAGCTGGGGTCTGGAAGCGGGTGGGCAGTGGGGGTTCGCGTGGGAGGCAGTGCTGGCAGGAGCCCCCGGGCGGGGCAGCCGTGGGGAACCTTGGTGGGTGGGGTCCAGATGTGGGGCCCTGGCCCTGGCCCCGGCAGGAATGGGCTCGGAGGGGGTCCCAGAGCCCCCTCCATAGGAACAGACCTCGAAGGGCAGGGACCTTCACTGGTCTCGGCTGCCTCTGCCTCAGTCTCCCCGTTGGAAACCAGTGTCCAGTGGCTGAAACGCCTTCACAGGGGAGGCTCATGTGCTCATTCGACAGACGCTTGCTGAGCCTGGCTGTCAGCCTGGGCACCACAGGCTCAGTGGGCACAGGGGACCCCGTGCTGTGGGCACCGGGGAGCCCCCACACCTGTCCTGGGGGAGCAGGCATTTTTTTTCCTTACAAAATGTTTTTTGAATTGATTACAGAGGAAGGGAGAGGGAGAGACAGACACATCAATGATGAGAGAGAACCATGGATTGGCCGCCTCCTGCACACACCCACGGGAGATTGAGCCTGCGCCCCGGGCACGTGTCCTGCCTGGGAATCAAAACGTGACCTCCTGGTTCACAGGTCGACACTCAGCCACTGAGCCACGCCGGCCGGGACCTCGTGATTTTCTTAATAACATTGTCTCTTCTTTAGATTACTTTCTTGGAAGAATATAGTATAGAGTAGACATACAAAATACACGCTAATCGACTGTGTCATCAGGGAGGCTCGGGTCAGCAGCAGGATCTCGGTGGTCACATGTTGGAGGAGTCCGAGTTACACACTGATGTTTTCACTGCTCTGGGGGTGCAGCGCCCCCACCCAACACTGTTCCAGGGTCACCTGTGCCCTGGACACGAGTCCTCTGGCCGGGGAATCGTGGCGGCTCCTTGTCGGTCCAGATGTGCCTGCTTCCTGCTCCATCCCTGCCCCTCGGGGTCTCCTGGGAATGGTCTGCCCAGGAGGTCTGAAGGTCGGTTACCCCTGACCGCGGGCCTTGGCGTCCACCTGGACGGGCTTTCTGCAGAAACATTCCCGTTTCCTTCTTCCGTCTAGAGAACCGGTTGTCCCAGCCCTTGTCCCCGTGCCGGGCGTCACATGATGGCCTGTCTGCCCTGAGGTCACAGCTTCACCACCCAGGACACTCGCCCGGGAATAGTCCCTTCTCCTCACTTCTTTCCTGGCGCCCTCAGCTCTGCCATGACCATTTGGAACAACTTGCCCAAATGCCTGGAAAAACGGTTAGGAGTTCAACTGTGATGACATTGAATCTATACGCCAATTGAGGGAAGTGAACGTTATTTATGCATTCATTCATTTATTTAAAAAATCTTATTGATTTCAGAGCAGGAGAGGGAGAGAGAGATACAAACATCAGTGATGAGAGAATCATGGATCGGCTGCCTCCTGCACGGCCCACACTGGGGACCGAGCCCACAACCCGGGCCTGTGCCCTTGATCGGAATCGAACCCGGGATCCTTCAGTCCGCAGGCCGACGCTCTGTCCACTGAGCCAAACAGGGTCGGGCCATTCATTCATTTTTTTAAATCCTCACTGAGGATATGTTTTTATCGATTTTGAGAAAGAGAAACATCGATGTGAAAGAAACATTGATTGGTGGCCTCCCGTGTGCCCCCCGACTGGGGATTGACCTGGCGACCGAGGTACGTGCCCTGACGGAGAATGGAACCCACACCTTTTTGGTGTCCGGGATGGTGCGTCAACCGAGCCACCTGGCCAGGGCAGAAAATGAACATCTTTTGCCGAAACCGGTTTGGCTCAGTGGACAGAGCGTCGGCCTGCGGACTGAAAGGTCCTGGGTTCGATTCCGGTCAAGGGCATGTACCTGGGTTGCGGGCACATTCCCAGTGGGAGATGTGCAGGAGGCAGCTGATCAATGTTTCTCTCTCATCGATGTTTCTGACTCCCTATCTCTCTCCCTTCCTCTCTGTAAAAAATCAATAAAATATATTTTTTAAAAATGAATATCTTTTAAACATGGAGTCTTTTGTCCAAAACCAGGGTTTATTTTTCTATTGACATAGGTTTTCTTGTAGGTCTCTAAAAAAAGTTTGAAGTAATTTTCTCCTTAAAGGTCTCGCACATTTTTTTCTTAGATTTAGTACTTGGGACATACAGTTTTAGTTTTAAATGACATTTTCTAAGTTTGTTTTGTTTTTTTTGCTGGCTATAGTAATTAAATGGCCTTTTTTGAACTCATTTTGTAATCAGCATCTTATTAAACTCTGAATAATTCTAAGACTTTACCAGTAAAAGTCTGGACAGCATTGCCCATAACAGCACCACTCGTGTCTTCCTGATCAGGGGAGAATGCCTTCCACATTCCACCACTGACCCCGTTTCGCTGAGGGCTTTCGTGTAAATGCGTTTCCAAGTTTCTTATGAACATGAACTGAGTACAGTTGCATGTTTTCTTCTGAATTCCTTGCAGGCATATTTTCTCCTTTACTTTGTTCATGTTGTGAATTACAACACATTTAAAACATTTAACTCATCTTGCCCTTGGGACTGACCCAAGCTGGATAGACTCACTCTCTTTGTTGCTGGAATGGAATGAGACTGTATTTTTCCATTCTTGCAAAATCCCAGTTGGGGTTTGAATTCGAGGTTACAAATTTCCCTCTGAGAACCTTGCACAGTGCCTGGCCGGCGTGGCCCAGCGGTTGAGCACGGACCCAGGAAGCAAGAGGTCACAGGTTCAATTCCTGGTCGGGGCACACACTGGGGTTGCGGACTCGACCTCCATTGTGGGGCGTGCAGGAGGCAGCTGATGGATGAATTCCTCTCATCCATGTTTCTCTCCCTCTTCCTTCCTCTCTGAAAGATCAATAAAAACCTATTTTGAAGACAGAAACCAAAGACTACTCCTTGTTCACATTTACAAGGGCCTTTTATTTCCTTGCACATATAAGTTATTTTACATCCTGACAATCCCAACACCTGGGGATCTAGTCTGCGGTTTCTGTGGCTGCCACGGCGGGGCCTTTCCTTGTTTGGGGAAACTTGTCTTTAGCCTGAGGCACTTGCACTTCTGAGGGCAGAGGTTCTCATCGGGGCAGTTTGGGGCCCCCCCTCATCCCCCAAGTGTCACACATTCTGGTTGCTTCTGGCATCTAGTGGGGAAGCCAGGGCCCCAAACTGCCCCGCCCTGAACACCACCGTGCAAGCCTGAGGGACCTCTCCAGATGTCTGCCTCTGCCAGTGGCCTGGCCCTGCCAACCGGGGACCCCTGAGATCCTGCCCTTGAGGCCGCAGGGCCACACGGGCAACTGACGCCACCTGCATGGAACACCGGGGCCGCGGGAGCCTGCCTTCCCTCTCCTTCGCGCAGCCAGGTTCTCCCTGCTGCCCAAGGGCCAGCTTCACGTGGGGGGGAGGGTCTCCTGATGACACCCCCGGGGCAGACCTAGGTCCTGTCTCCCCAGATCCCTGGCCGTTCTGACCCACCCTGGAGGGGCCAGGGAGGAGCAAGCCAGGGGAGGCGGGGCGGGACGTTCCAGATGGGACAGCATGTGCAAAGCCCAGAGGGGGGAGGCAGGCTGCACAGCTACAGCCCGAAACCAGAGGGTTGGGTGGGGACTCGAGCCCAGACCCAGGAAGCACGAGGTCACCAGTTCAATTCCTGGTCAGGGCACAGCACTGGGGCTGGGGCTGCAAGTGCTGGGGTCACGGGAGGATTCAGACCAGGGGACTGTGGGTTCCAGTTCTGGAAGTGTCCCAGGCTGCATTTGGGGAGCAGAAGGACCCCCAGTGAGGGTGGGCTCAGGGCCTAGGCTAGGTTGAGGGACTGGTCATGGGATGAGAGGGAGGGGCAGATCCAAGAACCATAGAAGAGGAAGACTTGGGGAGTCCTGTGGGCAGGCCCTCGGGGCTGGCAAGGGTGCTCTGCAAGTCTGCCTGGGTGCCCTCCGGACTGTCCCGCCCTCGGACCTGCTCCCCGCCCCCCTCCCTGGAGGACCAGTCCCAGCCTCCTTCTGAGCCCTGAGCTCCTTTCTGAGCAACATGCTGTCTCCCAGCCCAGCCCTGGGGCCAAGCTGCGGAGGGAAGGAGGCCGCAGGTGGGGTGTGTACCTGGCGGGGTGCTCGGCCCACCAGGCCCCTCACGGCACGTCTGGGATTCCAAGGCTCCTCCCACCCCTGGTGAGGGCCACACCGGAGCCACTGGTGACCACAGCTCGCCCTGGCCAGGGTGCCTGGGGGCCCCGCGGCCCTGAGCCGGGTCAGATTGCTCTGTGGGTTGCCTGGGCTGGGTCTCGGCCAGGAGGGATGCCGGCTAAGCCATGTTGATTTAGGGCCCGGAGTCTGTGTGGAGGGGCAAGCAGGCCATCCTTCCAGCCCCACTCCAGGCACCTCCATCCATCCTGGGGGTCCCTGAAACCAGGCATAGGCAGACCCCACCCCCGTCAGAGCCACCCCCACCCCCCGATCTGTTCCTGCTGAGGGGCCCCTAGTCGGGGTGTCCTGGGTTGACAGAGGTCACCTGCTGGGCCCTCAGGCGTCCCAGCCCCCACGGGAGACCTCGGTGGGGGCTTCAGGATCCATGACCAGCACGCAGGTGGTGCCCTCTGCTGACGGCTGTCAGAAGTGCAGCCCGGCGTGACCAGGACCTTTTACTGTGGCCGCCAGGGGGGCAGGGGGGCGGGGGGGGGGGCGGGGGGGGGGGGCAGGCCAGCTGTAAACATGGGCAGGCCGGGGACACCTGATAAAACGGGCCACCGACACCTGGTGACCGGGAAGAGGGATCCACTGACCGCGAGAACGGGGTGGCAGCAGCTTCAGGCTGAGCCCGCACAACGGAGCCCTGGCCCAGGTCAGCCCCACGCCCAGGCCAGGATGGAAGGGCACCCTGGGGGCAGCCCACCTGCTGGCTCCACCTGGGGCTGGGGGCCCAGACTGGGAGCCGGGAGAGCCGTGTCCAGGTCAGCCGGGCGGTCGTCAGCCTGCGAGGCTGGGATCTAGGGGCCCTGCCCAGGGCCAGTGTCCGGCCAAGAGGCCATGTCCCTGCCCGTGGCCGTGGCCTTAGATGAAGGTGGAGTCCAGAGGCCCGGCGTCCTGCTGGCTGAGGGCGCGCGCCTCGAACAGCTGCTTGATGAGGGCGGACTTCTCCTGCTCCAGCTGCGTGATCCGCTCGCTCTTGTCCGTCACCTCCTGGCAGGTCGGGGGCAGTCAGGGCCCGCCAGGCGGCCAGCCATCCCCCGGCCCCCCCGCACGCCCCTCACCTGCGTGAGGAGCCGGTTCTGCTCTTTCAGCATCAGGATGGTCTGCTGCTGCCAGCCAGGCGCCGGGGGTGAGGTGGGGGCCAGAGGGGGGCCCGGGGGCCCGGAGGAGGCCGAGGGCAGAGCCTACAGGAGGGTACAGTCAGGCAGGCCTGGCACCCCTGGCTCAGCCTCTGGGGGGGGGGGGCCGGGGCACTCACCGTGCCAGCACAGGCCGCAGCCAGCAGCTCCCCCAGGCAGCGGGCCACCTCCTGCACCTTGGGCAGCAGTCGCCCCAGCGGACGGGGGCTCCCCTCAGCCCCAAACTCCTAAAAGGAAGCAGCGGAGGGGTGGTCAGAGAGCAGGGCCAGCCCAGGACCAGCCGCCGGGCCTTGAGGGGGCCCCCCAGGTGGCCCTCCTGCCCCCGGAAGTTCCTGCTCAGAACCCAGAGTCTGAGGTGCTGCCGGTCGGGGAGTAATTGCTGTGGGGGATCCCAGCACCCTGGGTGGAGGGGCAGCCGCTGCGCCCTGAAGAGGGAAGGCAGCCTGGGGTACGGAGACTGGGTGGTGTCACTGTGGGGGGGTCACCCTGCCTGGCACGGGCAGTGTCACTCACGGCGCTGGCCCTGCTCTGGCCCAGGCGGCGCTGGCGCTCCTGCACGCGCTGCAGCTGCTGCTGGTACCAGTCTCGGCCCCGGGCCATCATCTGCAGACCCTGCAGCAGCACCTCCTTCTCCTGCTCCAGCTCCGCCATCTGCTTCAGCTGCCGCGCGGGACGCACACGTGCCAGTCAGAGCACACACGTGGTGCGGCCCACACGCACGCACCAGGGACGCCCGGCACCTGAACCCTCCCAGG
Organism: Myotis yumanensis; assembly: GCF_028538775.1. Taxonomy (NCBI): domain Eukaryota; kingdom Metazoa; phylum Chordata; class Mammalia; order Chiroptera; family Vespertilionidae; genus Myotis; species Myotis yumanensis. The sequence continues at coordinate 677,397 of NW_027223763.1, forward strand.
CAAGGGGCTCAGCCTTGTTCCTCCCCCTGGGGTCCAGCCTTCCACACAGGCCTCCCCAGGGAACGGGGCCACTGTCCGGAGCTCAGCGCCCCCTCCTGAGGCGAGCGGTGAGCACACGCTGGTGGCTGGGCCCACCCGGCAGTGGGGAGCCTGGGGCCCAGGCTGGGGCAGGGGCAGCTGTGGAGAGGGGCCAAGCCCATTGCCCCGGCACACCCAGGCCCCATCTCCCTGAGGGCTTCCTGCCCTGACCTGGGCCCTTCCATGCCTCCGGCGGTTCCAGCGGGGGGGGGGAGGGGGGGACGGGACAGAGGTGTTGGGAACCGAGCCCCTTCCTGTCACAGGCACCCCCGGACCCAGGCCTGGCCTCCCCACCCAGGTAGTGGATGGTCCAGGAGACCAATCCCAGGCAAGATGGAGAGTCCCAGTGCCCCAGGGCCCCGCTCACCAGCTCACAGTCCACTCCGTTCGTGATGGTGTGCCTCCGACGCTCGCCGCGGGCTCGGGGGGCCCGCCGGGGGTCCCCCACGCCCAGCTCCCAGGCCCTGCAGGTCACTGTGCCTGCAGCAGAGGCGAGGGCCTGACTGGGCAGCTCCACCCACAGCCTGGCTTCCAGGCCCCTCCCAACCTCGCTCCCACCACCCCAGCAACGCAGAGCTCGGTCCAGGCCCGCTGGCCTCTGGGGTCATCGGTCCAGGACTGCTGGCCTCTGGGGTCATCGCCAACTCGGAGCCTCTCTGGGCCCCTCCCCATATCAGTGCAGCCCCGGAGTCTCAGGCAGCGGACAGCCCCGCCCACCCCTCACCTGTCCCCACTTGACTCCCACCAGCTCCCCTCACACAGGCCTGGGGTCTGTTAATGCATGTCCGCACATGACACACGTGTGTACACACATGCGCAGGGCCTGAGCTCTCTCTCTCTGCACCTCCAGTCCCACCTGGGGGCTGAAAGGCTGCAGGTACTGGGAGAGGGGGGCCCTCCTGTAGCCGGGCCTTTAAGGGTGAACACCTGGGGCCGTGGGTGGAAGGCGGGGACCTAACTTCCCAGGTAGGGATCCCGTGGGCTTAGTCCTCGCTGTGCGCAGACAAGGTGCACGCACACCTGACAGGAGCTTCTGCAGCTCTAAGTCCACCTGCAGGTTCCCCGTGAGAGCGTCCTGGGGCCAGTCGGCTGCCGTGGGGGACGGGGCGCCTGGGCAGGGCTCCCGGGAGGGGAGGAGGGGTGTGGTGTGGGGAGCCCCTCCCTGGGCCCCCTAGCACGACCCACCTCCTCAGCTCATCTCAGAGGCCGTGGGAGTGGGCGAGTGATGCCAGCAGTGGGTGCAGGCGTGCCTGGCGGGGGCACGGCCAGAGGCTGGCACAGGTGGTGTGTGGGCCGCCAGCCAGCCCTGCTCATGCTCCAGGCAGGCCCAGGGCTCGCGTTCCAGCCTGCAGTGCTGTGTGGCGGGAAGGTGCAGGCAGAGGGAGGCGGGGAGGGACACACCCCAGGAAACCTGGGCCCAGTAACACTGTCCAGGCCACAGGCGGCCCCGGTCCCCACCCAACAGCACCCTCGACCTCCAGCTGGGAGGCCAGTGGGCAGAGAGGGGTGGAGTCCAGCGAGGCTGGCAAGCAGCGGGTGGCACAGAAAGCGCTGGACGCTGCCCCCGCTGGACGCTGCGGGGGGGGGGGGGGGGGGGGGCATCAGCCACGGTGCAGTTCCTGCTCCCGGGCAGGCGGGGGCACTCAGCCATCGCCGGCCCTGCCCAAGGCCGGGAGCCTGCTGGCCACCCCCAGAAGCCGTGGTCTGCCTCCCGGGGGCAGGGGCCTACCCCTCCTGCCGGCGGTCAGTCTGAGGAGGACTAAGGAGGCAGAGGGGCCCCTCTCCCGCCTGCACGGGGGGCGGGGGGGGGGGGGGGAGGCCGCCGCCCAGCAGTCACAGCCAGGAGGCCGAGGGCCGGGTGTAGGCAGGCATTTGAGATGGAGACGCCCTCTCAGAAGGTGCTGTCCCCGGCCCGGCTCATGTTTGGTACCGAGCGGGTTCCTGGTGGCCTCGCTGTGGTGGGGGGAGGGCCGGCCGGGCCCGGGCCCCTGAGCGCAGAGACGGGCAGAGACGGGCAGAGGCCCCTTTCCCCGCCCCGCCCCGCCCCGCCCCCGGTGGGAGATGCCCGGGCTGCACGTCTCCGGCTCCGGTCTCAGCTGCGGGCCGGGCGGAGGAGCCACCCGGCGAGCCGCCGGCACTCACCCGCGTCCGAGCTCGGGCTCCGCTCCAGCGCCGTGCCCTGCGGCCGCTCGGGCTCCGCGAGGCCGGGCGCCGCCTCCGCCGGGACGCACAGCTTCTCCAGGCTCCGGGCCGCGCCGCCGGGGCCGACCGCCGGGGGGCGCGCGCCCAGCGGCAGGGGCTTCCTCTCCAGGACGGTCCGCGGCTCCTCGGCGGGCGCGAACACCAGGCGCTGCGGGGGCGGCGGCGGCGGCTGGCCCCCGGGCCGCGCGGGGCCGCCTCCCCCGGCCGGGGCGCGCGCCGGGCCCCGCGGGCCGCCGTCGGCGCTCCCCAGCGAGGCGCGCAGGCCGGCCACGAAGCGCTCGAAGGTCAGGTAGCCGCTGGCCGGGGCCACCTGGCGCAGGCCCTCGAGGACGCCGCGGGGCAGCTCGCGCGTGTCGGCGCCCCGCCAGCGGGACTCGATCTCGCGCAGGTGCACGCAGCCGCGCCGCCGGTCGTCCAGGATGTCGAAGAGGGTGCGCAGGCTCTGCAGGAAGGCGCGCGGCAGCCCCTCGGTGCCGGGCGCGGCGGGCGGCGCGCGGCCCGGCTCGGCCATCGCGGCTCCGGCCATGGGCCTGCCGGCCGGGCTCCGTCCCGGGCCCGCCCCCGGCTGGGTCCCCGCGCGGCCCGACGGCGGGGCCCGGCGGGCGCACGCAGCCCGTCCCGACAATAGCGGCTACTTTTTGAATGGGCCTCCGCGTGGCGTCAGCGCTCATTAGCATCCGCGGCGGCCATTGGCCGAGGCTGGCCCATCTCCTCCGCGATTGGCTGCGAGGCCGCCAGCCCGGTTTGATTTTCCTGCGAAGGGGCCCGCGCCCCGGCAGCTCCTGCCGCCGCACCGGGAGGGGCCGGGGCGCGCGGAGGCCCGGGCGGCAGGGGCGGGTCCCCCCACTCCCCCCATTCCTGGCCTCGCCGCGGCTCCGTCCTCTCGGATTGGCTGCTCGCCTACCTCTCCGAGGGGCGGGACCTGGCACTCGGCACAAAACCTGTCCCCAGGTGGCCTGGAAGGGGTAAGGGGGGGAGCGCACCCCTCCAGGGACCCACCTTCCCCCCTGCTCCCCTGGGCGCTCTTCGCCGAGGGTCCCCGCACAGACACCTCCGACTCCGGGGCCCCTTTCTCTTGCGCCAGGCGGGTCCCCAGAGGATTGTGGGCTCCAGCCAGCTGGGCGCTTCCCCTCACAGAGGCCTCTCTGTCCCTGCTGCTGCCGGCCCCTCCCCTGGACCCTGGGGACGGCCTGGCCTTTCCTGCCTGTGTCGGGACAAAGCCACTTTTTCCTGTGTCCCCAGATCCCCATCTGGTGACCGGCTCTCCCCAGCCCCCGAGGTCCCTGCTCCAGCCTCTGCCTCTGGCCGATCGCCCCTTCCAGCTGCTCTCCAGGCTCGCCTGGTCCCCATGCCCCCTGCCTCAGTCTCCCCGTCATCCCCATGTCCCCCGCACTTGCCACCCAGCGTTCTCACGTGTCATCGGCTGCTTTCTAGGCAGACTGCCCACCCTCAGGGGTAAATCAGTGAAGAGTCGCCAGACACCGCCCCAGGCAGACCCTGGCTCAGGATTCACCTTGGCCCTTTGGCTGGCCTCTCTCGAGCCCATCCAGGCTGGCCCACCTCCCTGGGCCTCTGTCTTTGGGCCCCAAAGTATTGGTGCCTGTGTCTCAGGTTGTAAGGATAGCCAGGGAGTATCCTGGGTCCACTTCTCCTCTGGGGGGTACCCCTCAAAGGCCAGAGTTCCTGTGTGGTAAGGAATTTAGGGGGCCTGGAAAGCTGGGAGCCTGGAGTCCTCCCCTGCCTGCCCCTGGCTCCCCCTTTCATGGCAGGACTGGCCACAGACCCAGGGAGCATTCCAGCGTTTGCCCTGCAGTCCCTCCTCTGCTCCCAGCACCCCTCCTCTCCCCACCACCACCCGCATCCCCCACCCCATGTGTAGGGCACCTGGCATCCCCTCACCTCTGGGCCGTTGCCCATGTGGCTTTCCCGTCAGGAATGCCCTCCCCTGTCTGATCGCAGCAGGCACACTTCAAAACGCCCTCAGGTCCCTGACCCACCCTAAGTCGGTTAGGTGCCCTGACCCTGACCCTGACCCTGACCCTCAAAGCCTGCTTTCTCCTGGCTGAGGTGGCGGTCTCCCCGAGTCCCTGTGCTCTTTGGGAGCCAGGGGGCCACCCCAAGGCCCAGCATCAGCCCAGCCCTCAGTGGGTGCTCAGTGGACAGACGGCCACACAAGAGGAACCTGATCCTGGCGGCCACAGAGGAAACGCCAACCTCAGGGGGGACACCAAGCCAGGGTGAGGCCTGGGGATGGGAGGGCGGGGGACGGGCTCGGTGGAGGGTGCGGTGGCCGGCGGCCCAGGCCAGTGCAGCCCGCAGTGCTGGGGCCAGACCGGCGAGAGCCCGAGCTCACCCTGCAGAGGAGCCTGACGCTGTGTGGGAGGTGCCCCGCTGACCCTTGGTCTGTGGGCTCCCCCGTGGCCCCTGGCTCAGGGCGTGGGACTTAGGTGTGGCCCCTGTGTTCTTGAAGCCTGAACTCTGATCACTTCCTCCTCCAGGCCATTTCCCGGCCTGCTCTGGGCCCCGCTCCCCGTAACCCTTGGGATGAGGCCCTCGGGCAAAGGGAAGGTGACTCCTGGGCCACAGATCTGCCCTTGGCAGGTGGCCCAGGAGCCTGCCTGCCTCCCTGGCACCCCCGCCTGTGGGCACGCGTCTGCCCAGGTGGCTCAGTTCCTTTCCTTTCGGTCCTGCAGGTGCCTCTGGCTACACCGTCCCAATGGTCCAAACCCTGCTGCTCACAGGCCCACTCCCACCTGGAGGCAGGATTCGGGGGTCGCCCAGGCCAAGGCAGGCCCCAAGTTCGTGACACCTGGCTTCCAGGGCACAGGTGCAGGGGCCATGAGAGTCCCCATGGACTCTGTCTGGTGCAGGCCTCTCTGGTCCCACACACACCCTCCACCGCCAACATCTGCCCCAAACTGCCCTTCACCTGCCGCAGGCCATTCACTCATTCATTCACTCATTCATTCATTCATTCATTCATTCAGCAAGCCTTCCCTGAGCGCTCGCTGCTGGGCTTGGGACCAACACCCATTCATTCAGCCAACAGCACTAGCTGACCCCTCCTGTGGGCGGGGCATGGATCAGTGCGGGCAGGGCAGTGAGCCGACAGCCCATCTCTCCCGGGTGGGGTGCAGCAAGGCAGCAAGGCCGTTGGCCCCAAGTCTGTTTCTGCCCCTATCACATAAATTACTTTTAAGTAATAAAACTAGTTTCTAAAAATGAGTTCTGTCCCCAAATGGCCTGAGGGACTTTGATACTTGTCCCAAGGAAGGTCACCAACAGAAGCTATTGGCTAGACAGCAAGGCAGGGCAGGGGCGGCTGCGGGCGGTCTGGTCGCAGGGGGACCAGGAGGACCTCCCAGGGATGCAGGGTGGCCTTGCTGGGGCCTGGTCCACCCTCCGCAGCCAGTCCAGCCGCGAGTCTGGCCTCCTCTGGGGCTGATGTCCCGCCGAGGCGCCTTAGGAAGTGCAAACGTGGCAGGACCCGGCCCCCGGCCCCCCGCCCCCCGCCCCCGTCGAGCGCCCCCCTCCCGGGCAGTGGGCAGAGGGGAAGGGAACTGAATTCAGTCGGCGGGGGCGGTCGCAGAACCTTCGGGGAAGGGCTCCCCGACTCCAGGCGCCCGGGTCCGGCTCCTGAGCTCAGAGCGACCCCAGAGGTCCGGCTGGGCGGGAGGGCGGAGTCGGGGCGCAGCGGGTCCGCATCTCGGGGGCAGGGCCGGGGCGGGGCGCTGGGGCCGGCACCGCCCGCCGGGTCCCGTGACGCCGGTGGGGCCGCGCGGGTCACGAGGGCCTTCGAGGCCGGCTCGGCGGCGGCGGCGGCGGCGGGGACATGGCCTCGGAGGCGGCGGTGCGCGCCCGGCTGCAGCGCGCGGGCCAGGAGCACCTCCTGCGGTTCTGCGCGGAGCTGGAGCCCGGGCCGCGCGCCGCGCTGCTGGCCGAGCTGGCGCCGCTGGAGCCCGAGGCGCTGCGGGAGCACTGCCTGCGCGCGGCCGCCGCCTGTGCGCGCCCCCCGGGGCCCCCGCCCGACCTGGCCGCGCGCCTGCGGCCCCTGCCCCCCGAGCGCGTGGGCAGCGCCGTCCGGAGCGACCCCGAGACGCGGCGGCTCTGGGAGGAGGAAGGTAGGCGCGCGGGAGGCCCGGGCGGGGCGGGGCGGGGCGGGGCGGGGTCCGGCCGGAAGGGAGGTTGTGCGTGGAGTTTAGTTTGTCTGTTACCTCGCGAAGTCTCCTTCCCGCTCACACACTCCAGCGCTCCATTGCGGCGGGGAGCCCCCCCCAATGCTTTGTGCATGCGCACCCCTGGCTGGCCAGTGCCCCGCCCACAGGCGTCCTGGCATAGGGCACCCCTTGCACACTCGCACACCCTCCTTGCACACCCACATTGGCGCGGGCGCATTCCTGGCCTCTCGCCCGGAGGTGAGGCGGGTGTTCCTGGAGAGTCTCCGGCTCAGCCCCACCCCGCCCCGCCCCGCGCCCCCCACAGCTGGGGGCCGGGCTAAGGTGGGGGAGACGCAGGCGAAGCAGATCAGTCAGACCCCGGGTTCCCTCTGAAGGATCCAGGTTGGAAGGAGCCCAGGAGGACATCATAGAACCTGAGTGTCAGGGCGGCTTGGACTGGGGTGGGGTCCTGGCCGGATGAGGTCGCAGGTCCCCGGGAATGTGTGCCCGGTGGCTCTCAGAAGGCTCAGCCCCCCCCCCCCCGGCCCCCCCTGTCCCTGCCCCCACAGGCCTGGCTGGCTCTGGCTGCAGGGGTGGTTGTGTGGCCGGTTTGGCGTCCCCTCACGGCACCCCTGCCTCCAGGTTTGCGCCAGATCGCCCTGAACAAGGTGGCGGTGCTGCTGCTGGCGGGCGGGCAGGGCTCCCGCCTGGGCGTGACCTACCCCAAGGGCATGTACCAGGTGGGGCTGCCCAGCCAGAAGACCCTGTACCAGCTGCAGGCGGAGCGGATCCGGCGGGTGGAGCAGCTGGCCGGCGGGCGCCACGGGACCCGCTGCACCGTGCCCTGGTGTGTGTGCCCGCCCTGCATGGCCTTGGCCCCAGGGTCCCCGTCGCCCGGCTCTGCCCCACACACCCCTGCATAGCCCTGGACAGCGCCCAGCACCCACCCAGAGGGGCCCCGATGCCAGCCTGTCGCCGGGGCCGGCCCCCCTGACGGCCTGCTCGGCCTGCCCTTCCGCGCAGGTACATCATGACGAGCGAGTTCACGCTGGGGCCCACGGCCGAGTTCTTCAAGGAGCATGGCTTCTTCCACCTGGACCCCGGCAACGTGGTCATGTTTGAGCAGCGCATGCTGCCCGCCGTGACCTTCGACGGCAGGGCCATCCTGGAGCGGAAAGACAAGGTTGCCATGGCCCCAGGTGCGCCCCCCGCTGGCCTGCACGGCTGGGACCGCGAGGATGTGCTGCCTGAGGCCGGGCGGTTCTGGGAGAGCGGCCTCCCTGTCAGGCCGCATTCCCGTCTGTCACGGGCAGAACCGCAGGCCTCCGTGGGTAGTGAGAGCGCCTCGGGGCGCAAGGTCCCGCCCCAGGCGAGGGCCTCCTGCCTCCACCCTGGACAGCGGGCTGGGGCCCAGCTGGACGCTCACAGGCACCCCCCCCCCCTCCCCGCCCTCCGCAGACGGCAACGGAGGCCTGTACTGTGCGCTGGCCGACCACCAGATCTTGGAGGACATGGAGCGCCGGGGCGTGGAGTTCGTGCATGTGTACTGTGTGGACAACATCCTGGTGCGGCTGGCGGACCCCGTCTTCATCGGCTTCTGCGTGCTGCAGGGCGCGGACTGCGGCGCCAAGGTGAGCCCGCCAGCCTCCGCGGCCGTGCCCCCGCCCGGCCTGACCCGCCCCGACCCTGGTGCCCGCCCGCCCCAGCTCCCAGCGAGCCTGTCCTGGCTGCAGGTGGTGGAGAAGGCGTACCCCGAGGAGCCGGTGGGCGTGGTGTGCCTGGTGGACGGCGCCCCCCAGGTGGTGGAGTACAGCGAGATCAGCCCCGAGACCGCCAGGCTCCGCGCGCCCGGCGGGGGCCTGCTCTACAGCGCGGGCAACATCTGCAACCACTTCTTCACGCGGAGCTTCCTCCAGGTGGTCACCAGGTGCGCAGGGTGGGCTGTGGTCAGCATGGCCGCTGGGTTGGGGTGGAGAAAGGTTCTTGGCGTTTAAAGAAACCAGGGGGCCCGGCCGGCGGGCTCAGTGCTGAGCGTCCACCTAGGACCCAGGAGGTCACGGTTCGATTCCTGGTCAGGGCACAGGCCCGGGTTGCGGGCTCGATCCCCAGTGGGGGGGCGTGCAGGAGGCAGCCGATCCATGATTCTCTCTCATCATTGATGTTTCTCTCTCTCCTTCTTCCTTCCTTCCTGAAATCAGTAAAAATATACATATATAAAAAGAAATTTCTTTCACCTTTAAACAAGTAATAATAATGATAATAGTAACAGTAAGGAAATCAGAGGCCCCAGAGAGCCCAGCAGCGGGTAAGGCTCTGTGGCCAGGTGGCTGTCCCTCTTCCTGTGGTGCGTGTCCCCCCGGCACTACCTCTGCCCCCGGGGCCCCGTCACCTGGGCAGGGAGGAGGGCGCCTGGCTCTCGGGCCAGGGAATGGGGAGGGTACCTGTGCCCTCCAGGGACCCTGCTCAGCTCCCACCACTGGTGCCTGCAGGACCCACCTGCCACCGGCCCCGCTGGCTGGGAGCCCTCAGGGCTCCTGTCTGACCTGCGTCTGTCCCCCCCCTCCCCGTCCCGCAGGGAGTTCGAGCCCTTGCTGCAGCCGCACGTGGCTGTGAAGAAGGTCCCATACGTGGACGAGGAGGGGAATCTGGTGAAGCCGCTCAAACCCAACGGGATAAAGATGGAGAAATTCGTGTTCGACGTGTTCCCGTTTGCTGAGTTAGTGGCCGGAGTCATTTCCTTTGTCCGTCTTCCCTCCCGCTCTGGTGGGGGTTTCCAGGCCCAGTTGGGCGGGAATGTGGAGGCTGAGGTGGGGGCACAGTGGGGGTGCCCCCTCACAGTGGGGAGCTGGGGGGCTACAGGCAGGTCTCGGGGAGAAGGTCAGAGGAAGCGGCCCCCTTCAGGGGGGGCGTAGGGAACATTGGGGGCCGTGGACTTTGGGGGAACCCTGGCCCCTCCTGAGCCCTGGTCTGCGTTTCCCAGGTCAGGGTGCTGGGGCTCTGGGGAGGACTCCAGGCCGCACCATGGCCCTCTCGGGGCCAGCTGCTCCGGAGCGGGGTCCGTGAGCCAGGACGTGGGTCACCAGCTCTTCCCCCCCAGGAACTTCGTGGCCTTCGAGGTGCTGCGGGAGGAGGAGTTCTCCCCTCTGAAGAACGCTGACTCGGCCGACAGGGACAACCCCACCACGGCCCGGCGGGCCCTGCTTGCCCAGCACCTCCGCTGGGCCCTGCAGGCGGGGGCCCGGTTCGTGGATGCACACGGGGCCCGGCTCCCGGAGCTGGCCAGGTGAGGGCGGGCCCAGCTCGGCCACACAGTGACCACTCCCCACCCCACCGCCCCCCCCCCCACCCCCCCGAGCTGGTGGCTCCAGGGAAGGTCTGCTCAGGCCCCGGGGAAGGGGGGAGGGTGCAGCCTCACCTGGCTCGCTCGTGAGCTTGGAAACCAGGACTCAGGCAGGACATTCAGAAAGCGGCAAGGGCGGTCGCTTTTTAGGGCCGGGAAAGGAAAGAACATTCCATTTCTGTTTCTTAGGTCGCCCACAGCCAGCACCTGAAGCTGGGGTCCCAGGCTCTGGGAGGGATGCCGTGGGTAGGGGATTGGGTCCCAGCCCAAATCGGGGCCTGTCGCTCGGGCAGGGGCAGCTTGCTCAGGGCTCTGGGTGTCCTGGCATAGAGATGACCGAGTAAAGGACTGTGGGGAGCTGGGCGTGTGGTGGCCAGCTGGGCCACCCAGGACAGGGCCAGCTCCCATGGGCGGGGCGGGGGCGCCCCCAGCAGATGCTGACCAGTGGCCCCCTCAGCCCGCCCAGCAGTGGAGAGCCCCCGGCCGTCTGTGAGATCTCGCCGTTGGTGTCCTACTCTGGAGAGGTGAGCGCCGCCTGGCGTCTGGGCTCTTGTGGGGTCAGGCCTGCCTGGTCAGGGCAGGAAGACGGTGGGGGAGAGGTGGGTCCGTGGGCGGAAAACCGCAGCTCTGCCTCCTTTCACCCGGGGCGGGGGTGGGGGTGGGGGGGTGTCAGTGGGTCCTTAGGTTGCAGAGGACCTTCCTGGACGTGAGATGGGGGTGGGGTGGAGCCCTCGAGGTCCTAGGGGGTGGGGAGAAGAGCCGGGCGGCCTCCTCAGCGGGGTGTGCCGGCCATTCCCCTCGGGGTGAGTTCTGTCCCGAGCCTGCTGGGAGGGCTCCTGCTGCCTGCGGTCTTGAGGTGACACCTGACCCCGTTCCTGGAAGCCCCTCCCCAGCTCCAGGCAGAATTGGGGCCTTGGGACCCCTCCTGGGGCCAAGAGGTGGACACTTGGCTTCTTTCCAGGGTCTGGAGGTGCACCTGCGAGGCCGGGAGTTCCAGTCCCCACTCCTCCTGGACGAGACCCGGGTCAGGGCATTGCAGCCGTGACGCTCAGCCCGCCAGCCCCTGGGGTCCGCAGGCGGGTGGGTGCGGCCCTGGCCCAGGGCTCTGGGTCGGAGCGCGGGCGGCTGCACCCTTCCCGACCATGGGACACAGAAGGAAGAACCCTGGCTTACTCCGCCAGGGTGGGACCTGTCCCCTCGCCGGTTGCCATAGACACAAGTGACCACAGGCCTTCTGTGGGCTCCAGTCCTGGGTGTGGGGTCCAGGCGGGAGGCAGGGGGACTCTGGACCTTGGACTGTGGGGCCGAGGGAGTTGTGGCCTCATTGAGTGACAGCTGCAGGCCCTGCCTGGGAGCTGAGATGGGGCAGTGGCCTCTGGGGAGCCCCAGCCACACCCGGCTTTTCTACAGATGAACAGACCCCACGAGAGAAGGGTCCCTGCCCCCCTCACGGGTGACTTCTTTAGGGGGCTCCCCCCTTCCTGGCAGCTGACCCAGTAACGGTGCGGCTGGGGGCGCACAGCCCGGCCTACCAGCCGAGGTCGACAGCAGAGGCCTGACTCCTCACCGTGAAGGGCTGGCGGCACCGGGGACCGAATTCTCTCCATTCCCTCTGAGGCCTCGGCCCTCTGGTTTGAGCTGCTGAGGGTTAGGTGCTGCCCCCAGGAACCTGTGGGACCAGCACCCCCTGCCTCCTTTGTGGTCATTAATCTGGAATTTAACCAGATGGGGGGCGCCATCCCTCACCCAGTCTGCCAGCGGCTTCTGATCTTGGTGCTCACACACTCCTCCCCTGCTCGATAGAGGGACACAGGCGCAGCCTCTGTGCTTGGGGCCAGAGCACCCTCCCCGCACCCCCACAGCCTGGCTGAGGCCGGGGGAAGCCAGCTGGTCCTGGCTTTGCTGCTCTGGGCCCCAGCGCCTCCTTCCCCTCTGGACACAGCACAGGGGCACCTACCTCCCCACTGACGTGAAGAGCAGCTCCTAGTGCAGCCGCAGCTAAGCCGGGTCCCCTGTCCTCCCTCCACAGCCCCTTACAGGCCTGCAGGGAACCCCGGTTCCCCCAGGGTGAGGGTGCTGTAGGACAGGGGGTCAGGTGCCGCTGACTTCTGCAGGGGCTTGGCGTGGACGGTGGCTTCATGTGCGCCTGCACCTGGGCCCCACGGTGGAGTCAGGGCCGTGCCCAGGTCTCCCAGGCTCTTGCAAACCTCAAAACCAAACCATGTGCCTTAGGACCCTCGTCTCAGCGGCTCCACAGGCAAGCGGGGGCCTAGGGCCCAGGGGCCCACCAGGTGGAGGCCCGGGGCTGGGGTCCTGCCCAGAGCTCCTCACGACTGGAACTGGAACCCGGAACACGGCACCATTTCTTTGATGAGTACTGTTTTCTGGGCAAACTATGGAAACAGCTCACTTAAAAACACACACATTTTCAGGTAATTCTATTTTCATATAAAGTTTCCAAGAGCGCAGAGGTCCCAGGTACCCCTCACGGAGTTTCCCGTCACACTGGTAGCTTCAGGGGTTCCAGGACGCCACCACGCCAGGACACGTGCACTTCCCACCCATGTGCCTCCCTCTGTCCACTCTGTGTTCTGGAAGCTGGATGGTCCGGTCACCACAACGATCTTCGTGCCTTTGTCTCTAACCCCAGACAACTGCTAATGAAACGACTGTGTTGGAAACATGGCCAGACTCTTGATTTTTTTTGCACACAAGGTGGGGGGGGAGTCGCAATAAACACGTGCTGTGGTTGGCCCGGCCCGGCCTGGAGAGCAGTGTGGGCCCAGCATGTGTGGGGGAACAGCACCAGGTGTCCACAGCTCTGTCCATCAGCTGACCTGCCCTGGGCCGACTAGGAAGCCCTCCTGCTTGCTCTGCCCAGCTCCCTACCAGGCTGCGGGTGGGGTGGGGCTTGCAACAACCTATTGGGCTCAGAACCTGCGCCTTGACGCTGGTGACGCGCCCTCCTTCACCTGCATCCTCCAGGAGGATGGGCCGGGAGGGACGCTGGGGGCGTCGCCAGCACCACCCGCACAGCCGCGTGCGGGATGAGACCTGCAGGGGCCTGAGCGGCGGCCCCGGGAAGGGAGGGGATAGGAAGGCGGCAGGAGCGCCCTGGGGCAGCTCCAACCAGTCAGGGGCCGAGCTGGCCGCGCACACGGCGGGCAGCCCTGCAGGCACCCAGGCAGGTCACAGGCAGGGCTGCCCGGAGCAACGGCGGGCCTGAGCTGAGCGGGTCCCCAGAGCAGCGGGCGGTTCTGCTACGAGTGGAAGAGCGCGCCCCGCCGGGTGCGGAACCGCATGCGCCCCCATGACCAGCCGGTCGGAGGGACGGGAATCCTGCGGCGGGTCGCCGTGACGGTGACGGTGACGGCGCCATCCAGGTGGCTGCACCGCCCCGGCCCCGCGCCCCTCGCCCGGCACCACGGTGGCGGAGCGGCCGGCCGCCCTTCACTGACCGCGGGACTTGGGTGCACACGGGCTCCGCTGCGGGGAAACCAGGACGAGGCGCGCCCGGCCGGACGCTGACGGCTCGGCCCGCCTCCCTGCCGAGGCCACGCCCACACCCAGGCGAGAGGTGCGCAGGCGCGGAACAGCGTCGGCGTCGCGGGTGTGACGTCACACCAAGGCGCCGGAGTAAACAGACGCAGGTGTCCGGAAACGTCAACCCGAAGTCGGGCGCACGCGCAGTGGGGTTACGAGGGCGCGGCGCACGCGCATTGGCGGCGGGCGCGATGGGCGGGGTGTTGCCCGAACTGCGATGGCTGCCCGCGGGTGTCCCGCGATCAGAGCCGCCGGCCCCCCGCACAGCCCGGCCTCCTGACGCCGCCCGCGGGCGGGGTCCCCCGGGCCGCCTCCGCCGCCGTCATGTATCCGCCCGCGCCGCCCGCGCCGCGGCGGGACTTCATCTCCGTGACGCTGAACCTTGACCAGCGCGACGACGGCAGCAAAACCCGGCGGCGCCGCTCGTGCTGGCGGGTGAGGACGCCCCGCGGCCCCGTGGTCTCCGCCCGGCGCGCCGCCTCGGGATGGAGGTGCAGGCGCTGGCCCTGGAGGGGGCGCGGGTCCCGGCTGCACTGTCCGCGGGCCGAGCTCGGCGGCCTGGGCGGGGGAGGGCGCCGGACCGGGCGGACGCACCCCCAGCGGGTTCCCAGCGGAGACCTGAGGGTCCCGGATGCGCGCTCCTGCGGGGCCGGGAGCAGGAGCGCGACCACGTTAACCCCCGGTGCGGCCCCGGCGGCCCCGGGGCGTCCACACGCCGCATCTGGGCAGGTCCGGCGGGGCCGGAGCCCTGCACACGCCTTTCGGGGTCTCCCCGCGGCCCATGTGCGGACACAAGTGGACTCGACGTCCATTTCCCTCCCCGTCTCACCTGCCCCGGTGCCTTCTGCCCCGGCTTCCGGGCCCAGCCGGTCACCCCCGCGAGGGCGCCGCCCCCGTCCCGCAGCGAGGGAACCTCCTGAGCTCCTCCCCGTCCTCCCCGAGGTTGTCCCGGTGGGAGAGACCCCGCGGGATTATTCCCAGTAAAGGTGCCCCTCCGCCCCTGCCGCAGGCATGGAAGCAGCTGTCCCGGCTCCAGCGGAACGCGATCCTCTCCGCCCTGGCCTTCCTGCTGTGCTGCGGGCTCCTGTCCTACCTCAGCGCGGCCGACCCGTGGACAGGTACCCGCGTCTGCACATGGGCACCATGGCGGAGTCAGGGCCGTGCCCTAGGACCCTCGTCTCAGCGGCTCCACAGGCGGCTGCAGCTGAAACTGCCCAGGAGCCGTGAAGGGCGGGGAATGAGCACTCCCCAGGTTAAGAGGGGGATGGCGTCCCCAGCCTCCTGGCCGGACACGGGCACTGCTGCCAGTCCTCTGGCTGCTCCCGCGTCTGCTGTGGGCAGGTGTCCGCCCGCTGCCCTGCGGTGGAGGCTCGCGGTCAGTGCCCCCGTGGTTCTCAGGCCCCGGGCCGCCCTGTGTCCGGAAAGGACGAGAGGACGGCCGGGAGCCGGGAGGGGCAGGGAGGTGTCCTCCCCACGTGCAGACACCCAGGCAGCGCAGTGGGGCTGTGGGTGGGGAGGCGGACGGACAGCCATGGGCTCGGAGAAGGTGCTCGCCCTCGGCTGTTCTTGAACGCACAGGGGACGGCCCGAGGCCTGGGGGGCCCTCGGTGAAGCAGCAGGAAGCGCCGTCTGGGTGTCCCCCACGGAGGCTCTGAGGTCCTCGGGGCCTGGGCGATGGACTGAGGAGGTTCTCTGGTTCAGCCCCGAACCGCAGGCCAGCGGAGGAGCAGAAGGGGAGGCCCGCACACCCGCCCGTCTTGCCGGCTCCTCGGAAGGCAGATGCCGACCCGGGACAGGGCCCTCGGCTGCCGCCTCAGGTACCTGCCGTGAGCTGGTCAGGCTGGCACGGGCTCAGTGCCAGAGGCCTCGGGACAGGACGCAGGGTTCACACCGATGGCGAGGATGTCTGTTCCCACCATCTGATGGGTGTGTCACCCCCATGCTCCTCCGGGCGGGTGGGCGACCCTGGGGAAGGAGGAGGTGGGTCTTCCCTTCGACCTCGGCTGCGCGCCTGCTGGTCCCGGGGCCTGGGTTTGGTGGTGAACAGAGCAGACTGTCCTCTCCCTGGGCCAGGGCAGCCTCCCTAAGGACAGGACCCGGAGCAGCACTGAGAGGCTGAGGGCCTGCCTCTGGGGAGAGTTGAGAGCAGGTCGGGGGCTGAGACCCAGCAGGGCCTGGACTCGGAAGGGGCCAACCAGACCAGTCCAGGCCAGGCCCTGTGAGTCCTGGGCCTGTGCCAGCAGAGATGTTCAGGCCAGGGCTTAGCCCTCACCCAGGGGCACCAGCCGTGTGCAGTCTCCACCCAGGTCAGGGGCAGAAGACGGGGTGAAAGGCCCCTCAATCTGCGGGTCACTGTGAGGAGGAAGAGTCCAGCGTGTGCACAGCCCGGGGGTCGGGTCTGATGGGAGAGACCCCGGTGGACAGGGAATGGCCGCCAGTGGGCAGGGAGCTCCTCTCACTGTGACCTTCCCTGTGATGTTCGTCCAGAAGCCTCAAAGGCATGTGCGGCGGGGCCCCCCCAACCTGCAGATCAGAGCGCCCCACAGAGACGTGGAGGACAGGCGGCAGGAGGACGGCAGGAGGAGGGACGAGGCGGCGGACGAGGCTCGCCAGGGAGAAGACCCGCCAAGGACCATCGTCAGGTACCTGGAGCCGCAGTGAGCGCCGGGCGGGGGCTGCCTGTGGCGTCTCTTCTGGAAAAGAAGCCAAAAGGGAACAGCACCTGGCAGACCTGTGTCTTCCCTTTGAAGCGACAACTCATGCCCATCCTGCAGGGGGCCCGGTGGCGGGAGGACTGGGCCCCGAGGCGGCACCTCCTCGCCTGTCCTGCCCTCGGCTGCTGACCTCCTCTCCCTGCAGCTGGCGGGGAGCAGTGATCGAACCGGAGCCGGGCACCCAGGCTCCTTCCCGGAAGGCAGAGGCCCCTGCCCGGCCCTCTCTGCAGGCCCCCAGGATTCAGAACCAGCGAGGTGAGGCCCCCTGCGCCCTCTTGGGCCCCACCTGGGCATCCTGCGGGCGAGGGCACGTGGACACATGTGTCCCTGGCGAGGGCAGAGTGCCGGCCATCCTCCTGGGGCCGCAGCCCCTGCACGCAGGGCACACCCTCCTCAGAGCTTAGGCGGCGACACGTGGCTTTCCTGTTTTAATGTGTTTTATGGATTTCCAAAAGAGAGGGAGAGATGGAACCATAATTGACAAGAGAATCATTGATCGGCTGCCTCCTGCACAGCCCCTGCTGGGGATTGAGTCCACTATCTGGGCAGGTGCCCTGACCGGGAATCAAACCGATGCTCTGCCACTGAGCCACGCCGGCCGGGCAGCAAGGGGCCTTTTGAGGCCGGTGCCCCATGTCCAGGCTGAGGCAACGGGAATGCGTGTGGGAGGCTTGCTTTCCCGCCCGCGGCAGCTCCCGGGCCTGAGAGACGTGGGCAGCTGCATGGGTGCCTGCATTCAGTCACCGTGGCTGGGGGCTTCCTGGGTGCCGGCACTTCTGGGGAAGGACGTAGGACCCCAGAGCTGGGCTGGCGGCCAGGCCTGTCAGGGACACTGAGGGCCTCTGCCCCACAGAGTGGACACGCTTTGTGAAGCCAGTGACACTGGGACCTCATGGGTCTCCTCTTGGAAGACGCCAGGTGCGGGCTCACGAGAGGCGGGTGGTCTGGTCCTCGTCACGACACCCGTCACGGTGGACGTTCCCGAGCCCACGTTGCCAGCGCAGCCAGTGTGACTGGTCTGCGGCCTGAAACGCTCTGCTCGCCGGGGCTCCCTGTGGCTCGGCAGGTGGACGGACAGGCCTGGTGGACGTGAGTCCAAGCTGCCTTGTGAGGCCCCAGCGCCTCCGCCTCCACAGCCCTGTCCAGCTCTGAGGGTCTCACTCTGGGGCCATCCCCTGACCTTCATGCTGCCCTGTGACCCTGGACAGTGCTCCCCGGCTCCTCAGCCTCCCTGCTTGGGGCCCCAGAGGGACTGTCCTCCCTGACCAGGTCCTGTCCCCCTGGCCCGCTCCCCCCGCAGCCTCCCCTAACGAGCGCCAGCAGGCCGTCATAGACGCCTTCCGCCACGCGTGGGCCGGATACCGCAAGTTTGCCTGGGGCCACGACGAGCTGAGGCCCGTGTCCAAGTCCTTCAGCGAGTGGTTCGGCCTCGGCCTCACCCTGGTCGACTCCCTGGACACCATGTGGATCCTGGGTCTGAGGAAAGGTACCTGTCCGCCGGCTCCCGCGAGCGCCCGCGTGTGACGGCGGGCAAGTGAGCCTGCGTGCCCGGAGGTCCCCCCTGCGTGCCCGCCGACGCGCCTCCTTCCCTGGGGGCCAGGAGCCGGCGTGCTGGTTGTGGGGACTCTGTCACCTCACATCCAGGCGTCCTGGGGGCACTTAGGGCAGCAGAGAGGCCCCTGCCAAGAGCCAAGTGGACCCTGGTGGGCGCCCAGCGGCCTTCCCGCCGGGGTTTCTGCTGCAGCTGGGAGGGCCCCGAGTGGAGGTGGCACGTGGTCTGATGTAGCTGCCAGGACCCGGAACCGTCCTCGATGTCCACCTTGTGCCGCAGCTGGGGGCAAACTGGGACTAGGCGTCATGGGTTATTTCTAAACCGACGTTGGCTGAGAAGGCTGGAGGCCGCCACTGAGCCACCCCCGTGTCCTTGTGCCGTGGCCTCTGATGCCGACCACTTGTGCTCACGGCTGAGGTGGCTCCCCGGCCGCACGCTGGCCCGTCAGCTCAGACCCGAACACTCGGGTTCCTGCCTTGGCACCCTCAGCAGAAAGGTGGACAGGAGCACGGGTGTCACCCGGGGTGGGAGGCCCGAGGGCAGTGCTGGGCCCACGAGCGTGTCCCGTGCCCTCTCCCTCTCCCGTTCCCATAGAATTCGGAGAAGCCCGGAGGTGGGTGTCCGAGAAGCTGCAGTTTCAGAAGGACGTGGACGTGAACCTGTTTGAGAGCACCATCCGCATTCTGGGGGGCCTGCTCAGTGCCTACCACCTGACAGGGGACGCGCTCTTCCTACAGAAAGCCGTGCGTGCCCGCCGGGCCCGGGGCTGGGCCTCGCCTGCTCCCTGTCTCCTCTCTCCGGGAGCTCTGGGCGGGCTGCTCCACTTCCCTTCCCTCGCACCCACTCGTCTGTCTTGGCAGGAGCTGAGCCGAGTGCGTGCCCGTCCCCTGCAGCCACAGGGACACGCTGGGCTCGGAGCCCAGCCCCTTGGCTGCGTGGAGGGCGAGCTCCCCAGGGTGGGAGCGGGTGGCGGTCCGCGCTAGGGGAGGGAGCCACCCTCTCTGAGCGCCAGCACCGACCTCGCTGTGTGCGCCTCAGGAAGACTTTGGGAACCGGCTGATGCCTGCGTTCCGCACGCCCTCCAAGATCCCGTACTCGGACGTGAACATCGGCACTGGCGTGGCCCACCCGCCCTGGTGGACGTCCGACAGCACGGTGGCCGAGGTGACGAGCATCCAGCTGGAGTTCCGCGAGCTCTCTCGTCTCACGGGCGACAAGAAATTCCAGGTGAGGCCTGGTGTCTGGCGGAGTCCCTGGCTCGGCGTGGCGGGTGCCGATGGTGGGGCACTGGTCCTGGGCCGCCAGGCCCCTGCCTCTCTTCACGCCTCAGAGTCCTGTTTCCTCAGCGATGCCAGAGCTCAGGCCGGGGAGGCGCTGGCTGGCTGGTGCGACCCCTCCCTGGCCCCACCCCCGCCCCACCTGCTGTAGCACCTCTTTCCGGGCCTGACGGCTGGTGGCTGGTGGTGCAGGGCTCTGGGGGCACCCTGTCCCGGCCGCCTCGGAGGCAGCATGCGAGGCCCCGTCACGGCTGCCTGGGCCGGACGTGTTGACGCGCTGGCATCGCAGCCAGTTTTGTGCTGGTGACATTGTGCTTGTCCCCGCTGACGGCCTCCGTGGCCTGCAGTGGCCCGTGATCGGGGCTGAGCTCACGTTTCGGTGCGAGTGGCGTCTTCGTGTTGAGGTGGTGACAGCCCAGCGGTAGCTGTTTGCTGCTGAGACGGCCTCGGGCCGCGTGCTGCCAGGCCTGTGCCGCCATGGGGAACCAACAGTCGGGACGAGGGAGGTGCTGGGTAGAAGCCCAGGAAGCACCCGTGCGGGGTCCTGACTCGGAGAAGGGGCACGGGCCCGTGGGAGCTCGTGCGTGGTGCCGCCCCGCGAGGTGTGGGCTCAGACGAGCTGGGCTGGTGGGTCTGGAAGGGCGAGTGGGCGTTCACTAGGGGACAGGGGTCGGGGGCAGGGGATGGTCAGCAGCCCTGGGCTCCGGAGGGACGTGCCTGCCTCCCCCCAGGAGGCGGAGCAGGTGCCCTGCTGGGCGGCGGCCTGGGGACTGGGTGTGGCCTCAGGCACGTCCCTGCGGGGCCCCCACCTGCCCAGAGGACAGGCCAGCCCCAAGGCGGCCACGCCTGTGGACAAGCAGGGCGCTGTGAGGGTGGGCCGGCCGGTCAGTGGCCAAGGAGCAGCGTCCAGGACACAGGCCTTGCTGCCCGGGGAACGGATGGTCAGGGCGGAGGGCACCAAGCCCTCTGGCTGCCCGGCGCCCTCGCTCACCCCCCTCCCCCGCCTGCTCAGGAGGCCGCGGAGGAGGTGACCCGGCACGTCCACTCCCTGTCGGGGAAGAAGGACGGGCTGGTGCCCATGTTCATCAACACGCACAGCGGCCTCTTCACCCACGGAGGCGTGTTCACCCTGGGCGCCAGGGCCGACAGCTACTACGAGTACCTGCTGAAGCAGTGGATCCAGGGCCAGCGGCAGGACACGCGGTGAGGCCGCTCTGCACCGTCCCAGCTCCAGGGGTGCCCGTGGGACGCAGTTCCTCTCAGCACAGCACATGCCAGGGAAGGGCCTGGCCGCCTGAGCCGGTGCTGAGCTGGGGTCAGGGTCTGGCTGCGGGCCCAGCTCCCTCCCCGAGGAGGGGTGGATGCAGCCCCGCGAGTCCCCTCTGGAGAGAGGGCGCCAGGACACCTGGGCTCCCTCCGCGGGTTCCTTGGAGCTCAGCCCTCAGGGTGTGGGGAGGGCGGGAGGGGGCTCGCGTGGCTGCCCCTCTCACCAGGTCTTCCTGTCAGGGAGCCGCCCTCCAGGGCTCGGACAGGTGGGAAGGGACCACCCTGTTTGGGAAGCAGAAGGCACTGCCCTGCCCCTCAGCTGACCCACCCTAGGCCCCACCCCCAGGCCGGCCTCAGCCCTTAGGGGTGAGCACCCCTGGGGTCTGCCCCCGGACGGGCCGTGCACCCTCCGGACTGAGGCCGGGCCTGCTCTCAGGTTGCGGGACGACTACCTGGAGGCCGTGGAGGGGATCAGGAGGCACCTGCTGCGCAGATCGGAGCCCAGCAAGCTCACGTTCGTGGGGGAGCTCGCCCACGGCCGCTTCAGCGCCAAGATGGTGCGTGCGCTGCCGGCGGCTCCGCCCTGGCATCCGGGCCCCATGTGGGCCAGGAATGTGAGGGCCACAGGCAGACTGGCTGCCGGCCTAGGCTGTGCCCACAGTGGGGGGAGGGGTGACCCGAGAGGGCCACAGGCACCTGCCCCCCTGCAGCCGGGATCACTGTGGCTGGGGGCCAGGGAGAGGCCAGGTCAGGCTGCTGGGCCGCGGGGGTCCTGCTCCTGGCGTGGAGGCCGAGGGCTCCTGGGACGGGGAGGCAGGCTCCGCGGTGGTGAGGAGGCCCTTCACTTGCAGGACCACCTGGTGTGCTTCCTGCCAGGGACGCTGGCCCTGGGCGCACACTACGGGCTGCCCGCTGACCACATGGACCTGGCCCGGGCGCTCATGGAAACCTGCTACCAGATGAACAGGCAGATGGCGACGGGGCTGAGCCCCGAGATCGCGCACTTCAATCTGCACGCGCAGAAGGACCAGAAGGACGTGCAGGTCAAGGTGAGTGGGGCCGGGCAGGGCGGGCGGCCCAGGGCCCTGTGTGGGCCTCACGCCGCCTGTGCCCCCAGCCGGCCGACAGGCACAACCTGCTGCGCCCCGAGACGGTGGAGAGCCTCTTCTACCTGTACCGCCTCACGGGGGACCGCACCTACCAGGACTGGGGCTGGGAGATCCTGCAGAGCTTCAACACCTACACGCGGGTGAGCGCCGAGGGCTGGCCATGCCTCACGCCCCTTCCCCCAGCCCCTTCCCTCCCCAGCACAGAGGTCACACCCTCCCCAGGGCCCACCGTGCTGGGCAGAGCTGGGAGTGGCCTTAGCAAGGCCTCCGCGGGTTCTGGAGGCAGCTGGCACCGCCCGAGGCAGCCAGTCCCCTGGGGCCCTCAGTGCCCCCATTCCAGGCCCTGAGGAGGGAGCGGGCTGTGCCCACGCAGTGACCCTGCCTCGGCTCCTCCAGGTCCCCTCAGGCGGCTACTCCTCCATCAGCAACGTCCAGGACCCGCACAACCCACAGCCCAGGGACAAGATGGAGAGCTTCTTCCTGGGGGAGACGCTCAAGTACCTGTTCCTGCTCTTCTCCGACGACATGGACCTGCTCAGCCTGGACTCCTATGTGTTCAACACCGAGGCCCACCCCCTGCCCATCTGGGCCCCCGCGTAGGGCGGGTCCATGGGGCGCTGCCCTGGGGTCTCACTTCTGGTGTTGGAGGGGCCTGGCAGCAGGGCCCCGGCCCTGGATAGGCCCACCCTCCTTTGACCTTGGCCGTGTGGTGTCGGCCCAGCTGGACAGCAGGCCAGGAGGCAGCTGGGCCGGGCCATACCCGGGCTGTGAGGTGCTGGGTTGGCCGCAGGCAGCAGGTGTCTGCCCAGCTGTGGTTCCCTCGGGCCATCATCGGGGACCAGGAGGGAGACCAGCGCTGTGTTCAGGGGTCCCGTCCACGGGCCGCCTCCTTCCTGAGAATCTCAAACCATGGCTCACATTCCTGAAATCTGGACGTCCTACCAGCCAGCGCACGGGCTTCGGGGGGCACGGCCTCGGGGGGCCCCAGGCCCACATCTTCAGGGCAACAGCGAGGGACCAGAGTGCAGCTCGGCCTCGGGGTCTGTCTGTGGCCCTGTCCTGTCCGAGGTCTCGGGGTGTCTGTGGCCCCACTGACCAGGACACCTGGCTGGCTGTGCTGTTTACGTGTTGGACTCAGGGATCCCACGGGGGCGGCGGGCAGGTGTGCCCTGCGCCCGGCCTCCCGATGGGACGGACCTTCACTCGGGATAAAGTAGATCTGCTCCTGCGCTGCTGTGTGTGTGTGTGTGTGTGTGTGCGCGCACGTGTGTGTGAGTGCGCGTGTGTGCGCGTGCACACGTGTGTGTGTGTGTGTGTGTGTGTGGGTGCACATGTGTGTGTTGCGTGTGCGTGTGTGCGCGTGTGTGTGTTGCGCGCGCGTGTGTGTGTGCGAGTGCATGTGTGTGTGTGTTGCGCGCACACACGGCACAGGTGGGAGGGGCGTTGGGCTGGTCACCCTCACTGTCCGCTGAGCTCAGGACCCGCTGGCACCTCTCACCCCAGGTGCTGCTTTCCTGGGCGTGGTCTTGCGGTGGCCCCTCCCCTCCCGCAGCACCCACCTCAGGACTGACGGTTAGTTTCCGCAGAGACCACCCCCTGGCCTTGCCTGGGTCCCTGCCCCCACGACCCTCTCCGCCCTGTTCAGCTGGCAGCCCGTTGCCCTCAGCATCTTTAGGAAATGCTCTTCTCTCTGAAGCCAGGCCTCTCCTAGGAGACGCACCTCTGCCAAGGTCTGGGCTCCCAGGGGCCGGGGCCTTGGCCTTCGGACATGTACGCGTGCCCTTGACTCCCCGCAGGCCCAGGGCCCAGCCCGCCTCTCCTGGGTCTATAGCTGCAGGCCTGGCCCTGAAGTGGCCTCTGCCCCACCCCACCCCCAACCCCATGCAGGCCCCATGGCTGAGGGTGGGCTCCCCCAGGTCGGGCTGTGCAGCAGGACTGGCCTTGCCCTCCTCTGCAAGAGGTTGGGCCTGAGGGACCTCTGCCCAAGGCCAGGGCCTCCAAAGATGGACAGGGAGGGGGGAGGGGCGGGGCTCCTGGGGAGCATCCCTTGGTGGTGGTGACATTGAAAACCGCAGAGGAGGGACGTGGAGTCGCTGGGGTGGCCTCCGGTTTTTGGTGTCACAGCTCAGCTGGCCCCCATCACCCACAAACAGCAAACTTGGGGGTTCAGGACGTTTTATTGTGACTGATGATGGGGAAGGTTGGGCACGCATACACCGTGTCCTCTCCCTCCCCCATGGGACTTGGCGAGGCCCCTGCATTTGCCCAGCCCCTCCCTCGAGCACGCCCGCCCTGGTGTCCCTGTGGGTCCTAGCGGGTGGAGTGCCCCGCGGCCTTGGAGACTCCGTGCTGCGCCCGCCTGGCCTCCTCAATCCACTGGCCAATGAGCGTGGCCTCCAGCTGGCGTGCCTCCCGGACGGACGGGGGGTCTGCCGGGTGGGATCCCCTGAGGAGCAGGTCAGGGGAGGGGTCAGCACCCCTGCCAGGGCCGGCGGGGGCCGGGGCAGGCCAGCACCTTCCCGGCGGCTGTACCTGAGGTCCAGGTGATGCGCTCCCCCTCGGATGGTGATGGCCAGGACGGAGGCACTCTGGTTCCTCTGGATCTGTCGGTCAGACGCCCGTCAGGTGTGCGGAGGGAGGGGGCCCCCACACAGCCTGCACAGGCTGCACATGCTGGCCGGGGGTGCAGCTAGAGCAGTAACTACAGAGGAGGCTGTGCAGCCTCGACTGGCCTCACTGGAGAGGAGAGGTTATCAGAGGCCTGACCCCATCAGCCAGGAGGGTGAGGAGGTGCAGACCCGGGTGTGGGTGTGGGTGTGGGTGTGGGTGTGGCCCAGGCCCAGTGGGCTCCTTGGAAGTCTGCAGCCCCATGGGGAGCCCCGCAGGGACTCACCCCGCCCCCTGCCCAGGGGTCCAGGTCACCGTTGGAGAAGATGATGTTGCTGGCGGCTCTGAAGTCTGGAAGGGACAGAGCAGGTTGGGGGGACCAGGTGGGGCCCCGAGTTCAGTGAGCTGTGGGGCAGGCAGCTCAGACCCCAGCTCAGCCGCCCCCCACCCCCGAGCCTCACCGGCCCCCCCAAAGTTGGTGTGCAGCCAGTCCTGCCGGGGCCACACGCCCCAGGTGTCCAGGCAGTACTGCTGGCGGAGCTGCTCCGTGAAGGGCAGCGCGGGGAAGAGGTCCGTCTTGTTGTTGCTGGAGAAGGTCAGGCTCATCTCCGTGCAGGCCTGTGGGCAGCCTCACTCAGCACCCACCCTGCAGTCCCGGGCCCCCGACCCCGCGGTCCCGGGCCTCCCACCCCGCGGTCCCGGGCCCCCCACCCCGCGGTCCCGGGCCCCCCACCCCGCGGTCCCGGGGTCCCCTCCCCGCGGTCCCAGCCCCCCTCCCCACGGTCCCGGGGTCCCCACCCCACAGTCCCAGGCCCCCCCCATACCTGGTAGTCCCAGGCCTTGGCGTTGGGGCCCAAGCCGCAGCCAGTGGGGTCTGCGCAGGCCTGGTACTGCAGGTAGATGTCGTAGCAGGGCTCCGTGCCCGAGGAGTTGTACACCAGCCCTGGGGAGAGGGGGCTGAGCCGGTGCCTGGACACACCCCCACCTGCCCGCTCAGGACCCTGGGGTCTTGTGTGCCCAGGAGGGCACACCCCGGGTCTGCACCAGCAGTGCCTGCCCTCCCGGCCGTGACTTCCCACAGCCCCTGGGGTAGTGGCCCCAGGCTGGGCCATAGGAGAGGTGGGGGTGGTGGGGTTTCCTGGGCCCCGAGGTCCCCGGGATCCCCACACCAACACTGGGGCCCCCTCTCAGCACCAGGGCCCAGGGCAGACGCACCTGCCAGTGCCCGGAGGCCTGCGATCCTCTGGCTCTCACTCAGCAGCCGGTCGCAGGCCACCTGGGGGGCAGCGGGGCGCCTCAGCCGGAGACCCCCATGGCCTGCACCCCTCCCGTTCGCCCTGCCCTGGCCCCAGGCTGTGAGGGGTGGCGGTTGGCATCAACCATCCTGGGAAGCTGGCCGGGACCCATGGGGGGTGGGGGCGATGGGGGGTCCTTGCCTTGACAGGGTTGGCAGGCAGGCGCCCCATGAAGTCGGTAGGGTAGGGGTAGTCCATCATGGCCAGCATGGTGAAGGCGTTCCGGGCGAACCCAAAGAGCTGGGCCAGGTCCTTCCCACTCGAGAGCAGCTGGCAGGTGCCGAACGCCCGGCTGACCGTGTCGTGTGCTGCAGGGGGGGCAGGCTTTTGGGGGCTGCTGGCCAGGAGGCGGGTGCTGCTGGGGGGGCCGCGAAGGGGTGCAGGCAGGGCAGGCCTTTTGGGGTTGCTGGGGGGCAGGGTGCTGCTGGCCGGGAGGGGGAATACAGACAGGAGTGGGGGGCGGGTAAGGCAGGCCTTTGGGGGCTGCTGGCCAGTGGGGGGGGGGGCCTCCTCACCTCCCTGTAGGAACAAGTCCTTGATCTGCTGGAAGGCGTCCCGCACGCCCTGGGCACACTTGGGACTCTGGCCCTCAAAGTCCTGGAGGAAGGACAGGTGGCTGCAGCCAGGCTGCTGCGGGACCCCAGCCCTAGCCCCCCTGGAACCCCAGTCCCACCCCCAGCCCCCCTCACCCCCACTCACCGCCGAGACGTCCCGGAAGAACTGGTAGGCGTCGCCAAGGCCCGCCACGGACACAACGGGCGCACTGGCCGCCAGCGCGCCCGCCACCAGGTAGGGGTACTTCATCCGCATGTAGGCGGCGAGCATCCCCCCGTAGCTGGTGGGACGCAAGATCCAGGCTGGGCCCACACAGCCCCTGCCGCCAGGGCGCCTCCCAGCCCCGCCCCTCTGCTCCCCGCCCGCGCCCGGCCCGGAAGGACCCGGGACATCGAAGGCCCTTGGGTCCCGGGAGAGAACGGGGGCGAGGACCCACCTCCCGCCGAAGGCGATGGCGGGGACGTCCTGGGCCCCGAGGTCCCGGCGCAGCGCCTCCAGCAGCCGCGCGAAGTCGGCCAGCGCCTGCTCCACCGTCAGCAGCTCCGTGTGGCCGCGCTGCGTGGACCGCTCGCCGAACGGGAGCGACTTCCCGTAGTACCGCTGCGGGCAGCGGGACAGTGACTCGCCGAGGCCCCCGCCCCCGCCCGGCCCGCCCGTGGCCACCCGCGCGGTGCTGCTCAGGACCCGGCCCGGGACCCACCCGCCCGGTGCTGCCCGGGACCCGGCCCGGGACCCACCCGCCCGGTGCTGCCCGGGACCCGGCCCGGGACCCACCCGCCCGGTGCTGCTCAGGACCCGGCCCGGGACCCACCCGCCCGGTGCTGCCCAGGACCCGGCCCGGGACCCACGTGCCCGGTGCTGCCCAGGACCCGGCCCGGCACCCACCCGCCCGGTGCTGCCCGGGACCCACACGCCCGGTGCTGCCCAGGACCCGGCCCGGGACCCACCCGCCCGGTGCTGCCCGGGACCCGGCCCGGGACCCACCGGCCCGGTGCTGCCCGGGACCCACGTGCCCGGTGCTGCCCAGGACCCGGCCCGGCACCGACCCGGCCCAGGACCCACCCGCCCGGTGCTGCCCGGGACCCACCCGCCCGGTGCTGCCCAGGACCCGGCCCAGGACCCACCCGCCCGGTGCTGCCCGGGACCCACCCGCCCGGTGCTGCCCAGGACCCGGCCCGGGACCCACCCACCCGGTGCTGCTCAGGACCCGGCCCGGGACCCACCCGCCCGGTGCTGCCCAGGACCCGGCCCAGGACCCACCCGCCCGGTGCTGCCCGGGACCCGGCCCGGCACCCACGTGCTCCGCGAAGACCACCAGCGCCGCCCGCTGCGCCGCCAGCTCCAGGATGAAGCCCGAGTTGTTGGCGAAGGCCCACACGTCGCCCTCGTTGCCCGTGTAGAGGAACAGGGGGCCCTCGCCCCGCTTCCAGAACCGGTCTGCGGGTGAGCGCGAGGGTGAGCCGGAGCCGGTGCCGGCCCGGGGGCGGGGGGCGGGGTCCCCGAACTCACCCGACACCAGGAAGCGCTGCGGGAAGGTCCGGTTGCCGAACCTCTCGAAGTTGAAATGGTCCAGCAGCTGCTCGAAGTAGTGCTCCCGGAAGCCGGGGTCCGGGGCGCTGGGGGCCGCAGGGGGTCCCCGCCGCCCCGCCGCCCCCGGGCCGGGCCGCGCCAGCGCCAGCAGCAGGGCCAGGGCCGCGGGCAGCGCCAGGGGGCACCGGGGGCCCATGTCTGCGGCGCGGGCACCACCCGGGCTGTCACCTGACTGGCGGGCACCTCACGTGACCGGTGGGCGGGGCTGGCCGTCCTCCCGCTTCCGCTGCCCTCGCGTCACCATGGAGACGGGCGCCGCGGCCGCCGGAGGCTCCGGCTGGGCGCGGGGACTGGGCGGTGCGCGGCAGCTGCTGGGGCCCGGCCTGCGCCCCGCTCCCCGCCGGTCACCGACGGGTCCTGCTCGTGCCAGGCGCCGGCGGGAGGAGTGACCAGTCCCCCCGAACCGGCCTCTCGGCCACGCGGAGGTGTCCTGGGCCTGGTCCCCCTGCAGACAGGCCTGGGGACGGGCGGGGGGGGACGAGGCTGCCAAGGGGGAGGAGGGAGGCCTGGACGTGGGGGTGGGGTGCCCATGCCGCGGGCAGCTGCCCTGGGAAGGAGCTGGTCCAGGGGCAGCAGGGGCCGGGCTGGGCAGGGGCCGGGCGGGCAGGGGTGGGGCAGCCAGAACGGCAACACCCCCTCCCCAGGCTGCCCCTGGCCAGCGTGACCCCGGCTCTGCCCAGCCCCTCCGGCCTGGTGCGGGGACAGGGCTCGGGGCTGGGGGCTGGCCACTGCCCCGCTGTCCTGGTCCAAGGCCGTCACTGAGGCAACAGCTTGGTGACAATGATGCCCACATCACACCAGCCACGGGCGTGGCCCTCCCCTGCCCCCCCGGGCCCCCAGCCCCCAGTCCCTGTCCGGCCGCCCGGTCTCCATGTCCTCCTGCCCCCCCTGCTCCCCCTGCCCCTGTGTCCCCATGTCCCTCTGTCCCTGTGTCTCCGTCCCCGTGTCCTCGTGCTCCCCTTACCCCCCGTGCCCCCGGGGCCCCGTCCCTGGGTGCCCGTCACTCTGCTCTTTCCCCTGTGTCTCCGTGACCCCGTGCCCCTGCTCCTGTGTCTCGGTCTCCATGCCCCCGTGCACCCCGGGCGCCCCATGTACCCCGTGTCACGTCCCCGTCCCCGTGTGCCAGCCCCCGTGCCCCCGGCCCTGCGTCCCCGTGTCCCTGTGCCGTTACCCCTGTGTCCCTGTCGCCACGTCCCTGGCCCTGTGCCCCTGCCCCCCCGTCCCCGTGTCCCCGTGCCCCCCGCCCCGCGTCCCCGTGTCCCCCTCCTCACGTCTCTGTGTCTCCAAGATCCAGTGTCCCCGCATCCCCGTGTCCATGTTCCTGTGTCCCCGCGGCTGCGCCCAGGGCTGCCTGTCCTGTGTGAAGTAGGCAGCTGCCTGCTCGGGGCCCAAGGCCTCGGCAGAGGGGGGGCCGGGCAGAGACGAGGACGCGCAGCCTCCACCCCGGACGGCAGCCCCTTCACTGCTCCTGCTCCAGCCCCCCTCAGCGCAGGCACCAGCCCGCAGCTCCCCGCGGGCCCCCCGGCAGCTCTCCATCCAGGGGTCACCCGGAAGGAGTGTCCTGTTCCCTCTCGGACGGTCCTGCCCCACGTGGTAGCCCTGCACGGGGGGGGGGGGTGCATCTGGGGGTCCACAGCCTTCCCTCAAGCCTCCCCTCAAAGCCTGGGGCCTAATTCCCTCCACAGCTCGCAGATTTGGGAGCCGGACCTGGACCCCAGCACGCCTGCTCTGCCCTTTTAGACCTCCAGGCGGCAGCAACGGAGGGTAAGGAACGGAAGGCCCCACCCACCCGGTTCCCCTTGTGAAGCGTCACCTTAAGCTCGCGCGCAGCCTTGGGCAGCCTCTCCTCATCCCTTTCCAAAGCAAGGTCATCGGCCCAGACGACCTGGCCGCCATCTGACAGCTCTGCAGGGCCGCATCTGTGGTCTGCCCATGTCCGTGGTCCGCCCGTGTCCCTGGTCCACTGTGTCCATGGTCTGCCCGTGTCTGTGGTCCGCCTGTGTCCGTGGTCCTCTGTGTCCCTGGTCCACTGTGTCCATGGTCCGCCCACATCAGTGGTCCGCCCATGTCCGTGGTCCGCCCACATCCGTGGTCCGCCCATGTCCGTGGTCTGCCCATGTCCATGGTCCACTGTGTCCATGGTCCTCCCACATCCGTGGTCCGCCCATGTCCGTGGTCTGCCCATGTCCGTGGTCCACTGTGTCCGTGGTCCGCCCACGTCCGTGGTTCGCCCGCGCTGCCCACCTCACGGGCGGGGTATGGGTGTCTGCCTTGTTTCACAGCATCACGTCTTCAAGGTCCACGTGTGTCCTAGCGTGTGTCAGAACGTCCCTTCTTTTATTTTTTAAAATATATTTTGTTGATTTTTCACAGAGAGGAAGGGAGAGGGATAGGGAGTTAGAAACATCCATGAGAGAGAAACATCGGTCAGCTGCCTCCTGCACACCTCCTACTGGGGATGTGCCCGCAACCAAGGTACATGCCCTTGACCGGAATCGAACCTGGGACCTTTCAGTTCACAGGCCGACGCTCTATCCACTGAGCGACACCGGTTAGGGCACGTCCCTCTAAAAAAAATTTTTTTTTAAAATTAATTTCAGAAAGGAAGGGAGAGGGAGAGAGAAACACCAAAGATGAGCCCTGGCCGGTGTTGCTCAGTGGATAGAGCGTCATCCTGTGGCCCAAAGGGTCCAGGGTTCAATTCCGGTCAAGGCCACGCACCGCGGTTGCAGGCTCCTCCCTGGCCCAGGCCCTGGTCAGGGCGCGTGCAGAAGACAACCAGTCTGTGTTTCTCTCTGTCTTTCCCTCTCTCCCCCTCTCTCTTTAACAATCAATGGGAAAATATCCTCGGGTGTGACTGACAACAACAACAACAAAGATGAGAGAGAATCATGGATCGGCTGCCTCCTGCGCGCCCCACACGGGGGATGCAGCTTGCAACCGGGCACGTGCGGGACCGGGCATGGAACTGTGCCTGGTTCATAGGTTGACGCTCAGCCACACTGGCCTGGCTATCCAGGTGCCCTGCCCGTTTCTGAATCGGGACCCGGGTCCCCACGTGGGCCCTGTGCGCTCAGCTCGCACCGCGGGGCTGCAGGGTGGCCGCGGTCCTGGGCGTGTCAGGTGGTTCATGCGGCGACGCCCCCTGGGTGAAGGCTCTTTTGTTGTTTGTTGCTGAGTTTCAGGAGCTTTTCCAACGCGTCCTGGTTCGGATCCTGGTAAGACGAGCAGCTGGGACGTCCTCCATCCTGTGGGTCCTCCTTCCTCCGTAGAGGCTGTGCCCGGTGCCCAGAAGCTCCTGTTGCGATGACGCCCAGCATGCCTGCTTCTCCCTTTGCTGCTTGTGCTCCGGGGGTTCCTCTGAGAACTGGCGTTGCTCAGGCTGCGGCGCCAGACGCTGTCTCCCTTCTGCTTCTTTTCCAGAAGAGACGCCACAGGCAGCCTCCGCCCAGCGCTCACTGCAGCTCCTGGCACCTGATGACCAACGGACCGACCGACCGGGCGGGCCTTCTCTCTGAGGAGCCTCGTCCGCCGCCTCGTCCCTCCTCCTGCCGCCTGTCCCCTGTGTCTCTGTGGGGCGCTCTGATCTGCAGGTTCGGTGCCCTCAGCCTCCCAGTGCTGCTCCGGGTCCTGTCCTCAGGGAGGCTGCCCTGGCCGAGGGAGAGGACAGTCTGCTCTGTTCACCACCAAACCCCGGCCCCGGGACCAGCAGGCACACGGCCGAGGTCGAAGGGAAGACCCACCTCCTCCTTCCCCAGGGTCGCCCACCCGCCCGGAGGAGCATGGGGGTGACACACCCATCAGATGGCGGGAACAGACATCCTCGCCATCGGTGTGAGCCCTGCGTCCTGTCCCAAGGCCTCTGGCACTGAGCCCGTGCCAGCCTGACCGGCTCACGGCAGGTACCTGAGGCGGCAGCCACGGGCCCTGTCCCGGGTCGGCATCTGCCTTCCGAGGAGCCAGCAAGACGGGCGGGTGTGCGGGCCTCCCCTTCTGCTCCTCCGCTGGCCTGCCGTTCGGGGCTGAACCAGAGAACCTCCTCAGTCCAGCGCCCAGGCCCCGAGGACCTCAGAGCCTCCGTGGGGGACACCCAGACGGCGCTTCCTGCTGCTTCACCGAGGGCCCCCCAGGCCTCGGGCCGTCCCCTGTGCGTTCAAGAACAGCCGAGGGCGAGCACCTTCTCCGAGCCCGTGGCTGTCCGTCCGCCTCCCCACCCACAGCCCCACTGCGCTGCCTGGGTGTCTGCACGTGGGGAGGACACCTCCCTGCCCCTCCCGGCTCCCGGCCGTCCTCTCGTCCTTTCCGGACACAGGGCGGCCCGGGGCCTGAGAACCACGGGGGCACTGACCGCGAGCCTCCACCGCAGGGCAGCGGGCGGACACCTGCCCACGGCAGACGCAGGAGCAGCCAGAGGACTGGCAGCAGTGCCCGTGTCCGGCCAGGAGGCTGGGGACGCCATCCCCCTCTTAACCTGGGGAGTGCTCATTCCCCGCCCTTCACGGCTCCTGGGCAGTTTCAGCTGCAGCTGCCTCGGCCCCTCCGCTGCCCCCGGCGCCCCCGGAGCAGGTACCTGTCCACGGGTCGGCCGCGCTGAGGTAGGACAGGAGCCCGCAGCACAGCAGGAAGGCCAGGGCGGAGAGGATCGCATTCCGCTGGAGCCGGGACAGCTGCTTCCATGCCTGCAGCAGGGGCAGAGGGGCACCTTTACCGGAATAACACAAGTGCCCCTGGCCCCACAGGAGAGCTCGCCCAGAACCTCCCCGGGTCTCAGAAGCACCGGGGCCGACGGTTTTTCCAAATTCCGCCTCCAGGCCAAGGACAGAAAGCACAGCCACAGGACAGGACGTGACGTGTGACACCGAGGCTCCTGCTGCGGGTTTTGTGGATTAAACTCTGGTGTGTGCACCGCAGCTGCGTGCCGCTGGGTCCGGTGTGACTTCCTTCCGTCCGGCCACGGCCGCTGAGCCTGGGACCTGGCGGTGGCTCAGCCGGCCGGCGCCCTGGCTGATTGTAACAGGCAATTGTCAGAAATAAAACAATGGTTATTCTTTGTCGTAGGTCTTGAAGCCAAGGCCCTAGATTTGAGATCAGGCAGCGAAAACAGGTCCCAGCACGTAGCTGGTCTGTTAGAGGAGGGGCTTCCTCCCCTCCCTCCACCCCTCTCTAAGGTCTACACACATTTTACTGATCTCAGAGAAGGAAGGTAGGTGGGGGGAGGGAAATGTCAACGATGAGAGAGAATCATGGACCGCGGCCTCCCGCACGCCCCCTACTGGGGGTCGAGGTGCAACCCGGGCATGAGCCCTGACCGGGGCGGAACCCCGACCTCCTGGTTCCTGGGTCGACGCTCAACCACTGAGCCGCACCAGCCGGGCCCGTCGCACTTTCTTTTCTTCTGAGTGCGTGAGGCACACGCAGTGGCCAAAGGCCCTCGTTTGTTGCCCAGATGAGTCGGGTCTAACGCTTCCGCTGCTGCAGCCCCAGCTCTTAGGGCTGCACCCGGCACACAGTAGGTGCTCAGGAAATGTCTGTGGAGTGAGTGAAAGGTGGCGGGTCTTGCCCCCGTGGGATGCGTGGGGACCCTGTGAAGCTGGGAAAATGGCCGCCCGGGAAGAGGGGAGCTGGGAAGGCAGCGACGAAGGGACCCCCGTGGTGGGGCAGGCAGTGGAGTGTGGACAGGGTGTGCGTGGACGTCAGCACCGCTGGGGTCTGCGGCTGCTCTGGGTCGGGAGGCCCTGGGGTCCCCCCAGATCAGGGAACGGAGACCCCATCAGGCCTGCTGGCCGCCGGCCTCCCCCCCACCCCGTTTGGAGTGGGCCCCACAGCAGGGGGGCTCGGCTGTGGGGAAGCTGTCTCAGCCTCGTTCCTGCTCATCTGCTCGCCCGACCTCTCGTGTCTCCCGGCGGCTCATGAGCCCGTCCCCAGGGACTCACCCCCCCCCCCCCCCAGAGGAGGCAGAAGTGGGTTCCTGTCCCAGGTTCCGAACTGGCTAAAATCCTGGGGAAGAACTTGAGTGGTCGGCCTGGGTCATGTGACGATCCCTCAGCCAATGGGCTGAGGCCAAGGAGGGGCTGTGTTGATGATTGACAGCCCTTACTGGAGCGCTGGTGGTTGGAGTGAGGGAGGGGCGAGAGAAGGTCCCTCCACGTGCTGTTGGGCAGAATGAGCCAGCACTGGGGTGGCCGTGCACCCCAAGAGCACCTTCCCACGGGGAGCCCTGGGGCAGACAGGCGCTCCCTCCCACCTGGGGCAGAGGCCGCAGCCCAGGTCTCCTTGGGCCTCCCCAGCATTCAGAGGGGTCCCTGTCTCAGCCAGTTCCTCTGTCACAGCAGGGCAGCCAGTCAAAGGCCTTCTCCAGCCCTGGCCAGCGTGCTCAGTGGTTAGAGTGCCTGCCTGCAGACTGAAGGGTCCCAGGTTCGATTCCCGGTCAGGGCACATGCCCGGTTGCAGGCTCGGTCTCCAGTGTGGGGCGTGCAGGAGGCAGCCAATCAATGGTTCTCATCATTGATGTTCCTACCTCTCCATCCCTCTCTCTTCCTCTCTGAAATCAATTGAAATACATTTATATATATATATATATATATATATATATATATATATATATATTTTTTTTTTTTTTTTTAAAGGCTAGTTCACCCCAAGCCATGATGGGGGTGGAGGAAGCCTCCAGCTCAACACGGAGCCGCACTCCTGCAAGGAGCCCGTGACCTGGGGCGGGCATAGCCTCCACCCTCCCCTGGGTGTTGGGGACCTTGCAAGGGGCTCCAGGCGAAAGCTGCAGCACCCGGGCCTGGGGAGGCAGGGGGTGCTGACCAGCCCATTTTGACGGAAAGAGGGCCCTGCTGTGCGGGGTCCGGCTGCTTCCCTGGCTAAACATACCCACCGGCCACTTGCAGGCTCCCCACTGGGTGACAACCAGCTCGAAGATTCCTGGATATTTAGAAACTGCTGCTCCAGGTCAGTGGAGCTCCCACTGGAGGAGTGGGGGTGCGGGTAGACAGGCCCGGAGCTCGGCCTCAGCCCCCGTGCTCCCCCGCTGCTGGCTGACCCCTGGCCGTCCACGCCCTGCACGCAGGCAGCCTCGAGGCTGTGACCTGCCGGGGCCACAGAGCCTTTGGAGACGGGGCCAGCTGTGCCCTCCTGTGAGCCCCGGGAACAGGGGCCCATCCGCCCCCAGGCCCCGGTTCCCCTCACTGAGGAGAAGGGGCCGGAGAGGGAGCCGCCAAGCTGCAGCCCCTGCCTCCCGCCCGCCAGAGCTTGGCTCGGGGCTCAGCCTGGTGGTGAGAACTGCAGGGGGTGGGAGGGGAGGGGGTGCCCCCGGACCAGGCATGGACCTCCCCTCTCTCCCGCTCAGAGCGTCGCTGAGGAGTAGGGACGGCCCGCTTTGTCCCACTGGGGGCTTTTGCTGTTGGGAATGCAGAAGCCTCAGTTGCTATTGGAAACGGTGATGTCACCGGCGGAGGCGGAGCTTCAGTTACCCTTTAGGTTAGGGATGGGAGTGGAGGGGACAAAGAATTAGGATCTCCGGGAGCAGAGGGAGGAGAGGGGCTCTGGAGAGAGGCAGGACGGGGGGTGGGGGGCGGGGAGTGAATTAGGAGGGGCCGCCGGGGGAGGAGCGGAAGCAGATGACACACAGGTCTGTCCCGCGGGTACCTCCTGGGCAGTGCCTCCTGGAGTCTAACCTTAGTCCCACCTGCTGCCAACGCCACTGCTGGCCTTGGGATCCCCCAGCGGGGATGGGGCCAGACCCCCGACTCTGCTGGGAGGCCCAGCTCCGCCCGGGGCAGCCTGTCATCCTTCCATTCTCTCCAACCTTTGTGGGGGGGGGCGTCCAAGGCACATGGCCAGGTAGGTGGGGACTGTTCCCCATGTTTGAGCTTCTGGAGAAGAGCCCCCCCCCACCCTCTCCCAGGGGTACGTGGCCTAGGCCCCTCCGCACCCCTGGGTCTCCCGCCCCAGAATCCGTCCCGAAATATCACCGTGGAGGAGGACTCGTGCCCGCGCGCGCGCGCGCACACACACACACACACAGCCTGGCACCCAGGGCTGCGCACGGTGACACGGGAAGATCCCTACACTCAGCTCCCCGCAGGCCGCGCACAGCTCAGGCCCTGTCCCCGCGACCGCTCCACGGAGCGCGCGCACCCGCACCCGCACCCGCACCCGCACCGCCTCGCTCCCCCGCGCGCCCCGCGCTGGCACAGGCTCGCAGACGCAGCGCTCGCTCGGGCGCGGGAGGCGCCCCCTCGGCTCCGTGTTCGGAAGCGGGGGCGGCGGGAGGGGCAGAGACGCGGGTCCCGCTCCAGGCTCTGCAGCTGCCGCAGTCGCCGCCGCCGCGTCAGGATCCGCACCGGCCTCGGCGCGAGGCGGCGGGAGCCACCCCGGGACCCGCGTCAGCACCGCGGACAGCGCCCGCCGCTCGGAGCCCGAACCCGCGAGCGCCCGGGACGGTCCCCTCCGGCCGAGGGCTCGGGAGCCCCCTTCCCTCCCGAGGACGCCCTGGGCTTGAGGCTCCCGGGGACCTGGCGCCCGCCGCCCGCGGGGTCGGGTGCGCGCAGGCCGGCCGGGGCGCCCCGCTGGGGCCGGGGATGCGCCGAGGGCCCCGCGCCCGCGCCGCCCGCCCATGAGCACGATGCGTCTGCTCACGCTCGCCCTGCTCTTCTCCTGCTCCTTCGCCCGCGCCGCCTGCGACCCCAAGATCGTGAACATCGGCGCGGTGCTGAGCACGCGGAAGCACGAGCAGGTGTTCCGCGAGGCCGTGAACCAGGCCAACAAGCGGCACGGCGCCTGGAAGATACAGCTCAACGCCACCTCCGTCACCCACAAGCCCAACGCCATCCAGATGGCCCTGTCGGTGTGCGAGGACCTCATCTCCAGCCAGGTGCGCCCGCCGCCGCCAGCTCCCCCCCACCCCCACCTCCCTCCGCGCCCCAGCTCCGTCCACCTTCCAGCCCTTCTCCTTCTCGCGCGGAGAGGACCCCCATCGGCTGCCTCCCGCCGGAGAGGGCTGGATTCATTGGCAGCCAGCGCCCCATCTGGGCACCCAGACTGGGCACCTGCCACCATGGCCAATGACCCCTTAGAAGGGCTCCAGGCCCTGACCAGCGTGTGCAGCCGTGTGACAGGCATTTGGGGTGTGTGTGTGTGTGTGTGTGGCGGGGGGGGCAGAGGGGGCTCAGGGTCGCAGCAGAGGCGCCCGTCCCAGGCACGAGAAGCAGGATGGCGCCCAGGGCACCATTGTTCCGGCTTCTCATCCTCCCTCCCTTCCTCCCCCGCCTCCGCCACAGGTCTGCCTGTTTTGGGAAATGCCAGGTGCTGGAGGGCAGGAGCGGGGCTGGGCGCGGGGGAGGCAGCGGGCACAGCAGGGGAGCCAGGCAGCCAGGCAGCCAGGCAGCCAGGCTGCGGGGGAGGACAGGACTCAGGGTGGCGTGCTGGGAGCCGCCGCCGGGCACGGGCGCCGAATGCCAATGAGGCCGGGGATCGCCGCACTGCAGCCCTTTATGTAAGAGCAGGGCCGCCTCTGGACCCTGCCTCCTACACACCCGTGTCTGCAGGGGGCAGGGGCTCACATCAGCTCACGTCACAGGGCACAATCATTGCACACTCGCCCCACCTGCCCCCACGCAACGCCGCAGACACATGCACGCATGCGCCACACACTGCTTGGCACACCCAGGGCACACGCAAACGCCTGCTCACACACACGCCAGGCTCGGGGACCCCTCCGCATGTCCGTTAAACACAGGCGTTGGGTTACACTGTGCACACGCATCCCTGGCAAACGCTCCCAAACACCCTCATGTCATGCACACACGCCGATGCCAACACTGACCGGGCACCTCTGGTGCAATGGGGGGGGGGGGGGGGGTAAGGGGGAAGGGCCAGGGACGGGAGACCAGTCCCAGCAGCTCACCTGCCCAATCGGGGCCAGAGCTGTGCTAGAGGCCTGCCTCCCTCCCTCCCTCCCTCCTTCATGGCCGCCTGGGGGCGCTCACACGCTCTATGCAGGAAGGCGGGGGGAGCAGTCAGGGGTCCAGGTGGGGCCCTTTCTGGGGGTCACCCCTGCAGCTCACAATTTTGCTGTCTGGGCACTGTCTCCCCAGAGAACAGCCAGCCCCGCGCGCCGAGGTGACAGCAATCGCTGTCCCTCGCTGAGCACGCCCCGGGGGCCAGATGAGCCCACGGCCGCCGCTGCCTGCATGGGGCCCAGTGCACACCACCCTTCCGCTCGCAGAAGCAGGGGCCTGTGTGGCTCAGAGAGGGGAAGGCCGAGCTGGGACAGGCACAGGTCCTTCACCTATATATTTATTTCTGTTTCAGAGAGTAAAGGAGAGAGAGAGAAACATCACTGATGAGAGAGAATCATCCATCGGCTGCCTCCTGCACGCCCCCAGTGGGGATCGAGCCCATGACCCAGGCCTGTGCCCTGACCAGGAATCGAACCTCGACCTCCTGGTTCATAGGTCGACGCTCAACCACTGAGCCATGCCGGCCAGGCGACATGCGTCCTTCTCGTGTAAGGACAGCATGGAGCCGCCCAGCTGTCTGCCCCCGCCCCCCGAGCTTGGGCACTGGGTCTCGTTCACACTGAGGGAGCCCAGCTGCCCCTGGAGGCCTTGGGGAACTCCTCACCCGGCCCCTCCGTGGAGCCGGATGAGGGACAGGGTGTGGGGTGGCTGGTCGCCCCGTCCGGGACCTGCTGCCTCCCAGCACACTCTGGGGGTGACTTGTATGGCCAGGGCTGGGCCTTTGACCTCCCTCTCAGCACACACTGGAGGCGGCCCCTGCAGCGTGAGGGCGGCCAGAGGCCTGGGGAGGGGGCGGCGTGAGCCAGGGCCTCTCGCCTCCCTGTGTGTCTTCAGCGCCGCCCCAGCCGGGCTCTGCCTCTGACTCACCCCTGCGATTTGTTGATATCAGAGGGCAGTTCTGGGTCCTGCCTGGGGGGTGTGCATCCCGTGCTGTGTGCGCACAAATGGCGCCCCCGGCCCTCCCCCTGCTGGCCATGGCCCCGGCTCAGGGCCCGGCCACCCACAACCAAGCTGACGCTGTCCCTCGCCCACAGGTCTACGCCATCCTCGTCAGCCACCCCCCGACTCCCAATGAGCACTTCACCCCCACCCCCGTCTCCTACACCGCCGGCTTCTACCGCATCCCCGTGCTGGGGCTGACCACCCGCATGTCCATCTACTCGGACAAGGTGAGCCTCGCCTGGGGCCGCCCAGTGGCCCGGCACGGCGCCCAGGGCTCCCACGGCGCCCAGGGCTCCCACGGCACCATGCCCAGGGCCATGGCAGCTGCCTGTGGGGGGACACGGCAGGTGCTCAGACCAGGGGCCCGGGCTCACGGAACACAGGGCGATACATAGCACATGCAGCTGTGCAAGCTCACACACCCACACACACACACACTCACCCATGCACATGCACAGCAATGCGCACACACACACACTCACAGGTACAACCAAATCCACAGTCTCTCACACCTGCACATACCCACACTCATACACATCCACACGCACGCTCACACCAGCACATGCTCATACACTCACACTCACATGTATGCTCACGCTCACACCAGCACATGCTCACACACATCCACATGCATGCTCACACTCACATGCTCATACACTCACACTCACATGCATGCTCACGCTCACACCAGCACATGCTCACACACACATCCACATGCATGCTCACACTCACATGCTCATACACTCACACTCACATGCATGCTCACACTCACATGCACACTCACACCAGCACAGTCTCATACACGCACACTCACACACGCTCACACCAGCACATGCTCACACACACACACATCCACATGCATGCTCACACTGGCACATGCTCATACACTCAAAGTCACACCAGCACAGGCTCATACACTCACACGCATGCTCACACTCATGTGCACACTCCCACTTACGCACATGCTCACACCAGCACATGCTCATACATTCACACTCACACGCACACTCACACTCACACGCATGCTCACACTCATGTGCACACTCACACGCACATGCTCACACCAGCACAGGCTCATACGCTCACACTCACATGCACACTCACACTCACACGCATGCTCACACCAGCACAGGCTCATATACTCACACTCACACACCCAGCGGAAGGCCCGCTGAGAGGCTCAGACACCAGAGCCCGGAAGCAGAGGTCCCTGGACTATGGGAGGTGGGGCTCCTTCCCTGCCTCCGGGACCCGGGCACCAGCCTCCAGCTGCAGGGAGGAGAAACACCCCTGGGGAGAGGGGGAGGGAGGAGGGAGAGGGGGGAGGGGAGGCTGGGAGGAGGGGCGGGCTCCCAGGGCACAAGCACCGCCCACCACATGCCCCAAGCCCAGATCCAGACCGTGGCCCCCCCTCTCTGGTCCAGCGTGAGGCCAGCGTGGTGGCCACATCTCCAGCCGCCCCGGCCCCACTCCTGGTCCCAATCCGCAGCCAAGCGGTGCCCGACAGGGGCTGGAGGCCTGGCTCGGCCCCACTCCGAGACCCAGCTGCCACGGCGCCGCCGCCCGGGGCCTGGTCATGACGGACAGAGGCAACGGCGCTCCTGTTCCTGTTATAACCCTCCCTGGAGGATTCCCCTCCCCACTGACGTCCAGAGAGGGTAGGAGGAGAGAGGAGGGGAGAGCCGAAACACCCACGTGAGAGCCACACCTGCTTGGTTGCCTCCCGCCCCCGGCTCTCCCGGGCCGGGACCCTGCAGCTCACTCCATGCCCGTGACTGATAATTGGACCCAAGGCCCTTGGATCCGTGGGCCAAAGCTCTAACCAGTTGGCCAAACCAGCGAGGGCTGAAGGGCCATCCTTTTTTTTTAAGTATATTTTTATTAATTTCAGAAAGGAAGGGAGAGGGAGAGAGAGATAGAAACATCCATGATGAGAGAGAATCATTGATCAGCTGCTTCCTGCACTGGGCATCGAGCCACAACCAGGGCATGTACCCTGACTGGGAATCGAACCCAGGACCTCTTGGTCTGTGGGCCGATGCTCTAACCACTGGGAAGATCAGCAGGGCTGAAGGGGCATTCCTGCACTGGGGCTCCAAGGCACTGCCCCAGGCCACGAGGGGGAGCAGGCAGAAAACAATCTGGAGGTCTCAGAGGACCACAAGCTTGGTGGGTCGCAGAGACACCAATGGGGCTGCCAGTGCTGCCTGGACAGACAGGAACCCGGCTGAGAAGGGGGAGCCCCTTCCCTCTTCCCTCCCTGGAGATCCTGAGCCCGAGAGGCAGGGCAGGGCCAGCAGGCACAGCCTCCCTGATAGATCCCAGTTGCCTGATGTTGGGAAGGCCCCCGGGAAGCCCCAGTGGGGATCGTCGAGAGGCCGAATGTCAGGGAGCACTATATATATATACACGAGAGGCCCAGCACATGAAATTCGTGCACTGGGGGTCCCTCAGCCCAGCCTGCACCCTCTCGCAGTCCGAGAGCCCTCGGGGGATGTCCGACTGCCGAGGAGGCGGGTGAGGCAGCCGTGAACCCGGCTTCTGGCTGAGTGGAGCTCCCCCTGTGGGAGTGCACTGACCACCAGGGGGCAGCTCCTGCGTGGAGCGTCTGCCCCCTGGTGGTCAGTGCGCATCTTAGCGACTGGTCGTTCCGCCGTTTGGTCGATTTGCATATTAGCCTTTTGTAATATAGGATATTATTGATTTCAGAGAGGAAGGGAGAGGGAGAGAAACATCAATGATGAGAGAGAATTCTGGATCAGCTGCCTCCTGCACACCCCACACTGGGGGGTCAAACCCACAACCTGGGCACGTGCCCTGACCGGGAATCGAACCCTGACCTCCTGGTTCATAGGTTGATGCTCAACCCCTGAGCCACGCCACCCGGAGTCGGGCTTGGGGAGCACTTTCTGAGCCCAAGTCGTCCAGTGGCGGCAGCTGGTTGGCTGTGGGGAGGTGGGGGGCTGGCACCGTGGGGTGCTGCTGGCACCGTGGGGTGCTGCTGGGCACGTGCGGCCCGTGCAGGAGGAGGGAGGAGGGAGGAGGGAGGAGGGAGGAGCAGGGGGAGCCGCGCCCTCACCCGCCCGCCCGCCCGCAGAGCATCCACCTGAGCTTCCTGCGCACGGTGCCGCCCTACTCCCACCAGTCCAGCGTCTGGTTCGAGATGATGCGCGTCTACAGCTGGAACCACGTCATCCTGCTGGTCAGCGACGACCACGAGGGCCGCGCGGCGCAGAAGCGGCTGGAGACGCTGCTGGAGGAGCGCGAGTCCAAGGTGGGCGCGGGCGGGCGCTGCCCGCCGTCTCTCTCTCCATCCTGCATGGCCAGCACACCTCGTCCGGCGCCCGCCCCGGCCTGTCCTTGGCTCATTTCACTCGCTTTTGCCATTTAGTCCAAATCTCCTTTGTGTCCGTCCCTGCGGGCGAGGCAGGACCACCTGGAGCTCCGCAAACACCCCGCCCCGCCCGCCCCTCCGGGGTCCACTGTCCGGCCGCCGCCTGGACCCTCCCTCCTGCCCCTGCAGTTCGCCCCAGCCACTCTCAGAACTTGGGGCGCTCCTGCCCCCTCCCCAGCGCCTCCCCCAGGGCGCCCCGCTCAGGGATGGCCTCATGCGCCACGCCCTCCCAGAGGGCCCGGCTACCTCCCTGCTGCCCCCATTCAGTGTCCCCTCCCCCACTCGCCACAGCTCCACCTCACAGCGCCATCACCCTCCCCAGACCCCTGTCCCCGGGCATGAGCCACCCCGACCCCACCTGGAATCTGCCCCCACCAGGCCCCCAGTCCCCTCGTCTCACCTCCCCCCACAGGGCTGGCTCCGCCTGGAGACCAAAGTGACACCTGCTTCTGGGACACACTGACCCCAGCCCCGCCCCCACGCTCAGGGCTGCGGAGAGACAAGAGCGGCAACCTCTGGGGGTCCAGGTGACCCCCATCTCTTCACTGCCCACCCACTGCCAGCTGGCGCTCACCAGAGGCCCAGGGGAGGCTGCCCCAGCCCAGAGCTTGGCCCTCAGCGCTGGGCCCTGGGCCCCGGCCCGGGGGGTGGAGGCCAAGCTGGGCAGAGAGGGAGGGAGGCAGACAGGGAGGGAGGCAGGCCAGGGGGTGGGGGGGCATGTTCCCTGCGAGTCGGAGGGGCGTCACAGGCTTAGCACCAACCCCGGGCTCCGGGCGCCATAGACCCTGAGGGAATAGTGGGTGCTGTTTGGGGGTGAAGCCAGAGAGCAGACCCAGAGGGCCTGGGGGCTCCTATTGTGGGGATCGGCTGAGGCTGGGAGGGAGGGCTGGCTGCCAGCACCTTGGGGGACCCCCGAGACAGCGCCCCCACACCTGGCAGGCAGGTCCTCCGGGCGAGCCCACCAGGGCCACACACACTCACATGCCCGGTGCACACTCACTCATCAGACACCCTCCACACCAGCCACGGGTGCCCACCCTCACAGGCCCACGCAGTCACTCCACACCTCCCGCCAGACCCTCCCCTCCGGCCGCCAGGCACTCGGCACCTCACTCACCAGCTCACACACATGTGCCCGTGTACACACACACACACACACACACACACACCCGCCCTGTGGCTGACGTAGCTTAACGCTCCCAGGCACGTGCCTGCCACCCCTGTGCACACGTGTGCACACAAACCCCTCTCGCTCTCCAGAGGGCAGTGGGTGTGTGCACCCCAGTCAGCGAGCACAGAACACGGACCCCTTGGAACGGCCGACGGGAGGGTGCGGGGAGGCGGGCTGTCAGGGCCAGGGCCCGGGGAGAGGCGGCTCACCCCCGATTCAGGGCTGACATGGGGCACAGCAGGTGCATGGCGGGGGGAGGGCAGGGGGCCCCCAACGGGATCCGTGCGGCATGGGCGGGAACAGGGGCGCCCTTTCTCCCACGCACGACTGATTTCGAGAGCACAGCTCCGCGGCCGGAGCCTCGGTGGCCCCTGGCCCCGCCCCCAGCACCGCCCCGGCCCCGCCCCGCCCCGGGCCCAGGTGTTTGCGAGCTCCAGGTACGCGCCCATCTGCAGACGCCCGAGGAGGTGGTGTGATTGCTTTAGCGCCGTCATTTTCAACCGTTTATAATCTTCTTCTGTGTCTGCATATTTTCTCTGTGCACATTATTCATCAGAGTAAAAAAAGGAACTATGACAACCTCGACCAACTGTCCTATGACAACAAGCGCGGACCCAAGGTATATATGCATGGACTGCACGCCACCCACCGCAGGGGCCGGCCGGCGCCTCGCAGAGGCCGTCTCCGGCCCAGGCCAGGCGAGCGCAGGCCGCGCAGTGAGGAGAGCGAGGTCAGGAGAGGCAGCCGCAGGCAGGAGAGGGCAGGAGCGGCCGCCTGGGTCCCCGGCCGGCCCGTCGCCGCGGCCGGGCCTGCGTGAGAGCGGCCGCTGCAGGAGGAGCCGCCTCGGGAGGTGCATGCGAATCTCGGGGCCCCCCGGGGTTTCCTCGCGGAACCCAGGAGGGAGCCCGCGCGTCCAGCCGCCCGCCTGCCTGCTGGGGTCCGGGCCGCTCTGCAGGGGCCTGAGGATCGGGCCTGAGAGGAGCTCCCGTGGTTGGGCCAAGTCCGCCCGGTCTCCGCTCCCAGTTGCATTCCAAACCTGGTCCAGGCTCAGTCCGCTGCACGCTCTCTGCGTCTCGGCCCACCCGGTTGCATGCTCAGCGCACAGAGGACCAAGTGACAGGTGGAGAGAGAGGTCCGAGAGCAGGCGCAGCGCAGGCCAGCGAGCAGGCGCAGGCAGGACGAGCCAGGTCAGGCCAGGCCAGGCGGCAGGAAGGCAAGTGGACAGGGCAGGTGGCAGGTGCAGGCCGAGCAGCCCTAGCGGAGCTGCCTCGGACTCCTAGTGGCTGCGGCCCAACTCTCGCCCCTGAGGCGCTATGTCCCCGGCCCGGCCACCGGCTAACGCTCCTGCTCACACCACAGGCGGAGAAGGTGCTGCAGTTTGACCCGGGGACCAAGAACGTGACGGCCCTGCTGATGGAGGCGCGGGAGCTGGAGGCCCGGGTCATCATCCTCTCTGCCAGGTGAGGCTGGGCGGCCCCTCCCCCACTGCACCCCGGGCTGCCCCTGGGCGGGGCTGAGGGCACCATTGCACCTCAGCTTCCCAAGTGCCCCTCCACGGGGACCTGGCCACCTGGCAGGTGGGGCGCCCTCTCTCTGTCCATCCTTCCTGCCTTCTCCCTCCCTTCCCGAGTCACCACTGCCACTGCCCTGAGCTGGGCTTTGGGGTGGGGTATGGACAAGCTCCTGTCCTTAGGAAGGCCGATGGGGTGACACTGCACTCTGGGACTGGACTCAGGGAGGGGCCTGAGGAAGGCGTGTCCGGTGAGCCCAGGCGGGAAGGCCCCCGGCAGGGACAGGCCTGGAGCGGTTGGAGGCGGCGGCCGGGGAGGGGGACATTAGGGACAGTGAACCAGGCTGTCCTTGGCAGGGCCCGGCCCCACACCTCCCCCTCGGGGACCAGCCGTCAGCAAAAATCTCCCTACTTGCCAGTGGCTGGGCCTCCTGGGAAGGGAAAATCCAGGCCTCCAGAAGAGCCCAGGGGCCGCCAGGAGCGTGTGCTGGGCCCACCCGCTGCCTGCCCCGCACAGAAGCTCCTGGGCTCCCGTCCAGGGCAGAAAAGCAGCAGGGC
Source organism: Myotis yumanensis (assembly GCF_028538775.1). Classification (NCBI taxonomy): domain Eukaryota; kingdom Metazoa; phylum Chordata; class Mammalia; order Chiroptera; family Vespertilionidae; genus Myotis; species Myotis yumanensis. Next base: position 722,285 of record NW_027223763.1, read on the forward strand.
CATCGGCCCAGAGGCACGCCTCACAGCTGCTGCCCTGCAGGAGAGTGTGAGGCCCCGGCGGGGTGCGTTTGCACACTCAGTCAGCACACCTCGGGCACAGAGCGAGATGCCCGCTGCCCAGGCAGGTCACAGGGCAGGGCCGACCGGGGCTCCGGGGCTTGGAAGCGGAAGCAGCCCACTCCCACCCACAGAGGTGCAGAAAGAGGGTGCTAACCGCCCCCCCCCCCCGTCTTACAGGGGCGAACATGGGTCTCAGAGTCACGAGTGACTTGCCCACGCTGACCCTCCAACCCTGGGCCCGTGGGGAGGGCTTTGGAGAAGGGTTTAAAGACCCGCCAGGCAAAGCCAAGAGGGCACACAGCCCTCCCTGAGAAAACCCACCGAGAGCAAGCCCAACCTGGACCTAGCTACCCAGGAAAGCCCCGCCCAGGACAAGCCCCGCCCAGGACAAGCCCCGCCCAGGACAAGCCCCGCCCAGAACAAGCCCCGCCCAGGATAAACCCCGCCCAGGACAAGCCCCGCCCAGGACAAACCCCTCCCAGGACAAGCCCCGCCCAGAACAAGCCCCGCCCAGGACAAGCCCCGCCCAGGACAAACCCCGCCCAGGACAAACCCCTCCCAGGACAAGCCCCGCCCAGGACAAGCCCCGCCCAGGATAAACCCCTCCCAGGACAAGCCCCGCCCAGGAGAAGCCCCGCCCAGGACAAGCCCCGCCCAGGACAAACCCCTCCCAGGACAAGCCCCGCCCAGAACAAGCCCCGCCCAGGACAAGCCCCGCCCAGGACAAACCCCGCCCAGGACAAACCCCTCCCAGGACAAGCCCCGCCCAGGACAAGCCCCGCCCAGGATAAACCCCTCCCAGGACAAGCCCCGCCCAGGACAAGCCCCGCCCAGGACAAGCCCCGCCCAGGACAAGCCCCGCCCAGGATAAACCCCTCCCAGGACAAGCCCCGCCCAGGACAAGCCCCGCCCAGGACAAGCCCCGCCCAGGACAAACCCCTCCCAGGACAAGCCCCGCCCAGAATAAGCTCTGCCTAGAGAAAGCCCCGCCCAGAACAAGCCCCGCCCAAAACAAGCCCCGCCTAGAGAAAGCCCCGCCCAGAACAAGCTCCGCCCAGGAAAGCCCCTCCCAGGGAGAGTCGCGCCCAGAGTAAGCCCCGCCTGGACCCCCTCCTCTATTTCCCTATTCATTACTCTTCTCCTCACTGGTCACAGGGCTGGAGGGGGATCGGGAGGCTGTGGTGGGTGGAGGGTGGCTGGGTGGGTGCACCAATTGGCAGACAGGCCAGTGGACAGGTGACTAGATCAGGCCCTTCATCCAGGACAGAGCAAACCAAGGAAGCTGTGACCCCAAAACACAGCTGTTCAACCGTGGTGCACGTTTGCAAAGGCCAAGGTCGCACCCACCTGGGCCTCCCCATCCACACACTGTAATCAGAGTGGCCACCAGGACACGAGCCAGAGAGCCACACGCAAAGCCAATCTACGGAACCCCACCCAGGTCCGGGGGGGGGAGGGGCGGTCTTCTCCACTGTTTCCCCTCTGGTCACTGGGACCCTGCCCACGCGCTGCAGGCACGGAAGGGGAAGGCCCCAGATACGCCCTGAGAGGGTCTTGTCCTGTGTCACTAGCCCCAGGGTCAAGGACCAATTTGCCAGATGTGGCTCCAACAAAGGTCCGCCCAGAGAAGGGGACATGGTCACAGCGGACAGTGGCACATGCACTGCACACATAGAGCCACGCACAGGAACTATGTGCACAGAACATGCATGCAAGCACACACCCTATACACCACATGTACATACATTATATGCACACCACACACGCACACCTATGTGCACACACCATACATGCACGTGTGCACGTGTGCACAGGAACAACATATTCACATAATTGTCACACATGCACACCGTGTTTTCTCACATGCTGCACATGCACATACATATGAACACACAGCATGCACATATGGTATACATGTGCACACATCACATGCACACACCTATAGACATGTGTATGTGCAATATACACATCATATTTAATGCATGCATATGCTCACACACAGGCACCATATAGACACCATACACGCGCGCACACAAGATATTGCATGTGTGCATATGCAGGCACATCGCACACAAATGAATACATAGACACACAGTCATGTACACACCTATATGCAAGTACATGCATGTACTCCATGGTAACACACATGTGTGCATGCTGTGTGCATGATCACATAGATCAGACCACATGCTACCTATATGCATACACCCCGCACAGGCAGGTACACTGCCCACCAAGGCTCAGCACTCACAGCCACCACCACCCACCAGCACCCTTGTGAATCCACCCGGACCAGGCCTCTGGGCTGGCAGGGGTGGCAGGGTCCCTCTCCTCACACGCTGGCCTCCTTGGAGCAGAGGCCAGTCCCACCGCAGAGGGCAGACCAGCCCCAGCTGGTCAGCCCCAGAAGTGCAGCTGCAAGGCTGTCCTCGGCTGTCCCCTGGGCAGTGCCAGCACCAGTCTTCTTGACCCTGGCACTCCGACCGGACACATTTTAGCTCCTGCTTCATGCATTTTGTAGAAAAACCCCATCAAGCCCATCTTAATTAATTAATTAATTTATTTTTACCAATTCTCTACCAAGTGCAGAGAATTCAGTTCCAAACATTCCTTCTCCTCTTGCCGCAGTCGGCTGTCTCCGTGAGCCAGTGCGAGGGCGTGGCCAGGCTTGTCCACAGCTGCTTCGCTGATGCGCCATTTACGCGATGCCAGCTCAGTGCGTCATGCCGCCTGCCCGGCACAGGCCCTGCCAGGCGTTGTGGCACCCGCGCCCCGACAGGCGATCGTGGCTGAATGCTCTCGTTTAGGCCACAGTGTGACGGACGCCGCCCTGCTCGGCGTCGCTCCCATCGGGCGCTGCCGTTGTCATTTAGAGCAAAGGCTTTCACACCTTCACCGGCTAATCCTTGAGGAAATGCGGGGCAGACCCCTTAGGCCAGTAATGGCGAACCTATGACACGCGTGTCAGAGGTGACACGCGAACTCATTTTTTGTTGTTGATTTTTCTTTGTTAAATGGCATTTAAATATATAAAATAAATATCAAAAATATAAGTCTTTGTTTTACTATGGTTGCAAATATCAAAAAATTTCTATATGTGACAGGGCACCAGAGTTAAGTTAGGGTTTTTCTTTTTTTTCTTTTTCTTTTTTTTTAATATATTTTATTGATTCTTTACAGAGAGGAAGGGAGAGAGATAGAGAGTTAGAAACATCGATCAGCTGCCTCCCGCACATCTCCCACTGGGGATGTGCCCGCAACCCAGGCACATGCCCTTGACCGGAATCGAACCTGGGACCTTTCAGTCTGCAGGCCGACGCTCTATCCACCGAGCCAAACCGGTTTCGGCGAGTTAGGGTTTTTCAAAATGCTGACACCCCAAGCTCAAAAGGTTCGCCATCACTGCCCTAGGCAGCCTAGGGCCTCCTCGGTTTCCAGGGTCAGCCATGTGACAACAGCTCAGCCCTCGGGCATCTGTCCACCCCCTTTGCACCCACTGCCCACGCACGGGAAGCACAGTGCCCGCCATGGGCCAGGTCCATGGGGATGAGGACGCCCCGAGGTCTCAGGAGCACGTGTGCCCCCAGGCGTGGCCTGTGCTCTGTCTGGCCAGTGGTCCCGCCCCGAGTGGCAGGCAGGGCACGGCTGCTTGCTCAGACTCTGGAAGGGAGCAGCAGCCCTCCTGTTCGCTGTGGCTGCCGCTGCGCTGCTCAGGGCAGTTCCCAGGCCCTGGGTCCCCCCAGCACCCGACCAACCTGGAGAGCCCCGGGCCCCTCACTCCAGTGCGGCCACGGGATCCAGAGGTCACAGGAGCAGGGGCACCGGCACAGGCCTGACTCAGCCACTCAGCACCGCTCACGTGCCTGGGTGCCTCAGTTTCCCCTCCTGACACAGGGACAGTACTAATGCCTGCCCCCTATGCAGCACTTAGAACAGTGCCCCCTAACGGGTGACTGAGTGATCAATAGAAAATGATCCATTGCCACCCTGGCTACCCTGACCCTGCTGGGCAAGGGCAGGGGTCCAGCAAGAGAGGCCTGGGAAGCTCTAGGGTCTGCGCCCCACCGCGCCCCACCGCGCCCCACCGCGCCCCACCGCGCCTCACCTCTGTGGGGTCCCCTGGCCCAGATATGGGCTGGGGGGGTGGGCAGGGCTGGCCCCACCACCCTGCGGTCTTCCAGGCCCCCCTCCAGGGGAGGGGTTGGGGGAGGGGCAGGGACAGGAGGAGGACCTAGGAACCGAGAGGAGCCTCCCGCCAGCCTCGGGTCAGGGAGGGCGGGAGTCCCGGCCCGTCACCCCCCTCTGCCCCACAGCGAGGACGACGCTGCCACCGTGTACCGCGCCGCCGCGATGCTGAACATGACGGGGTCAGGGTACGTGTGGCTGGTGGGGGAGCGCGAGATCTCCGGGAACGCCCTGCGCTACGCCCCGGACGGTGAGTGCTCGGCCTCTCTGGCCCCGGCGGGCGGGGTTCCCACACGGGTTCCCCACGGGCTCTAAGCCCTCGCTCGCCCCAGGCATCATCGGGCTGCAGCTCATCAACGGCAAGAACGAGTCCGCCCACATCAGCGACGCGGTGAGCGTGGTGGCCCAGGCGGTGCACGAGCTCCTGGAGAAGGAGAACATCACAGACCCGCCGCGGGGCTGCGTGGGCAACACCAACATCTGGAAAACCGGGCCGCTCTTCAAGAGGTGGGCGGGGCCTCTGAGTGGGCGGGGCTGTTCTGTGAGATGTGGGCGGGCTGCTCTTCAAGAGGTGGGCGGGGCCTCTCTGAGTGGGTGGGGTCGCTCTGAGTGGGCGTGGCCGCTCTTGAGGCGGACAGGGCTCTTCGGAGGTGGAAGTTGCGGCTCTTCGGCTGGTCCAGCTCAGCCGGCTGCCCACAAACTACAGACACAGTCACCTACCCCAGGTCCCTCCTGTCCCCACTCCTCCCCTCCACCCCCTGCTCCACTGTTATAATCATCCCCCCCATTTCCCACACACACCAAGCCCTGTCGCTGCCTCCACAGCTCCTGCCCCCAGCTTTTAACACTGCAACCAACCCTGAAACCCCACCCCACTCCCCGGGTGGCTGACAGCCTGCCGCAGGTGGGGACCGGGCGCTTCCAGGGACCCAGGCGTTCAGACAAGGAACCAGGGATGGCACAGACCCAAGTAGAAAGCCGCAGTGGGGCAGGAGTTAACTCGCGGCCCTCAGGTGGGCAGGCCCAGCCCATCACTAGGTCCCACCCCCTGAGTAGCAAGCACTGAGTTGCACATGCGGAGCCACAGCCTACCGTGTCCACATCAGGAGCACACACAGCTGCAGAGATAGGGCATATGTACACGTGTGCACACACATGTGCAAGACTCAGAGAGGCCTGAAGCACACGTGCCACATGCATGTGCATGGGCTTGCATACCAAGGATCACGTGTGCACACCGATGGTCCCGCTGGGTATGCCACATGCACACGCGTGGTGTGCACACGCAGACAGACAGGACCTCACCCTGTGTCCTTTCTGGCAGTAAAGCGAGGACAGGGCTATGAGGACAGAATGTCCCAGCCCACAGAGAGCCCTCAGCACCGGGCTGGCTCCAGGAGCTGCTCTGCGGCCATGGTGTGCTGTCCACCAGGTGCAGGCAGACCTGCGCGCCACCCGCTGGATTCACAGCTCCAGGGTCACGGGACCCGGCAGCCCACTAGGTTCAGGCTGCGCGGGAGGCGGGTCAGGCCCCTTAGGAGGTGGGGTCAGGCCGCTCAGGAGGTGGGGTCAGGCCGCTCAGGAGGCGGGGTCAGGTTGCCCGGGAGGCGGGGTCAGGCCGTGCGGGAGGCGGGGTCAGGCCGCTCAGGAGGCGGGGTCAGGTTGCCCGGGAGGCGGGGTCAGGCTGCGCGGGAGGCGGGGTCAGGCCGTGCGGGAGGCGGGGTCAGGCTGCACAGGAGGCGGGGTCAGGCCGTGCGGGAGGCGGGGTCAGGCTGCACAGGAGGCGGGGTCAGGCCGCGCGGGAGGCCGGGGATGGAGGCCCCCAGAAGTCAAGTGGAACCCACGCTGCCCCCCAGAGTGCTGATGTCTTCCAAGTACGCGGAAGGGGTGACGGGCCGCGTGGAGTTCAATGAGGACGGTGACCGGAAGTTCGCCAACTACAGCATCATGAACCTGCAGAACCGCAAGCTGGTGCAAGTGGGCATCTACAACGGCACCCATGTAGGTGGGGGTCATGAGGGGGTGGGGGCTGGGGCCTTAGGGTCCTGGGGCCAAGACCCCTGCGTGGCCACCCTCCATCTCATACTCCCACCCCCAGGTCATCCCCAACGACCGGAAGATCATCTGGCCGGGCGGAGAGACAGAGAAACCCCGAGGGTACCAGATGTCCACCAGGCTGAAGGTGGGGCCCGCCGCCCCGCCCAGCACCCTCACCCTGGACACTCCCTCCACCCCTCAGACCCAGAGGAGGGCACAGGGCGGCCAACAAAAGTGCCCAACGGAAGTGGGGACTGGACAGCACCTGGCCGCCAGCACACACCTGGCTCCGCACAGGGAGCCGGAGGCAGGGGGGGAGGGGGAAACGCCAGCCCCCACCCGCGGCTCTCTCCCCACTTAAATCCGGGGAAGCTGCGAGGGACAGGACTTCTCTGAGGACGAGCTGCTGGGGGACACAGGGCAGAGGGGCGGGCACCCTGTGGGCCTCAGCCTTAGCTCTCTGTCCGAGCTCTGGCCCCAGGGCTGCCACCTCCACCCTCCTCATCTCCCCTGTGGGAGAGCCTGGCCGCCCCACGCCAGCTTCCTGCCACGCCCGGTCACACTGTCCTTTCCACCTGGCCTCCCTGTGGGGGCCACGCCCCCCGGGACTCTCCCTGGGCCTCTGGGCGCTCCCTCCCCACGGCCTCATCCCTCACAGCTGCCCTTCCTTGGCCTGATGCTTCCCAGAGACTTCGGGCTCGTTCCTGGGCCGTCCCTCCTGCGAGGCTCTCCTGAAGGTCCTCCCCTTGCTGACCCACACCAGCCAGGGTCCCGTTTTTTAAATATGCCTTCATTGAGTTCAGAGAGGAAGGGAGAGGGAGAGAGATAAACATCGATGATGAGAGAGAATCGTGGATCGGCTGCCTCCTGCACGCCCCCTACTGGGGATCAAGCCTGCAACCCGGGCATGTGCCCTTGACTGAAGTCGAACCCAGAACCCTTCAGCAGCAGGCCGACGCTCTATCCACTGGGCCACACCAGCCAGGGCCAGGCCAGTGTTTTCGATCACCAACCACCTCCTCCCAGTGTCCCAGGCCCTGCCCTCGGCCCCGCCTGTGTCCTGGGCCCACCCACAGGGCCTCTCACCCGAGCCCTTGGCCAGCACCTGCCTGAGGGCACCACCTCCTCTGTAGGCCGAGTGGGCTTCCCCTAAAGTCCAGGCGCCACGTGTTGAAAAGTCTGAAAACACCAATGGTCAGATGGTCCCACCTGGGCTGCCAGCTTTTTACTTTTTTTCCCACTGATTTTCACTTATTTATTTTAAATATGTTCTTAGTAATTTGGGAGAGAGAGGAAGGGGGAGAGAGAGAAACATCCACCAGTTGCCTCTGTGTGCACCCCGACCCAGGACTGAACCTCCCGCCAGGGTGAGACCGGGAATGGAATCAGCAGCACTTCGGTGCATGGGACCAACGGAGCCGCACCAGCCAGGGCTCCGCTGACTTTTAAAAAGCACAAACATGTATTGTTGTTTAAAAAAAAAACATGGTGAAAGTTTAAAAACTCACCAAGCTCCTTCAGGGACTCGCAATCCCCTGGGAAAAGCCACATGCTGCCCTTGCCCCGAGGCTAGGCCTGTCCCCCCTGCGGCCCAGGCTCCTCCAGGTCCCGGCACGGGGCGCCGCAGGGATCCCTGCTCGCCCCCCTTTCCCCCGCCCCCCTCTGCCCGGGTCTGCCCTCCCCACCCCCGGCCCACAAGCCCCTGAAGGGAGGGGAGGAGCGAGCCCCGCCTGAGCCCCAGTGAGCCCCCGGGGAAGAGGCAGGCATGGGAGGGAGGTGGCGTCAGCAGGGGACACAGGAAGGGAGGATGGATGGCCAGACAAGGCCCGCTGCTGGGAGGCTGAGCAGTCAGACAAGGGACTGGGGCCCTGGGTCCGGTGTGGGCTCTGAGGGGAGGTCAGCGGCAGGACCCTGTCCTCATGGGGCAGGCTCTGGGCTGGGACAAGGAGTTCCTCATCCGTGAGGGGTCAGAGACCGTGCCCAGGACAGACTGGACATCCCAGCGGCTTCTTCATGGAGGGAGTGATGTGTGAGCCGAAAACCAAAGGGCAAGCGGCCAAGAGCGGGGCGATGTTTTAGGGCGGGTGCCTTCGGGGTGCTGAGTCTGGGCCCCCCCTGAGCGCAGCAGAGAGGTGACGCTGACGGCGGTGGCTGGTGGCCCCAGAGAGAGCAGCAGCAGGAGGGGGAAACGCCAGGATTGGCGGTTTGGAGGCGCCGAGAAGAGGACAGCGCCGCCCCCTCCCGCCGCCGCCGAGGGCAAGTAGTCCAGACCGGGTCTCCGCCTCCCCCCAGATCGTGACGATCCACCAGGAGCCCTTCGTGTATGTCAAGCCCACGCTGAGCGACGGCACGTGCAAGGAGGAGTCCACCGTCAACGGGGACCCTGTCAAGAAAGTGATCTGCACGGGGCCCAACGACACCTCGCCAGGCAGCCGTGAGCGGGGGCCGGGCGGGCACCGGGGACGGGCCACTCGGAGGGGAGCCGGTGGTCACCGCCCCTTCCTCCCCGCAGCGCGTCACACGGTGCCTCAGTGCTGCTACGGCTTCTGCATCGACCTGCTCATCAAGCTGGCGCGGACCATGAACTTCACCTACGAGGTGCACCTGGTGGCCGACGGCAAGTTCGGCACGCAGGAGCGGGTACGGGGGCCGCGGGGGGCGCCGGGGGCGTGGGGGGGGCGCAGGACCTTCTGGGTGCTAAAGGTCTTGCTACGGGTAGGGTCGTGAGTGGGCGGGGCCTTCCGTCTGGGCGGAGTCAGGAGTCGACAGAGCCTTCCTATTGGGTGGAATCTGGAGTGGGCGGGACCTCTCTATTGGGCGGAGACTGGAGTGGGCGGGACCTCCCTGTTGGGCGGAGTCTTGAGCGAGGGGCCTTCAGTCTGGGCGGAGTCAGGAGCCGACAGAACCTTCCTATTGGGTGGAATCTGGAGTGGGCGGGACCTCTCTATTGGGCGGAGTCAGGAATCGACAGAACCTTCCTATTGGGCGGAGACTGGAGTGGGGGGGACCTCCTGTTGGGCGGAGTCTTGACGAGGGGGGCCTTCAGATTGGGCGGGGTCTGGAGCGGGCGACCAGGAGGTGCACTAGGGCGGGAGCCTGACATGCGAGTGGGGCCAGTGGCGCCCGCACCCCCACCGGCTGTGTCCCCCACAGGTGAACAACAGCAACAAGAAGGAGTGGAACGGGATGATGGGCGAGCTGCTCAGCGGTCAGGCGGACATGATCGTGGCCCCACTGACCATCAACAATGAGCGCGCACAGTACATCGAGTTCTCCAAGCCCTTCAAGTACCAGGGCCTGACCATTCTGGTCAAGAAGGTAGGCAGGGGCCCCGGGCAGGAGGGAGGGGGGTCCTGGGAGGGCCCCGCGACGCTGACGCTGACGCGCGCCCGCCCGCAGGAGATCCCGCGGAGCACGCTGGACTCGTTCATGCAGCCCTTCCAGAGCACGCTGTGGCTGCTGGTGGGGCTGTCGGTGCACGTGGTGGCCGTCATGCTGTACCTGCTGGACCGCTTCAGGTGAGCGCGGCCGGGGGCCGGACCCTCCACCTGCCGGGCGGGCGGAGCGGGCGAGGGCGGGGCGGGGCTGCCTCTCCCGCCCTCTCCCGCCCGCGCTCTGCGCCCCGCAGTCCCTTCGGCCGGTTCAAGGTGAACAGCGAGGAGGAGGAGGAGGACGCGCTGACCCTGTCTTCCGCCATGTGGTTCTCCTGGGGCGTCCTGCTAAACTCGGGCATCGGCGAAGGTGAGGCTGTCAGGCCCCGCCCCGCCCCGCCCGCCCGGTCCTGCGCCGCCGCCCTCGCGCCGGCCCCCGCGCATCCCTGACGGTCTCTGCCCACAGGCGCCCCCCGAAGTTTCTCCGCGCGCATCCTGGGCATGGTGTGGGCCGGCTTCGCCATGATCATCGTGGCCTCCTATACCGCCAACCTGGCGGCCTTCCTGGTCCTGGACCGGCCCGAGGAGCGCATCACAGGCATCAACGACCCGCGGGTGAGGCCAGCCTCCCGGGGGCGGAGGCGGGAGGTCAGCGGGGGTCGCCGAGTGGGGCTGGGGAGCAGCCGCGAGCCCGCCTCTGACCCGCAGCTGAGGAACCCCTCGGACAAGTTCATCTACGCGACGGTGAAGCAGAGCTCGGTGGACATCTACTTCCGGCGGCAGGTGGAGCTGAGCACCATGTACCGGCACATGGAGAAGCACAACTACGAGAGCGCGGCCGAGGCCATCCAGGCCGTGCGGGACAAGTGAGGGGCGGGCCGTGCGGGACACGTGGGGGCGGGCCGTGCGGGACAAGTGAGGGGCGGGCCGTGCGGGACAAGTGAGGGGCGGGCCGTGCGGGACACGTGGGGGCGGGGCCGTGCGGGACACGTGAGGGGCGGGCCGTGCGGGACACGTGGGGGCGGACTGGACCAGCAGGCGTCCACCCTTAAAGGAAAAGCTAGGGTCCCCGCTGGGTGGAAACCATGGGGTGGGGACAGATAGGAGGCTCAGGCTGGCGGGACGGCATGCGATCGTGCGGGTCGAGGGTCGCCCAACTGTGCGGGGCTCCCGTGACGCCCGCCCCTGCCTGCAGCAAACTGCACGCCTTCATCTGGGACTCGGCGGTGCTGGAGTTCGAGGCCTCGCAGAAGTGCGACCTGGTGACCACGGGCGAGCTGTTCTTCCGCTCCGGCTTCGGCATCGGGATGCGCAAGGACAGCCCCTGGAAGCAGAACGTCTCCCTGTCCATCCTCAAGTGAGTGAGTCAGCCTCGCCTGCCGCCAGCCCCCTCCTCGCTCTCGGAGAGCCGCCCCCTCCGGATCCCGAGCAGAAGCGGCCCCGCCTAGGCCCCGCCCAACTCGCCCAGGCCCCGCCCCGCCCCCTCAACACACCCAGGCCCCGCCCCAGACTCGCTTAGGCCCCGCCCCCAACTCGCCCCGCCCCTGCCCGCTCCAGCCCCACTGCTGCCCGCCCACCAGGTCCCACGAGAACGGCTTCATGGAAGACCTGGACAAGACGTGGGTGCGGTACCAGGAGTGTGACTCGCGCAGCAATGCCCCTGCTACGCTCACCTTCGAGAACATGGCAGGTGGGTCTCCCCGCTCCCCCTGGAGACACTGGAGGGGGTCCCCCGGGGCGGCAGCCCAGCCGGCCAACACTGAGGCGCGGGGTCTGGCCCACAGGGGTCTTCATGCTCGTGGCCGGGGGCATCGTGGCGGGGATCTTCCTCATCTTCATCGAAATCGCTTACAAGCGGCACAAGGACGCGCGCCGGAAGCAGATGCAGCTGGCCTTCGCCGCGGTGAACGTGTGGAGAAAGAACCTGCAGGTAGGGCGGCCACCCCCCGAGGCCTGGTGCCCACGGCCCAGCCGGCCCCAGCCCTCCTCCATCCCCACAGGCCGGCGCGCTGGCCCTGGCTCCCGGAGCCCGTGGGAGCAGGCCTGGAGCTAGGAGCCACAGCCAGGGGCCCGCGTCGGTAGGGGGCCACCTGCAGGTGGCTGCCCACTGCCAAGCCAGGCCGAGGGAGGCCCCGTGCCCTGCTCCAGCCTCTGCCTGGCCTCTCTGTCTCCAGAGTCGCCCGCCGGCGCCCATCCCATAGGAAGGCAAACTGAGGCAGGGTAAGACAGGGACCCAGCTGGGTGTATAGCACGTGAGTCTAAGACGCATCCGCCCTCTCCGCCCTCGCCGCCCGCACCCCTCCTCAGCACCCCGGGCCTCCTTCCTGCTGCCTGCTATGTCCTGTGCTCCATAGGGGTCCAGCTGGCCCTGCCTTTGCCCAGGCCGCGTCTGTGGGAGTTTGCTGCCAGCAGGGGGCAGGCTGCGTGAGGGGCAGCCATGCCCACCTGGGGCGGGGCAGGCAGTGGGGCTGGCAGAGGCCGTGGCTCCTGCCCACGGTCCAAGGTCAGTCTGTGCATCTCTTCTCTTTCTCTGGGTGCCTCTCCAGAGCCTGCGTCCTGGGGTGAAGCTGGCAGAGCAGAGAGGGAGGGCCTTGGGGGGTGGTTGCCGGAGCCCCCCCACCTCTCATCTGCCCCCTCTTGCTCTTAGGACCCGGTCGCTGCTCTTGCTGGCGGGCACAGGGCCAGCCTGGCCATCAGACCCGAGGCCAGGGTCCCGGGAGCTGCCTCTGTCTGTCGCTCCAATCCATCTGGACGCCCACCTTTGGCCCCGCGGCCCCTTCCTGAATCTTGCTGGGCCCTCGGGGGTCAGGATGGCCGGCGAGCCTGAGGGGCAGGTCCTCCCGTGCTCCGAGGGCCCCTCCTCCTGGGACACCTGAGAGCCAGGGAGCCAGGCGACCTCCCAGGAAGAGAGCCACACGGGACCCCCAAGTCTAGCCCCAGCACAAGGAAGGTCAGGCCCGACCTGGGCAGGAGCTGAGGCCGCGCGCGGGTCCGGCTCTGGGTCCGGCTCTGGGTCCGGCGGCCCGGTGCAGGCAGGCAGGCAGGAGCAGGGCCTGAGCGGCCGGCCAGCGGCCCCCAAGGAGCAGGCGAGGGCAGGTGTGGCCGTCCCCCTTAGCTGTCTAATCGCTTATACATATTCATTTTAGGATAGAAAGAGTGGTAGAGCAGAGCCCGACCCTAAAAAGAAAGCCACACTTAGGGCTATCACCTCCACCCTGGCTTCCAGCTTCAAGAGACGTAGGTCCTCCAAAGACACGGTAAGGGGAAGAACGCCCAGTCCCGTCTCCGACTCTTCTCTCGCCCCTGCGTGTCTGTGTCCCGTGCATCAGGCGTGCCCTCCCCTCCCTCTCATCCCACCCTACCCACCCCATCCCAACCGCTGTGGCCTCTGCCCTCATCTCGACTCACTCAGCACACTAGGTCTCTCTCTCTCTCTCTCTCTGGGCCCCTCTCCGGGCCTCTCCCCCGCTGGCCCTCACGGGTCCTCGTCCCCATGTGTCTCTGCGTTAGTCCCCCCATGCCATGATGCCACGCGCCATCTGGAAGCTGTGTCATGTTGTTGGTCAGCCAGTCAGCCTGGGAGCCCAGAGCCGCCCGGTCCGGGGCTCCTCACACCTCAGGTGGCCGCACCACCTCACTGTCACAGCAGTTTCTCGGTCTCTCCCGGGGGCCCGCTGCCCTCGACTTCCGTGGAGGGGTGGCTGTGACGTCCCATCCGTCCATCTGTCTGGCTGCCGGCCCTGCCACCCAGACACCTGTCTCACCTGTCTCACCAGAGCCATGCCTGTTGCATCCCCTCCATGTGGTCTCTGTGTGGGCGGCTGGGGGCGGGGCCTGGCTCCCTCTGGGTGGACGGTTGGGGCCTGGAGTTGGCACAGGCCCCAGCCACAGGGGACCCTCAGGCAGGTAGTGGCTTGGACCAGAGGGGGCAGCTCCCGCCCCAGGCGGAGCAGGGGCCCCGCAGGAGGCGTACCGGCTGCCCCCAGAGAGTCTGAGGATGGGTGGGGTGGGCTCCAGAGCGTGAGGCCCCCAGACAGAGGGCCAGCAAGGGAAGGCCTCCCTGGGGACCAGCACTTCAGCTCCTGACCCACAGGCCACGTCAGAGCCAGGCCTTCTGCCTGAGCCCAGGGCTCCCTGCTCTCCTGCCTTGGGCATCTAGTCCCCGAAAAATCTGCGCATTTGGACCAAAAGCTTCCCAAACGGACCCAGTCTTGCTAGGCACACCCTGGTCCCAGGTGGGAAGGGGGCCGTGCAGGGACTGAGCCCACAGGAGCTTGCTCCAAGGTGGCAGTGGGTTGGCACCCTGCCCCCTGCACAGGACGAGGGGCAGGCCCCCAGGACACAGCCAGGGCGTGGCACAATGTGAATTCAAGGTGAAGCCACCAGAGGGCACCAACCCCCCCCATGAGGCCCGTCTGCTCCTCTTCCCCAGGGGCTGGGTGCAGGGCTGGTGGGTAGACAGTGAGTCGGTGGGGCTGGAGCACAGGCTGGGCTGCCCAAGCCAGGGGCACCACCAGGCGAGCAGGGAGAGGAGGGGGGTGTGCAGTCCAGGGGTGCAGGTGTCCCCCACAGACAGCACGCTGGGAAGGCAGCTGCAAGGAGCACAAAAGTCCCACAGGCGATGGCTGCTTTTGGTGGGCGTCACCGAGTCCTGCTCCCCCGTCCCCACCCAGAGCAGGCAGGCTCCCCCGCACCTGGTTCAGGTGCAGCTCAGAGACTCACAGGGCCTTTCCGGACACACTCCCATAGGAGGCCTCACCCGAGCCTCCCTGGGCATCAGGGACCACCCCCCAGGCCAGCTCTGGCCCCTGTGGCATCTGGGCCTGGCCCTTCCCTGCAGGGGTGACTGGGAGACCAGGCGGGCGGGGGAGGGCAGCCCAGCTCCCACTCGGCTTCGGGCTGGGCACCTGCTCGGAGGGAGGCCGGGGCGGGGGGCTCTGTGGGGATGGGGGGGTCGGTCCGGCTGCTGAGATCCTCTGCCCCTGTCTTGTGGCCGGTCCGGGCCAGGGTGGCACTGGGCACTCAGGGCTGGGGTCCCTGGTGGCCGCGGGGCCAGCGGGTATTGATTGTTGGTTCTTATTTATAGAGCACCGGGGGTGGACGCGGCGCTTTGCAAAACCAAAAAGACACAGTGCTGCCGCGACGCGCTATTGAGAGGGAGGAGGGCCAGCTGCAGATGTGTGCCCGTCATAGGGAGAGCTGAGACGCCCTGCCCGCCCTCCTCTGCCCCCCTCCCCCGCAGACAGACAGACAGACGGACGGGACAGCGGCCTGGCCCACGCAGAGTCCCGGAGCACGACGGGGTCAGGGGGAGGAGCACCCTCAGCCTCCCCCAGGCCGCGCCCGCCTGCCCGCCGGCCGGCCGGCTGGTCTACCCGTCCAGGCCCCGCGTGTGCCCCCGAGCGTCGGGCTAATGGGCCGCCTTGTCTGTGTATTTCTATTTTGCAGCAGTACCATCCCACTGATATCACGGGCCCGCTCAACCTCTCAGATCCCTCGGTCAGCACCGTGGTGTGAGGCCCCCGGAGGCGCCCACCTGCCCATTAGCCCGGCCAAGGACACTGATGGGTCCTGCTGCTCGGGAAGCCCTGAGGGAAGCCCACACGCCCGAGACGGCCCGCCCCGGCCTCCTGCCCCCTCGTCCGCCCGCTGGACCCAGGCGCGCCAGAGCTGAGCTGGCTGGGCAGGGCCGCGGGGTGCTCCGGCAGAGGCAGGGCCTGGGTCTGAGCAGGGAGAGGGGCGAACCTGGCCCCAGGCAGAGAGGCTGGGAGCAGAGACCGAGCCCCTTCCTCCCCAGCCACGCCCAGAGCCCCAGTGGGGGCCTGTGGCCCCTGGCGGCTCCTAGCAGCCTCTGGCTCCACCCTCTCCTCTTCTGACCTCCCCCTTCTCCTCTGGACCCCTTTTGCCAATCGGCCCTGCCCTTCCCTGACTGCAGACCCCGACTCCCCAGCTGGCAGCCCTTCCCTGGGGCTCCCGCTGCCTCCCACCTGCTCCTCCAGACCTGCTCCTCCAGACTGACTGCGCCTCCCTTCGCCGCCTCCGGCATGCAGCCCAGGACGGCTTCCCATCGCTGGCTCGGGGCTGCCCTCAGCCCTGCCCGCCACCTTGTACAGGCCCAGCCGTCCGTGTCCCAGTGCGCGCGTGCCTTCCCCTGCAGCCTGTGCGCGGATGCGCGCTGACCCTCCCCCCAGAGCCCGGAGCGCAGCGCACCGCTCCCCCGACCAGTGTGTGCAGTGGTGATGCCTAAAAGAATGTCACGAACAGCTCGGTCTGTGTTGCTTGTTGACGCCTGGAAGGAACGTGGAGGGGCGCGAGGGGTGGGGGAAGGTTGGGGCAGCCTCGCCCCCCTCAGCTCCCGGCGGTGGCGGGGCTCCCAGAGTCCGCAGGCGGGGTCCCCCGCGGGCTGGGATTCGGAGGTCTCCGCGGGGCGCGGGCGGAGGCGCGTTGGCGGCGCCCCTTGCAGGCGGTGACCACCAAGCCCAGCGCCAGGCAGGCGGCCAGGCTGGCGAGGAAGGAGAGGGGCCCGAGCACGTAGATCACGACCAGGTCCCGCGGGGCGAGCGGCGGGGCGCAATGGCTGAAGGCGGCGTCGGGGAAGGCCGTCAAGGGGCTGAGTGTCAGGCGCCCCGGCGACACACAGAGCAGCGTCTCGGCCTCTGCGGGACACGGGTGGGGCGTTACGCAGTGGCCGGGCCGCAGCGGCGGCCGCCCCGTCCCGCCAGCGCCCCCCGGGCTCACCTGGCGCGGGCCGCGGGTGACCGCGCAGCCAGGCGCAGAGCGGGCGCAGCGCGCAGCCGCAGGCCCAGGGGTTGCCGCGCAGACGCAGCGCGCGGAGTGCGGGCAGGCCGGCCAGCAGCCCGGGCTCGAGCGCGGACAGCTCGTTGTCCCGCAGGCTGAGCGCGCGCAGCAGCGGGAGCGGGCCCAGCGCCGCGGGCTCCAGGCGCGCCAGTCGGTTGCCCGCCAGCGAGAGGTTGCGCAGCGCGCGCAGCGGCGTGAAGGTGCCGGGCGCCAGCGCCTGCAGCTGGTTGGCGCCGAGGTCCAGCTGCTGCAGCGCGCCCAGGCCCCAGAAGGCGCGCGCGTGCACCCAGCGCAGGCCGTTCTCGCGCAGGTCCAGGCGCAGCAGCGCACCCGCGCCCACGAAGGCTCCGGGCGGCAGCGTGTGCACGCGGTTGCGGTCCAGCAGCAGGTCGCGCGCGCGGGGGCTCAGGCCGTCGGGCACCTCGGACAGCGCGCGCCCCGAGCAGTTGACCTGGCCGCTCGGTGCGCACGCGCACGCCTCCGGGCAGGCTCCGGAGCCTGGGGTTCCCATCTGGGTCCCCGTCGGGGTGGCCGCTGCAGGTGCTGGAGCCCGGACTGGCCACGGCGACAGCAGCAGCAGCCACAGCGGCGGCCACGAGAAAAAGGAGGGGCTCGGCATGGGGGCAGCCGTGGGACCTGCGGTGAGAGGCGGCCGCTCCGCTCGTGTGTTCCTGGAGCTCGTCCGTCCCTTCTGCGCGGCACAAATATTAACTCTCCCGCCCCAACGCCGGCAGTTCCTGTCCCAGGGCCGGGCGGCCTAGGGCGGGCGCTAGGCACATGGCCAGGGCCCAGCGCTGCCAGCCACCTGTCCCGGAGCTGCCGGCTCCTCTTGGCTCCGAGCCAGAAGCGGCGCTGGCGAGGTGTCCCCGCCCCCTGCGTCGCCCAACACCCTGAGCTCTTCCGAGGCCTGAGCAACTGGACCCCACACACAACAGCCACCGGGGAGGCGACGCACCGAATGGCAATGGGACGGAGTGTGCCGGCTCCTCACCGGGTCCCTGCCAGTTCGGGGCTCAGTGAAGTGACCCTTGTGCAGATACACAGCCCCACCCCCACGTGGGGATGTTTCTTCCCCCAAGTGCATGACTGGTGTTGCAGGGGCACATGTCGGGGCTGGGGGGGGGGGGTAGCTGCTGGTGTGGGGGTGATGCTGAGCCTGGGGGACAGGCCCCGCAGTGGAGGGAGGCTGCTACCTAAGGCTGGGGAGACAGGCCTGCCCCACCCCACCCCAAGGACTTTCCTGGAATCTCAAGGAGACAGTGTGGGTCGGGCAGGGACACCTGGGAATGATCATAGCAGATTCCACTCCCTCCAGAATGGCCCGCCCTGGGGTTTTCTGAGGGGTGGGCGGGGCCCAGGGCCCTCCGGCTTCAGGGTTGGGCTGAGGCTCCCGCTGGGCGAAGTAGAGGACCAGGGTGTGGCTCCCAGCCCAAGGGGAGGGGGACACCCAGGTGTCTGGAGTTATGCGGCCCAGCCCCATCACCGAGGAGGGGACAGAGGCGCACACAGACCCTCCCCACCAGAGGCAGCGCCCACGGGGCATGAAGAAGACAGTGCAGAACAGTAAATACGATTTCATTTCCCTCCCCCGCGGCCACCGCCTACTCAGGCAGCGGTGGGCAGAGAGGCTCCTCCAGGGCCAGGGCGGGGTCCATGGGAATGGTGACCAAGCCCTGGTCCTCCGGGGAGAGCTCCAGGTTGGCGTCCATGTGGTGGGACTCCACGTGCACCGTTTGCAGGTCCAGGTGGTCCTCCTGCACCAAACTGGGCCCCAGGGACTGGTCAGTGCCCCCAGCAGGGAGCAGGGAGCAGGGCACGCTCACCCAGGGGTCCCCCCAGCATCACTCACCTGCTGTCCACGGTTCCCCTGCATGTCTCACTGGGGGGACAAAGGCAGGTGTGAATCCTAGAACAGGCTGCACTGCAGGAGCCCAGGTGGCCCCCCACCCCCCACCCCGCGCCTCCCCCAGCCCAGTCTGGGAACGCCAGGCCCAGCCCATGACATCCTGTCCTGGGGGCAGGAGGCCCCTCTTCTGGCGGGACCCAGGGCCCAGGGCAGGCAGGGGGGCCCACCCCCGGCCGTGGGGCTCACACACCCCTTGGCTCGGATGACGCCGACCACCACGATGACCAGGGCAAAGAAGCAGCTGGCACTGATGCCCACCAGCACCACCAGCAGGGCAATGAGGGCCTCCCGGCTGAGGCCCAGGCTGCAGTCGCAGTGGTTTCCAGCTGCAGAGACAGGGGCCGGGGGGCCGGGGCCCAGGGGCCATTGTCAGCACCGCCCCGTGAGGATCCCCCCCCCCCCCCCGGCCACCCCCAACCCTGGTGGCCACCGACGGGCCCGCCTGGACGAGGAGGGGCCCTGGCGAGGGAGGCGCTGGGGCAGGAGCAGGCACCTGCAGCCGGGATCAGAAGGGACCAGCATATCAGGCCCAGGGGGCTGCCAAGCAGGCAGGAGTCAGGCTGCGGCCAGGAGGCCATGTCCGGCCTCCAGCCTGACCACACACACCTCTGGTCGGAACTCAGTGGCAGGCGCTGACCTCACAGTAGGGCCGTGAGGCAGGGAGGGTGGGGGCAGGGCCTCGGCCTGAGCCTCCCTCGCCCTTGGGTGTGGGGGTTGTGGCAGCAGGGTGGGTGGGCCTGGGAGCCACCCTCAGGGTCCGGGTCAGATCAGAGGCAGAGGCGACCTGGCTGCGGCTGGGGCCATGGGGAGGGGCCAGAGCCCTGATTGGGAAAGGGGGAGGGGCGGGCCCTGCACTTGGGCCCGGGGTGCTGGAGACAGTGCCCCAGCCCCGGGCAGCTCACAGCAGCTCCTACAGCGGCTCCCAGGCGCTTCTCTGAGGAGAAGGACAGTAGCCGCTCAGGTGGGGCCTGGTGACCGCCGTCACCACCCTCCTGCCAGGGCCGGACGGGCGGGGGCTGAGCATGGCCAGGGAGTGGCCCTGTGCCCACTGCCCTCGCATTGGCTGTTTGGGGGAGGGTCCGGCCCATACCCCAGTGATGCCCAGTTTGGAGGCCCCCAGGGGGTCCCCAATCACCCAGAGGAGGTGGGAGACACTGCCTACGGGCCACCCTCCTCCAGAGGCGTCGGCTCAGAAATGGCTGCGGGCAGGGTCCTGGGCTCCGGCTTAAACATGTCATTGAAGCCAGAGCCACTGCCACTTGGGGCTGCCTGCCCGCCCCTCAGAGGGTCTGGTCCCTGCACAGCCCCTGCAGCCCAGGCGAGCACTGCCCAGGGGACTCGCCTGCAGGCTGGCACGGTCCGGGTTAACCGTGGCCTCCTCCCCACCCGCCTACACTGGCCCCTCCGCCAACGCCCAGGCAGCAGGAGGAAGTGCCCGCCCCTCAGCGGACCCACAGGCTGGGGGAGGCTCGGCTGGGTTCCAGCTGGTCCCGGGTTATTTGGGACCTCCCTGACCCGACAGGTTCTCCCCCTCTTGCCCTTGGGGACCTCCTGGAAGCTCCTGGCACCTCTACACCTGCCGAGTGATGCTGTGACCTGAGGCACCGGGTGAAACCGCACTCATTCACAAACAGACCAGGGCAGGTGTGCAGCTGGCCTGTGCCCGGGCCTGGCACTGTCACCCGCCAGGCCGGTCCAGCAGGTTTGCATCCTGGTTGGGATGACAAAGGCGCACCCAGCCCAGTGCCAAGCAGATGCTGTTGGGAGACTCAGGGCCGTTGGGCCTTGGAGCGGGAAGCCCTCTGCTGACCGCGGCTCCGCACAGGCAGGGGCCCAGGAAGCGGCTGCGGCGTCCAAGGCTGGGGCTCTGAGCCCAACCCCACCCTGCCCCCAGAGCCCGTGGCAGGCCGAGTTCTCAGAGAGGAGGGGTCCCGAGTCGGAAATGCCGCTTGGCCCGGCCTTGTGCAGAGGGGGCCTGTGGGACCCACGGGGTTGTCTGGGCAGCGACGGCTCCAGGCCTGGACAGTGGGCACACTTGTTCTGAAGGGACTTGGTCGCCTGTGGGGCAGTGCCAGGCTCGAGCGGGTCCTGCCTGACGTTCTGGCACCGGAGGCTGTGTGCCCAGAGCAGCTGAGGCCGGACCTGGCCCGTCTGCACCTCCCCCTCCCGGGACCTCAGGTTCCTCTGGGCGCTGCACGGGGAGGAGGCGCCCGGGCTCCTGTGTGTGGCACTGTGCGCTGGGCCCGGTGCGCCCTGGCCACCCGTCGGGGGTGGAGGTAAGGGGCCTTCCTGCAGCTGCTGGCCTTAAGTGTGGGACGGGGACCAACGGCCACCCCTCTTGCCTGGAGGCATGTCCCAGGCAGCCCCTCCCGCTGGGGATGCAGGAAGGTCCCGGCTCAGGGGGATGTGTGGCCACCTGCCTGCCTGATGGTCCGCTAAACCCACATGACCCCGCAGTGGCCCTGGGGCTCTTGGTGCAGCACTCGGGGGCTGGACCCTCAGGCCGGGCTGTGGGAGGCACCGCAGGTTCCTTCCCGAGGCCAGAGGAGTGAGGCTGGAGCTGGAGGCCTGGCGAGTGGGGTGGCTCGAGGGCCCCCAAGCCAGGCCTGCTCCCTCCGCCTGGTTGAGGGCCTCAGGCATGGCCACGGGCAAGAACTCCTGCAGGCAGAGCCCACGAGCAGGTGTGCAGCCCTGGCCTCCCCCGGGGCTCCCTCCCTCACCTGCTCCGGGAGCTGGGCCCGCCAAGTGGAGGGAGATGTGTCCGAAGGTCACCAGGGGCCCACAGAGCCAGCGGCACAGGGAGGGGGTGAAGAACCAGCTGCTTTACTCTGTTCTCTGGGGACAGGTCACGGGGGGGGGGCGGGGGGGGGGCCAGCAGCTGGGGCATGGGGGGGGCGGGGGCGGGGCCTCCGGGCCGGGGGCCACTGTCCATCCTGAGGCCACGGCAGGGGCAGGGGCCGGGGCGTCAGCTGCAGCTCTTGGGCAGGCGGTAGACGCCGGCGGCGAAGACCAGCTGCTGGTCGCGCACCTTCTTCTGCAGGAAGGCCTGCAGCTCCTGCAGGTCGATCTCGGCCAGCGCGGGGCCGGTGACCACGAACATGCGCAGCATGCTGTAGATGCGCTCCAGCGACAGGCTCTCCAGATTGGTCAGCATGGCCTGGATGTACGTCCAGAAGAGCTGGGGACAGCGCGCGTCAGCGGCCGCCGCGGCACCGCCCTCAGCCGCCCGCCGCCCGCCCCGCCCGCGCCCGCACCAGCAGCTCCTCCTCCTTCTGGTCGGCCTGCGAGGCCATGCCCGAGTCGCTCTCGTCGTCGCTGTCGATGAGCACCATGTTGTCACGGTCCTGTGGCCGCTCCTCCTCCACCACCGAGAAGGTGCCGGCGGGCTCCTCGCGCAGCACGCCCTGCTGCAGCCACACCGCCATCCGCCTGCGCAGCAGCGCCACCGGCATCTTCACCGCCTTGCTCAGCGCTTCCAGGGTCCAGCTGGCTGAGGGCGGGCGGCCAGGCACGGTGGGCGGGCGGGGCCAGACCCCCACCTCTGCCTCGTCACCCCCAGGCCCCGTGGGGAAGGCGCCGCCCAAGTCCTGCCCACCCTCCCGACAGCGTCGGGCCGCTCACCTTGGTCCTGGAAGTACAGCAAGACCACGGCCTGCACGGGGGTCACGGCCACGGACAGCGTGCGGTCGGCCAGCTCCACGTCCATGGTCACCAGCCCCAGCGTGTGCTTCCAGCTGAGGGTGCGCATGGCCTGCGGAGGGCGGGGCGAGACGTGGCCGGGCGCACAGAGGCCGGACCGGCGCCGGCCCCCAGGCAGCCCGGCAGGCGGGGCTCTGCCCGCTCCCCCCATATAATGGAGCACCAGCCACAGACACTGAGGAAGGCCAAGCTGGGTCTCGGGTGGCCTCACCCAGGATCAAACTTGGACACAGGCCGCTGCCCGAGTGACTGGTTAAGACGAGCTCATCTTGGGGAGCCTGGGCCCTCACATGACAGGACCCGTGTCCTCGTGAGAGGAAGGACACACAAGACAGACACGGGGAAAAGCCACATGAAGACAGTGACGTGGCCACAAGCCAAGAGGCGCCAGCGACTCCCTCCCACAGCCGAGGGCACAGGGCCCGACCCTGGGGTCACCCAGCTTCCAGAACACCCCCTGCTGTAGGCCCCCTGGCCTGGGGCTTCGCTGTGGCAGCCACAGGGATAGGTTAGGGTCCCGGGAGGGGATGCTGCTCTAACAAATGCTGACACAGGGCGTGGCCATGGAGGGGGTGGGGAGCGACCGAGTTGCACACTGCATGGACTGCCTGGAGGGACAGGTGCCAGACACACGGACAGTGAAGGTCGCCGTGAGCCTGTGGGAACGAGGGACATGCCCTGGAGCACCGAGGGGTGGGGGGCGGGACCTGCTGGTGGCGCTGGGTGCGAGCAGACCTGCAGGTGCTGAGCTTGGAGGCTGAGCTGAGCCTCCCAGGCCGAGGTGGGAGGTACAGCCTGGCCTCTCGTGTAAGAGGGAACCCGGCACTGGGCCCCGCGGGCCGGGCACTCCTGGGAGCCAGAGTGGGGCCCAAAGCTGGCTGTGCGGTGGAAGCAACCAGCCAGCCAGACGTGAGGGCGCCGGCTCCGCCGTGGACGCCGTGGGGAGCCCACAGGTTCTGAGAATTTGCTCCCCGGGGAAAGGCTGCCTGGACTGAAGGGGAGACAGCGGACGAGTGCTTGGCGGGCAGAGCCAAATGCAGGGGGCCCCTGTGAGCAGAGGACAGCACCCCGCCATTAGCCTCGAGCCTCAGAACCCGGGGTCGGACGCGC
Source organism: Myotis yumanensis (assembly GCF_028538775.1). NCBI lineage: Eukaryota > Metazoa > Chordata > Mammalia > Chiroptera > Vespertilionidae > Myotis > Myotis yumanensis. Next base: position 745,451 of record NW_027223763.1, read on the forward strand.
TCTGTCGGAACGAGGGCGTGTGCCCACCCTCCCCACGGACGCGGGGCAGGCAGCCCGTCTGCTCAGGGCTCCTTGCGGAAGAGGAACAGCCCAGGTCTCTGCCTCACCGGACTCGGTGGGAGCTGATGCCGAGAGCGGGACTCTGAGCTGCTGTTTAGTGAGGTTTTGAACTGAGTGGGAGCTGGAGGAGGTAAGACTTTGGGGGCTGCTGCATGTGAGAAAGGCACGTGTTTAGGGGCCCAAATTGGGGTCCTAAGAGAGGTGACGCCCTGACCCTGGGCCTCAGGAGGCGACCGCGCTTGGAAATGCGAGTCAGGGGCACTCCTGTTACAGACCGTGGAGGACCGGAGGGAGAAAGCGCAAATCTGTTCGGGGCTGCATTGTGATGCCAACCTCAGTGTCTCAACTTGGTCATTGACAAAAAAGGGGAGAAAGAGATTCCTGGTCTCACTGATACCACCGTGCCTCGTCGCCTGGGGCCCAAAAGAGCCAGCAGGATCCGCAAACTTTTTCATCTCTCTAAAGAAGATGATGTCCACAAATGTTGTGAGAAAGCCTCTAAACAAAGAAGGTAAGAAACCTAGGACTAAAGCACCCAAGGTTCAGCGTCGTTACTCCACGTGTCCCGCAACACAAAGCAGGCGCACTGCTCCGAAGAAACAGCGTACTAAGAAAAACAAGGAAGAGGCGCAGAATATGCTGAGCTTCTGGCTAAGAGAGGACGGAGGCCAAAGAAAACGCCAGGAACGGATTGCGAAGAGACAAGACTGTCCTCTCTGAGAGCTTCGACCTCTGAGTCTGAGTCCAGTCAAAAATGAGGTTTTGTAACTAACAAATAAAGGAGAGCAAACATAAAAAAAAAAAGATATTCCTGGGAGACCGGGAATAACTTTTGCGTCATTACAGATGCAATCAGGGTGTCGCACTCTCAGAGGGAGACCTGGGCCCGGGGCCGGGAGGAGCCACAGGTGGCTGCACAGCGGAGGGCGGCGCCTGCACCGGGCGCCAGAAGCCAGGAGAGGCAGGAGGGCCCTTGTGGACTCGGGGCGATGCCCTGTGACCCCTGGCTGGGACCCTCAGGAGCCAGAACGAAGGCAACAATCCTGTTGTTCCGAGTCCCTGTCTGGGGGGGCGGCTGAGCGCTGCTCCAAGTCCCTCCATCACCCCACAGCGGAGCGGGAGGCCGGGCACCCCACATCGCACACAGGACCGGAGCCCAGGCGGCAGCAGCACACGGGCTCCAAGGCCGAGACCTGGAGGTCCTGCCCTACAGCCCCGCTGGTGGGAGCCCCGCCGGTGGGAGCCCCCTGGGGGTCGGAGGCCCCGGGCGGCAGACCTGGGCCGGGGGAAGGGTCTCCCCGTCAGGCAGTACCTTCAGCTTCTCGTACTTCCTGCAGTAGACCTCCAGGGCCTCCCGGATGTCCTCGGGCACCTCCAGCTTCTCGTCCTTGAAGGGGGGCCAGAACTCGCTGGACAGGATGACGGCATAGACCGCGAACGGCGGCTGCTCCTCCAGGGGCCGCTTCTCGTCCTCCTCGCGGATGTTGGCGTTGATGCGGCGGGAGTCGGCCATGTCCTGGGGGGACGGCGGGGGGGCTCACCAAAGGCGGGGTTGGGGGGGCGGGGGGGGGCAGGGGCGGGCACAGCACTCACCTTCAGCATGACCTCGCAGAAGTGCATGGGGGCCTCGCCGAACCGCAGCTTCAGCAGCTCCACGTTGCGGATCTCCCTAGGAGGACGGGGCTCAGGACGGCGCCCAATGCCCCCACCGCGGGCCACTCCCAGGCCTCCCGGGCAGCCCCTGCCTGGCCCGAGGGGACTCAGATCAGCACGGCCACACACGGGCCCACCAAGGGTCCTGCGCCCGCAGTGCTGGCGCCTCACCGCTCGGGGCTGAAGCTGAGCTGGTGCAGCAGGCGGTCGGCCAGCAGCGAGCGGTACTCGTTGATGAACAGGTCCTTGCTGCCGTAGATGCTGACCAGCAGGCTGATGATGTCCGAGGAGCGCCGCTTGGAGCTGGACTTCCCTGCAGACGCGGGAGGGTCACTGCCGGCACCTCAGGGACGGTGAGGCCCCCCGCTGAGCCGGTGAGGCAGGACGGGCGCCGGGCTGGGAGGCCGCTGACCTCTGACCCCTCAAGCCTCAGGGCCATGTGGCAACAACTTGGAAACCAGAGCAGCCACCCAGCCGGACCCTCCCGCACAGCTGGTGGGCTGGGCGGCGGACCTGGGTCAGCGTCCACGGGGTCGGGGACCCAGTCCTCGGGCTCCCCGGAGTCGTCCTCGCTGTCCTGGCCAGTCTCCAGGCTCGCTGGGTCCGTCTTGGACAGCTCGACGGCCAAGTCCCCGGTCCCGTCCGAGTCCCCGGTCAGCCCGGCCACGATCTGCCGCACCGTGTCCTCCCGCGTCCTGCCAGGGGGCGCAGGGGCCTCAGGAGCCTCACCCTCCACCTGACCCCACGGCGCTCGCTCCCTCCCCACGGCCAGTCCCGCCTGCAGGTCAGAGACAAGCATTAGGCTTTTGTTCAAAAAAATAAAACAAAATAAAGTAAAACAAACGACTGTGGGAGCGGCAGGAGTGAGACGACCAGGTGACCAGGAACAGCCCTTCCAGGCCGGAGGCCGCAGGTGCGAGTCAGGGCAGCCGAAGCCCCAGCCCTACCCCGCTCAGGCCCCTCCTGAGTCTGTCCCCACTGCGGCCCGGCTCCGCCCGTCAGCCTGGGGCCTGGTCAGAGGAGGCACCTCTCGGTGCTGGGACCGGGGTGGGGCGGGGCCTGGTGTCCCTGAGCAGCAGGGCCCCCGGGAGCTGGGCTGCAGGAGAGGAGCAGGGGGAGCCCCAGCACGCACCTCAGGTAGCGGCGGACGGGCTCGCAGGCCACCTCCAGGATGACCATGGAGGGGTCCAGCACGCGCAGCGCCTTGATGGCCGAGATGTAGAGGGTGATGATGTCACACGTGTTGACGCCTACAGCCGGGACAGGAGGCTGAGGGTGACGGCAGCACCCAGGGTGGCCACCGGCCAGCCAGGGGATCTGCAGGGGCCAGGTGACTGCACGCCCGAGATCTGAGCCACCGCCCGCCCCAGCAAGCAGTCTGTGCCGGGGACTGTGCACCACCCCACCACCAGGCCAACACCCCAAGGGCCCCCCAAAACTGCTCCTTACCCACCTCCCCCCAGGCCCTGCAGGTGGCTGGGAGACTGGACTCTTCGCTTCCGGTCCTGGGCCCTGAGGTCAATGGGGGGTCGGCCCATACCTGGGTGGAGAAGCCGTGTCTCCAGGGCGGCCTTGAGGGACACGAGCAGCTGCTGCCGCTGGTCAGTCCTCTCCAGGCAGTACTTGAGGTCCTCCACGGCCGGCCGGGAGTCGGGGAAGTCTGCAGGGAGAGGCTGCCCTCGCACCCACACACAGACGCACACGCAGGGGGCGGGGCCTGGAGGGTGAACGGCCACGCCCACGCCTGAGACAGGAACACCCACTGGACGCTACACTACCCTTCACGTGCCCACAGGTCTGACTGCAGCTGCCCTGCAGGGCAGACCGCCGGGGCACCGGAGAGCTGGGCCGGAGCAGGGCTGAGGCCACGGGGGCGGGTGGCCACCAGAGGCACAGTCCCCCACCCCAACCCCAACACTGGGCTGGGGAGTCCACCCTGGAGTGGGGAGCCGCGGGGGGGAGGGGGGTGGTGGGGGGGTGGCAGGGGGCAGCTCTGCTCCGGACAATGCAGCCCAGGTGCCCTCACCACCCTCAGGAGCGGGGGAGGGGGGGGCCGGCGGGGGCGGCCGACCTCGGATGATGCTGAAGAGCTCCTCGATGCGCAGGCCCGCGTACGTGCGGTAGAAGAACCTCTGCGCGTGGCAGCGCCAGCGGCGCAGCGTGGGGCCGGCCTCGGGGGACGCGGGCCGGGCGGGGCCGTCCTGCAGGAACACCTTGCCCAGCCAGCCGACCACCCTCTCGATCCACTGTTGGGAGAGCACATGTGGGCCAGGGGGACCCGGAACAGAGGCGGACAAGCTGCACCAACAGCCACCCTGTCGGCTGGGCCCTGGGCAGCCCCCGTAAGGCCACCTGCTCTGGGGGCCGGAAGCACATCCAGATCAGCAGGGGGACGGCTCCAAGGGGGCGTCGTAGGCCCACCATCAACGCACCCCCTGCCCCTTCCACGTGCAACAGCAGCCCGACTAGGGGCAGAGGACGGGCTGACCCCCACCTGAGAGGGACCACACACAGCCAGCCCCCACGTGCAGCCGCTCAAGGTGTAGTGAGCGTTTCTGAGCGTGAGCAGTAAACCTACCAGAGATCCCGCCACACGGACCCAGGACACACAGCGCACCCCACAGACGCCCAACCCCGCGAAGACCCCCTGACACTGCACCTGGGGCAGCACGGCTTCCCGAGCCAGGCCCCAGGCCACGACCACTCAGACCACGGCTGCGGGCAGCTGCTTCGTTCGAACCCCCTCCCCCACCCCCACCCCCGATCGCAGCTAATCGGCACCGGCAGGAGTGACACTAACACGACGACGAGGTGGGGAGGACGGCTAGGAAGCGGGAGCAGCTGGGTGACCTCACGGTTGGTCCCAGCTCCTCCACGAAACCCAGAGCAGAGTCCGAGACCACATCCCAACAGTGTGGGCGCCCCGAGGCCCCTCACCGGGACACAGCAGACCCGGGCGCTGCCTCCAGCCACGCGGCTCACACCGACCGCCGAGCATGCTGTCACCGAGGCGCCCATGAGGACTGCCTCCATCTGGCACCAGGACAACTCAGGCCGTTCAGCCCAAGCGAGGCCGGCTCCTCGGGTCCCCACATTCCGGCAGCCTGTCCCGTTTGCCAGAAACCCATTCGCCTGTCCCAGGAGACACGCCCCGGGGGCCATTACCTTGTGGAACTCGCGCAGGAAGGAGCGCTCGTACTCGCCCCGGCAGCGGTCCTCCATCCTCTCCCGGGTCACCCGGTGCAGCGTGACGGTCACGGCCTCGGCGCTGACCCGCTCCAGCAGGCTGAGCCGGTGCCTGGGGAGAGCCGGGCTGTGGGGCGTGCAGAACACACGCACGCACAAGCACACCCGCACACGCCCCCACGACCCTCCTGGCAGGGACGACGCCACTGTGCCCGGGGATGCTGAGAGGACAGAGCACCTCCCCAGCTGGCCTTGCTGCCTGGGCTGGGACACTGGCTGTCCCGTGCCAACAGCATGTGTGGCTCTCAGGGTCAAACCTCATCTCCCAGAAATGGCCACCACGGCCACGTACATACAGATGCCACTGATGGTGGCCTTCAGCCCAAAGCCTGTCTGTCTGTGATGCCAAAGGGACCCATGAAGAGATGAGGACTGCTCTGTGTGACGTCACCTGGGACAAACCCCTCAGGGCCCCCCACCTGCCGGCACAGCTACAAGACTCTGCCTATCGGCCACCCTGCTGCCATCTCATTCAACGGGACGGAATCATCCCGAGTGGCCACAGAGGCTGGAGGGCCACACACCAGGACCCGGCTCCAACAGCAAGGCCTTTCCTCTTCAAAGGACTGGAGAGGCACCTGCGTGACCAAGTACCACCTCCCCTCCAACTTGTGCTACAGACAAAAGCAGCAAGTCACCCTCTCGCAGCCACAGGGCAGGACGCACGCCTCCCTCCCCCGGAGCCACACAAGGCAGAGCCGGACTCCGTAGGCACCTGGAGTCCTGCAGACTCAACCAAGCCAAGCGTGAAGCCGGGCTAGGGGGAATGACTGAGAGATACGCCTGTGTCCAGGGCAAAAGGTGTGACATTCACAGCACAAGGATCCTGGCCACCCCCCCTCAGCCATGGCCATGGCCATGAGGACAGATGGCACAGACCCCGGCCAGCTCGCCCGCTCTGTGCAGAGGCCAGCGGGGCCCAGGGGAGCAAGCAGGCGTCGGGAGCAACGGGGCACGAGTACTCACAGGACCTGGCTGAGCTGGTGGAACTGCTCCAGGGCCTGGCGGCACCAGCACTGCTGCTTCTCACTGCCGCACCCCGCGCACAGGGGGCTCTGCAGGAGCCGGTAGTAGCGGCGGCGGGCATACCTGCTGTCCAAGTCCCCCTCCAGCTCGGGGTCCGTGCCCCCCTCTCCTTTCCGCTTACTCTGCATGTAGACCCTCAAGAAGCGCCCGTAGAGGCGCTGCACCGTCTCCTGGAAGGCCCTGGGCGTGGAGAAGAACAGGACGCCCCGCAGCGTGGTGTGCACCTTGTCCCGCAGCCCCTGGGCGCCGGTGCCCATCAGCAGGCCCAGGCGGGTCCACTTCTCCAGCAGCTCCAGGCTGCGCAGGTAGGGGTCCAGGCGGCTCTCCAGCAGCGCGAACGCGTCCAGCAGCAGCAGGAGGCACTGCGGCTCGTCGGCGCAGCCCTCGCGCTGGGAGACGGCGTTCCAAAACTCCGGGGAGATGTTGGCCTGCAGGTCGCTCTGCAGCACCTCGAGGAACCACTCCTCCAGGACCGAGTGCAGGCCGTGCGCCCTCAGCACCTCCACCGCCGCCCGCAGCTCCTCCTCCTTCGGCGGGACTGTGCCGCTGGTCCGGGAGGACGCCTGGAAGGCAGCGGGCGGGACAGAGGTGAGCACGGCGTACGGGTGGGGAGGCCGGGGGCAGGTGGGGGCAGGTGGGGAGGCCGGGGGCAGGGGCAGGGGCAGGGCAGGTGGGGCAGGGACAGGCGGGGGAGAGGCTGCGGAAGCCCCGCTGCGCCGCGGAGGGAGCCGGACCGCGGCGGGCGGCGGACGCAGCCCCAGGCAGCGCGCAGGGACCCGGGAACCCGCGCGGCCTCACCAGCCCCAGCGCGGCCGGCGGCACCAGCCCGGTGCTCACGGTGTTCCAGGCCCCGCGCAGCTCCAGGGCCGGCCCGGGGGGCCCCTCCGCCGCCGCCGCCGCCATCGGCGCCCACTGCCTCCCAGAGCTGCCCGGCGCCGCGCGCGGCGATGACGCACACGGAGGCGGGGGCGCGCGGCGATGACGTAGCAGGCGGGCGCCAGGCGGCGGCGGTTGGGCGGCGGGGCGGCCGGCGGCGACATGACCCAGCAGGGCGCGGCGCTGCAGAACTACAACAACGAGCTGGTCAAGTGTGAGCGGCCGCGTCGGCCGGGCGGCGGGAGGGCGCGTCTGTGGTCCTGTCGGTGCGGGGGCGGCCGGCGCGGGGGCCGTTGGGACCTAGCCCCGCACCGCCGTCTGCGGAGGGAGCCCAAACTTGGGGCTCGAGCCCGTCCTGCCTCCAGGCTCCGGCCCGGCGGTCTCGTGCGGTGCCTTGAACCCCGAGTCCCTGGGAGCAGGACGCTGGCGTGGCTCGTGGCAGGCGCCCCTCCCCCCCCCCGTGTCCGACGAAGCAGTGGGGTCCGGGGTGGGTGGGATGCGCCCCCTCCCGCGCCCACAGCCGGTCCCTCGCGCCGCAGGCATCGAGGAGCTGTGCCAGAAGCGCGAGGAGCTGTGCCGGCAGATCCAGCAGGAGGAGGAGGAGAAGCAGCGGCTGCAGAACGAGGTGAGGCAGCTGACCGAGAAGCTGGCCAGAGTCAACGAGAACCTGGCGCGCAAGATCGCTTCTCGGAATGAGTTTGATCGGACCATCGCGGAGACGGAGGCCGCCTATCTCAAGGTGGGCTCGGGGCCTGGGCGCCCCCAAGCAGAAGTGACAGGACGTGGCAGGGCCAGGCCCGCGGGGGGTGATGGCGTGGCTGTCCGTGGAGCCTCGTGCTCTGTCCTGGAGCAGCGAGTGGCAGCAGGGGCCAGAACTAACGCGCTTTCCTGGGTGTGAGGGAGGGGCTTTGGGCTAGACTCTGTGGTGGGAGGTGGCGGGGCTGCCTCTTGGCTGCTCCTGTCCCACTGCCCCTCGGCCTGGCCCTGGGGGGACTTGGCTGTGGGAGCTTCCAGCAGGACCCCCGTGTGTCTGTCCCCAGATCCTGGAGAGCTCGCAGACTCTGCTTAGTGTCCTGAAGAGGGAGGCGGGCAACCTGACCAAGGCCACAGCCTCGGAGCAGAAGAGCAGTGCCGGCAAGGACAGCTGACCAGGATGCAGGTGGGCAGGGCGCCTCCACTGCTTCCTCGACAGGCCCGTCCCCAGCAAGCCTGTCTTCAAAACGCCTTGTTCATGGCAGCAGCTGCCTTCAGGTGGCAGCCCCCGGCCTCCACTGCCCCTGGGTACAGCCTCTCAGGTGGGGGTGCAGTCCCCGCACTTGCCCAGGCAGTGGGGGTGCGGGCTCTGGGTCAGCTCTGCTCGGGGCCTGAAGCCCCATACCCCCCTGGACTGCAGGGCAGCCCCGCTTCTAGTCTCGGCTTCACGGGAGCCCCTCATGCTCCTCAGCCAGCAGGTGCCCAGGCGGCAAGCGGGCAGGGGCCTCCTTCACCTCAGAGCTTGCCCTAGTGGCCTGTGACTGTCAATAAAGGTTGTTTTTATAGAAATCCATGGCCCCTGCTGCCTGTGTTCCGTCAGGAGAGTGGGGCTCCTCTGGGGAGGGGGTGGGGAGGGCCTCTGCCCTGGGAGACAGAGCTGAGGGTGCCCCTGAGCATCTGTGACCCTCACACCACCCACCCTCCTCATTCCTGGCCCTTCCCCTGACTCCGGCACATGCAGCCTGTCCTTCCCTGAGGGCTCTGCCTGCTGGTGCTGGTCCCTGGTGTCTGGACAAGGCCTGACCTAGGGAGATGTCCTGGGTTCCAGTCGCCCAGCAAGGGCTGTGCCTCAGCTCTGATTCCAGATCCCACTCAGCCTGACGGCCTCACTGCTGCCCACCTTCCCTGGCCACCCACCAGGCATGCCCTCTCTGGCTTTGCAGGTGCCTGGGGCCCAGCCCTCCAGCCCTCGTCCTCTCTAGGTCCACCTGTCAGGTTCCGCAGCTGCTTGCGGGGGGAGTGGGGAGGTTGGCAAGTATGTAGGTTGAGAGTCCAGAGACACCAGGCCTACTCCCCCAGGAAAACACTCCTCCCTCCCAAGCCCGGGCTCCCCAGGGGGACAACCTCCCAGCCAAGGTGTGGACTAAGTGGCCCTGGCTCCGGGGTACAGCTGGGCAGGCAGCCGAGCCCAGCCTGGGGCTGCTCCCAGCAGGCAGCTCTGCATCTCCCTCCCCTCCCGGGACCCGCTGGGTTCCCCTGCCAGCTGCTAGCACCCACCCCACCGGAGCCCTCCCCGTGGTCCCTCCCAGGTTCTTGGCCCTTCAGAGAAACCGCTTCATACCCAACATCCACAACACCCAGCCCACCGCATGCCGTCCCGGCCCCGGGTCCAGAGTCCAGCCCGAGAGCAGGCCCACTGCCAGTGCTGGTGGGAGGGGTGCCCCAGAGGTGAGGCCTGCACAGGGAGGTCCCTCTCCTGGGCAGGGGGTGGCTGGGAGGGCAGCGGGCTGTGGGGAGTGAGAAGCAGCCCTGCGAGGTGTGGGGGTCCCCCCCAGGCACAGAGGTCCAGGCTGGGCCCCATCACCCTCTGTGGGCTCCTCTCCGCTGCCAGCACCCGGTGGAGCCGAGCCCCCTTCTCAGGCGAAGGACCACACGAGGAGGCAGCGGGTCCAGTGCTGTTTATTGAGTCCGTCAGAGGTGAGAACAGACTTCCATTCATCACAAAGGAGGCCGAGCTCAGACACGGGGTGTCGGGGGCCTGTAGTCCTTCAGGGGACAGGCAGCTGAGTCAGTCCTTTGCCCTGGACACACCCACAGTCACTGGGCATGGCTGCCAGCAGGACCTGCCCCCAAATCAAGGCTGCAGGGCGAGACCCCCAGGGAAGGAGTGGCCTCTGGTGGCCCAGGCTCAGGCCTGGAGCAGCAGCATGGTTCTGAGGCCCCAGGAAAGGGGTGGGCTTTGGGGGAGCAGAGCTGGCAGGGCAGAAGGGGGTGTGCAGAACGAGGGTGGAGCCTGGCCATCCTGGTGGGACTGGCGTCAGAAATACAGGGCTGGCTCGCTGCGGAAGTCCGAAAGGTCGTTGTGGCTGGCGGGGGTGAGCTGCGGGGTAAGAAGGCCGTCAGTGGGGCCACCCAGGCCTTAGACACCTGCCTCCACCCAATGCTGGGCATCCTCCCTGCCCCACTCACCATGACCTCCTTCAGTGAGGGCTCCACCTCCCCCGGGGCCTGTGCCAAAGGCTGCTCCTGCCACTTGCTGAAGGCCATGGAGTGCTTTGGAGTGTAGCTGGACAGGCCTGCAGGCCAAGGGCACACGTGGACACATGAACGTGTGGACGTGGCCCAGGCACCGACTGGGCTGTCCACCTGGACCGGCAGGTACTCACCTGAGCTGCCGTCTGGCGGGCGAGGGCTGTCGGGCGCCACGCTGTGCACGAAGGTGGCCCGGGGCAGGAAGAGCGCCAAGGGCTTCTCCACTGCCCCGTTCAGGCCGGAGCCACCCTCCTCCTCCTCCTCCTCCTCTTCCTCCTCCTCCTCCTCGCCCTCGGCCTCCTGCACCAGGGAGCTCTCGGATGGGTACTCAAACGTGGTGTGCAGGCTCTTGTCATTGAAGGAGATCTTCATCTGGGGGCAGAAGGCACATCAGCCAGGGCCTGCGCCAGCCACCAGATGCCTGGCCACCAGGGTCCTCCTGCTGGACCCGGAGGCACCGTGACCCCCAGGGGCACAGTGGGGGCTGTCAGACCTGAGCTGGGCAGGACATGCCATCAGCCCTTCAGAGGCTGAGAGATGGGGGCCGCCTCTCATCAGAGAAGACCCTCCACCTGAAGTCTGCAGGTCCCCAGGCCCGGGGTCACATCACCCCAAGTGACCCCCCAGGGACCAGGCCCAGCCAGCACCCTTGGGGTCTCCAGAAGCCTCTGGGGCAGCTCACAGGGTCAGAGGGAACCTCAGGGAGCAGAGCGCTGGCCACACCTCCTCCCACCTGCTGGCCCCGCACAGGGCCAGAGTCCAGGTCAGGCTGCACTGGCCCCACCTCCTCCGCTCCTAGAAGAGCTTCTGCTGTTGGCGGCCAAGTTCATCAGGTCCAGCTTGCTGGGCACCTGGACATGCTACCCACCCAACTCGGCATGGACCACCGCTTCTGGGCAAGGGCCAGGCGCACCCGAGGCCGGGTCCCGGGGGCCAGAAAGCCAGGGGCTGCCACACGCCAGCACTAGGAAAGCAGCCCCAGGTGCCGTCACCCATTTTACAGACTGAGTCAGCGCCCTGTCCTCCCTGCCCCCTTCGCAGACTCCGGAATTCACACCAGAGCTGAAAGCCCCCAGGCCTGCTGGGCACGGTGGGCCGCCCGGTCGGTAATGAATACTCGGCCACCCGCCCGCAGCAGATGGAAGCAGCCCTGCTGGAGCTCGAAATATTAAACTCCCGGGCACAGGACACCAGCAGCCAGCTCAGGTTCCCCTCCTCCCCTGGAAGGAGCCGGAGCCGGAGCTGGAGCCGGAGCCGGAGCCGGCCCCCAGCACAGAGCCGTGGGGCCCAGGGACAGCAGGACAGGAGGGGCCTCGGGACACAAGCAGGACCACCAGCGCTCAGGACCAGGGCACACACTCTGGCCACTCCCCCCTCCTCCCTCGGAGCCCTGCTCGGCTGGCACCCCAACTCAGCCTGGCTCACACAGACACCTGCTGGGCAAGTCCAGGCCTGGCCCACTGCCCCTCGCCCCAGCCACCCACAGACACGGGGCAGGGGCAGGGGCAGGGGCAGAGCCAGGAGTGAGATGTCTGCTCCTGTCCCTGGGAGCCAAGGGCAAGGCCTGGCACGGTGATCAGCAGAGCCCACAGATGTCCACCAACCGCCAGGCGGCTTGGGGATGGAGCCTAGCCCTCCGAGAGGTCCCCCAGGAGGAGCCCCAGGCAGGGACCAGGGCTCCCTGTCACCCCAGGAACATGGCATTGTCTCTGAAGACCCTGAGTCCTCCAGCCCATCCCCCCTGAAGACACAGGAAGGGCCAAGCCAGGCCAGGCCGGATTAGCGTGCCCTCATTAGTCCACATGACTGGCTCCTAGCGGGAGGCTGGGGGCTGGGCGCATGCAGGCCCGAGCCTGGCACAGGCCGGCCGGGTGGGGGCGGGGCGGGGCTCACAGGCCCCTCCAGTCTCCTCACCAGCGCCCCCCGCCCCCCCGTGGGTGCCTGTCTTCAGGTCACAGGGTGCCCCGTGACTCATGCTGCGGGGGGCCACCCCAGACGCCAGGAGGCAGGAGGGAGTGCGGGGCTGGCACTGGCGCACCCAGGCACCTGTCTCTGGGGACTTTGCCCGCAGCCAGCCGGCAGGTGGGTCCCGGCTCACCCCCTCCCACTCTCATGGGCCTTTGTGCCCCTGGCCCCGCCCACCCAGCACAGCCGCCCTGGACTCTGGGCTGACTGGGCTCAACCAGCCCCAGCTGGGATGAGGGCCCCACCCTACTCTCCACACACCTGTTGGGCCCCATCCCCCACCCAGCCCAGGTGACTCCCACAGCTGGAGGGTTGCCCCGGAGTCCAGTGCAGCCCTAGCCCAGGGCCGATCCCCTGCGGGCGGCGGGGGGAGGTGTGAGGGGGGGAGCTGAGCAGAGCAGGGTCCAGACCTGCCCCGGGGTTTGGGTTTAGGGCGACCTTAGGGGGACACCTGCAGGAAGCTGGGTGGGGTGGGCAGGGCGGATGAGCGGCAAAGCCAGGCACCTGGTATCCCACATGGCAGGAGGGTGTGGGCCCCACCCTGGCAGGGAGGTGGTGGCAGTGGTACCTCGGGTCTGAGGGCCAAGGCCACGCCAGTGGGTTGGGGTGTTGGTCACCAGCATGAGGTGAGGGCAGAGGACCAGCAGGTAAGGAGATGAAGAGAGAAAGAGGAGGGAATGGAGCCACCAGACAGGCAGGAGCCTGGCCTGGCGGCACCTCACAAAGGGGAGGCCCTGCGGGATCCCATGGGAGGCGAGCGTGGAGCGCTCAGGGCCAGCCCCTCCCCGTGGCCTGGGGCCGGCCGGGGGTGAGGGATCAAGGCCGTAGCCCCCGCAGCAGCCACCCCTGGTCCCTCGGGGAGAGCGGAGAGCGATAGAGCATCTGTGATTCTGCAAAGAGATAACTAAGTGGGGACATGTGCCCGCCAGGCAGGCCTCCCGGTGCACCCAGGGCAGACCTAGAGCCCTCTGAAGCCACACAAGGCACAGCACCCTCCAGGGAGGTGCCAGCCACAGGCAAGCTCCCCGAACCCTGCTGCGCCAAGAGCCCCCTCGAGACCCACCGAACCTGCCCTGGAAAAGGCACCACCACCTCCCTCCACTGCCCAGGTCAGCAGCCACTTGGGGGTCAGAGTGTGCACGGTCAGCCCCAAGGTCCTCCGGGCCTGCAGCCCACCCTGTCCCCGCAGGGGATGAGGGAGCAGGGCAGTGATCAAACCACAGGCTGGCTGGAGTGGTCGAGGTGAGGACAAGGCCAGTGGCCCAGGGCCTGGAGGGGCCCCCAGGGACAACAGACAGAAGAGATAGGGGCAGCTCAAGGCTGATGGGTGCTCTGAGAGCTGGGCAGCCCCACCCCCCACCCCACCCCACCCCACCCTCCATCGGTCTGGCTCTTCCTGGGCAGGGCAGCTGGGGCATCCCAGGCAGGAAGTTGCTGCCAGCAGGTTGCGCTGCTCTGGCAGGGCCCCAGCCAGGCCACTCGGTCATGCCAGGCATCATCCATCTGGACCAGGACCCCTCAGGATGGCACGGGGCCCAGATCTGCTTCCTCTGATCACTTCTTCCTGCCCTGCTGGCCCTAGGCCCCGGCCTTCCCTTCTTCACCCACGAGTGACCCCCGCAGCTCAGTGCCCAGCTGGGGTGCAGCCTTCCAGCCCCAGGCAGGAGCCAGGCTCCACACAGCTGTGGGGACGGGACCACCCGTGAGCCCATGACCTCACTGTCATCTACAGAGTAGGGAGTGCTTTCACTTCCAGTTCTAGTGGAGGTCAAGGGTCAGAAAGCAAAGGCGGGAGGGGCAGCGAGGGCCTGCCGGTATGGGGTGGGGCTGGTGGCCATGGCTACTGGGTAGATCCCCGGCTACTGGAAGGAGAACAGCAGGGAGGGGACAGGGAAGGGCCAGGGGGGAATCATGGCCTGTGGCCCCAGGCGTGGGTGCCTGACCCAGCCCTGGGAGCTGGCAGGAGCGCAGATGCCCTCACAGGGAAGGAGGGGAGGATGGCACCAGGAGGAGAGGCGGTGCCAAGGCAGCAGACAGAGGAGGGGGCCTGTCCGGGGAAACTGGCTGGAGCAGAGGGGCCTCAGGGCCCTAGAGCCCAGCAGCTGAGGGAGAGGCCATCACTGCCCGGGTTCCACAGGAAGGGCATCTGCCCGCTGCCTGCCAGAGGGTCACGGGAGCTGGCCTGGAATTTGCCTCTGGGCCGACGCAGGTGATCGAGTGACCAGAAGAATCTGAGGAACGTAGTCCTGTGCCCAGACGGTTCCAGGCCAGTAGGCAGGGCAAGGCTTAGGGAATGAGGCTCCCGCCCTGTACTGGGTCTCTGCCCTCAGCCCTTACCCCCAACAAGGTGGGGTGTCCTCACCTCTCCCAGCATCACCCCCAGCTTCAGACTAAGCCTGCACACCAGGAGCTCCGGAAACACTCTCCCAAGACCAGGCCCCACTGAGTGCGGGCTGGGTGCCTTCTGGGGGGCTGAGAGCCCCTCAAAAGTCACAGTCCCCTGCCCCTTCCCGCTGCCGTCCTGGCACCTGCTGTCTGAGTCGGCGGGGAGTCCAGGTCATGCCAGGGCCACCGCTGTGACCTGGTGGCCAGGTGGAGCCACAGGCTCACACTGCTCTCCAAGCTGGACCTCAGGAGACAGCCCTGCCCGCCAATTCCAGGCAAAGCCTCAGAACCAACACAGGTGCGGGCTGGACCGACCCTGCACGCCAGCCTTTGTGGGCAGAGTAGCAAGCTGTGCCCACAGCCCCTGGTTTACAAGAGCTCTGCTGGGGCCCAGGCCAGGGATCCCCCAGCCCCAGCTCTCCTCTGGCCTCCATCAAAGCAGTCCCCCTCCGAGGCCAGGTGTCCTGGCTGGTGACCCGGGACCCCCCCCCCCCCCCCGTCCCTCGCCCACACACACGCACCTTCTTTCTCGAGGAGCCAGCCTTGGTGAGGCAGGACTTCTGCAGGGCCAGGTAGCCGCCAATCACCTCGATCTCGTGCACCGTGGGGTAGCGCTTCTTCAGGCCGGTCCCCGGCACAGCAGGGGGCTCCACTTCCTCCGCCTCCAGTGGCCCAGGCTCCCCGTTGGCCGGCAGGACCCCTGGCTTCCTCTTGGGCACCACCGTGAAGGTGTTGCCACCTTGGTGCAGGAGCTCCGATGGGTGGTACCGGGGAGGCACCCTGGCCCCCGAGCAGGGCAGTTTGGCTTCTTGGGGGACCTCATCCTCCGAGTCCACCTCATCGATGAAGGTGACGGGCAGCCCTGGCCTTCCGGGCTCCCCGCCATTCTTGGCCAAGCCGGACACCCCGAAGCCCTGGGAAGGCTCGGCTTCGGCGGCCGCCGGGAGGGACGGGGGCGGCGAGGATGGCCTCTGCCACCTGACAGCCTGGTCCACTAGGGCAGTGGCTGGCCTGGGGCAGGCCCCCTCCTGGCCCCCCAAGGGGCTCCTCTCTCCCACGGGTGCACCGTCAGCTCCAGACACCAGCTGGGCTCCACGCTGCGGGCGCAGGGAGGCCGGGACAGCCTCTCCCCCTGGCAGCCGCACAGGCCGCCTCCCTTGGGGCAGAGGGGCCCCGGTGGCCTTGCGCTTGGGGATGAACACGAAGGAGTTGCGGGAGTTCACACGGAGACTGGCCAGGGCCCGGGCCTGCAGGTTCCCCGCGGGAATCGTGTCCATGTCGGGCTTGGAGGCCGGCCGTATCTCGAAGGAGTCGTTGGCGCTGGTGGCCGAGGAGACCCAGCGGCGCTGGCTGGGAGTGGCACTGGCAGGGCTGGGCCTGGGCAAGGCCGGGGGCGAGGCGGGAGTGGCACTGGGGGTCCCGGGGCTGGGAGGCGGGTGGGCGGGAGGCTCCCCCGACTCCACCTTTGGCTTGTACTCACCCGGCCCAAGGCCGGAGTCCGCGATGCCGTTGGCAGCGCCGGCCGGGGACTCCGGGGCCGCGGGCCCGTTGGGGAGCGGGCGAGCGCCCGCCGCGCGGTGCAGGCCCCGGGGGTGGACGGTGAACGAGTTGCTGCTGGTCTTCTGCAAGAAGTCGCTGCGCCGGGCGCCGGGCCCGGTGCCGCGCCGCTCGGGCTCCAAGCAGGCGGCGCGCTCGCCCACGCGCGGGGCGGCCGGGCGGAGGACAGGCGGCTGGGGCGGCGGCGGCGAGGGGCGACTGCGCTCCGGGCTCCCGCGACGGCGCGGCGCGGCCGGCGGGTCGAACTTCTGGAGCAGACGGCTGACGCGGCCCGGCGACGGCGGCGCCTCGTACACGAGCACCTCGGCGGCGCGGATGCGAGCAGCCAGGCCCGTGGCGGGGTCGGGAGCGGCGGGCGGGAAGCCGGGCACCGACTCGATGATGAGGATGTTGTCGGCGCGGATGGTCCGCACGCCCGGCACCCGGCGGTACAGCTCCAGGAGCTGCTGCACCGGCCGCGCCCCCGCCGCGCCCGCGCCCGCGCCCCCGCAGCGCCGCGCTCCGCGCCGCCGCTCCGACTCGAGCCGCATGAACGGGTTCTCGCACAGCGGGCCCAGGCTATCGGCCAGCACGAGCCGCTCGCCCGCCGGCTCCGCGGGTCCCGCCGCGTCCGCCCCGGCCCCCGGAGCCGGGCCCCCGGTCAGGGCCGCCAGCTTGGCCCGCTTCCGCTCCAGGATCTCCCGCTTCCAGGCGGGCATCCCGGCGCGGGGCCCCGGGCCCGGCCGCCCCAGGCCGGCCATGCTGGGGAGCGACCGCCAAAGCCAGCGCGCTCTGGGAACTGCGGCAGCCGCCCGCCGGTTGCCCTCGCGCAGCGGCCACGCCCCCTCCCGCGACCGCCGCCCATTGGGGAAGGCGCCCTGAGACCCGCCCCGCGCCCGGCAGCCCAACCTATGACAGGAAAGGATGGCTAGCCGAGCGGATTGGAGAAGGCTCTCCCGAACCCCGCCTTCCCAGGATCTCATTGGATAGCGTCCGCCGCCGGCGCCGGCTCCCATTGGGGAAGGCCCCGTTGAACACGCCCCTGACGCCTCGCGTTGCTCATTGGCGGCCCTCACTTCCGCCTCTGCGCCCCGCCCTGGGTGCCGTGGGGGCGGAGCCTGGCGGGGGCGGGGTCCTGGCGGGCCCGGGTAGTTGGACCCCAGCGCTCAGCGTCGCGGTCGACCTTGGCCTGGCCAGGTAACTTCCTCTTGGTGCCAGCGCCCAGCCCAGCCCGCCTGTTCCCCCCTGAGAGCGCGTGGAGGGAGGACCTGCCCGGGACCAGGACCGGTAGGCCCGCCCCGCGCCTGTGGGCGATGCCCAGGCTGCACACCAGTCCCGCCTGGTCCGTGCCTGCCCGCCTGCGGCCCTCCGTCCCCGCGGGACTTGGCGGAGATGCCAATGCGGGACCCCCGCCAGGGCTGAGGAATCGGTTTCTCAGGACTTGATTGTGCTGCTCAGACAAGTGGGAGAAGCTCTATCCCACCCACACTTGCCACCCAGGAGCATGGGAGCTGCGAGGAGGCACCAGAGCGGACAGGAGTCTTCCTCCCCGTACACAAGCTCTCTCACGCCCCAAGGGCCACGAAAGCCAGGCCGTGTGTGCGCCCTGTTACCTCCCCACGCTACTACTGAACCCCTCATCCCAAGGCTGGGGGGCCCCACTGACCCTGAGGACACAGCTTCCCTGCCCTCCTGCCATGAGAAAGTGTATTCCCCTATGGCCGTGGTTCTCACCCTTCCTGACGCCGCGACCCTTTCATACAGTTCCTCATGTTGTGGTGACCGCCATGTCATTGTTACAAATTGAACATAAAGCATAGTGATGAATCACAAAAACAATCTGTAATTATATATGTGTTTTCCGATGGTCTTAGGCGACCCCTGTGAAAGGGTCGTTCGACCCCCAAAGGGGTCTCGACCCACAGGTTGAGAACAGCTGCCCTACGGGCTGCCCAGTGCCCACCACGTTCTTTTGGGTCCACTGGACTCAGGGGAGAAGGGGGAACTGGGGAGCAGGGACACACAGGTGTTGCCTGCCTTCCCCACCGGCCTGCAGCCTGCAGCCAGCAGCAGTCGCTCAGGAATGACGCTGCCTCCCGCAGCACAGTCCTCAGGGGAGGGACTCCACCGCCCTGGGCCGGCGCGAGCCTGAGGCGCCCTTCTCAGCTTCTGGATGCCGTGGCAGTAAATCACCTTTCCAAAGGAAAGTAAACCTTCTTATTCTCGTTACTTCTGCAGCAGCAGGACTCCCTAATTCTGAACTAAAAGAATAAAACGGGAACAACAAAACAGGCGACCTAGAAACAACATGAATCGAAAACTCACTCCAGCCCTAGGAGGTTTGGCTCAGTGGAAAGAGCGTCAGCCTGGGGACTGAAGGGCCCCGGGTTCAATTCCGATCAAGGGCATGTACTTCGGTCGCCCGCTCAATCCCCTGCCCAGGTGGGGGCCTGTGCGAAGGCAGCCAATCGATGTGTCTCTCTCGCATTGATGTTTCTCTCCGTCTCTCTCTCCCTTCCCCGCTCTCTAAAAATCAATGGAAAAATATCCTCAAGTGAAGATGAACAAACAAACAGAAGAGGAAACTCACTCCAAACGTTCAGCTTGCATTTGGCTTTGGCACAAGTTCCGTCATGCCTGGGCAGGAAACATGTTTGTAGCTGTGGCTCAGACCAGACCAGACCTGTCTCCAGCTCAAGCATCTCAGTGGCCCCGCAGCATACACACGTCCTCAGCGAAAGGTCACAACGCTGCTGCGCTACAAGGGTCCACAAACCTGTTCTGTAAAAGGCCGGACAGTAAACATCCTGACCCCCTGGTCCTCACCAGGGACAGGGGACGTGGCGATGTCTGGACCCCCTTTTGGTTGTCACAGATGAGAGGTGCCACTGGCATCCAGAGAGTGAAGGCCGGGGATGCTGCTAGATAGTCTACAATGCTCAGCAGAGCCCTCCTGGAACAAAGAATGATCTTGCCCACAAGACCAGCAGCGCACATTTGCTTCCTGTCAAACGTTCTTCTGTTTTCACACCCCTTTAAGGATTAGGACAAAGACAGGCCTCAGGCCGTAACCTGCTGACTCTACAGTGTCAGCCAGGTCCACAAAGACCACACGTTGGCAGGATGCCAAGGCTCTGATGTCACAAACTCCTCACTAGGATCTCAACACGGGCCTACCCCATGTCTTCATGCGGCTCCCAAGGCAGGAAGTAGGAATTCTCTGAGGGAAACCCCCCCCCCCCCATGAAGCTCCAGCAGGTCCCAGCCCTCCGACAGCCTCAGCTCTGTAACCAACCACAGCACACAGGAGGGGCCGTCCCGGCGCTCATTCCATTTCACTCCCAATGGGTCAGGCCACCACTGCGTTTCAGCAAAACATTCTATTTTATTTTTATCTCAGCAAAGGTCCTCATGTGGCACCTGACTGGTACCAAACCAAAGACCTCAGGCCAACAGATGTGAGCCGAGACCACCTGCAGGCTTCCCGCTGGCAGGTCTCACCGCCTCTGAGCCTCAGAGCACCGCTTCCCCTGCAGGTGCACTAACCGTGCTGGCCACCAGGTGGCGGGAAAGTGGCGACACTGCCACCCGCTGGGACGGGAAGCCAAGCAGAGCCTTGACAGCAAAGTTCTTTTCTCAGGTGACAGACCTCCAGACCAGGTCCCGATCACGCTTGTTGGACACCTTCCTGGGTGCCCGGGCCGGAATGAAGACAGGGCCATCCTTTCCCCAGTGGCAAGGGGAGGAGGTACAAGCTGCTTTGCACTCAGAGCTCAAACGTCGAAGGATCTTGTCTGGGTGAACGGGACAGTGAGCTCTGAGGTCAGTGATGCCGGCCAGCCTTGCAGCCTTGGCACACAGGCTGCTTTCCCGGGATCCAGGACAACACTGAGCCCACGAGGACATTTTGCTCACATGCGGTTTCCAGCTGCCAGAGGAGAGCAGGCCTCTCACGCTCGGGTCCTTCTCAAGGTCTCCATTCAGATGCGCTATTCAACGCGGGAAATAACAGGAAATAGCTCTGAAGGACCACGGCTGCTCTTTTCCTCCCTGCTGAGCAGTTTCAGACATGACTGGCATAGAGAAAACTGAGCACTCGGCGGGGTACAAGCTGGAGGTGCTTTCACACCCAGACTTCTCCTCCGGGTGCGGCGGGAGACCGGGTCCTCACCCTTCCGGGGTGGCCCTCAGCTCTGGGCCCAGCCTTCCAGCTGCGGAGAGCTCCCTTCCCGGCCCCCCTGCGAGGCTAGTTGACCCGGCAGGCGCGGATCATGAGCAGCTGCAGGAGAATGAAGACGGGAGACGTGATCAGGCCGAACCAGAGCTCCCGAGTCTGCTCCACCAGCTTCTGGCACAGCAGCATCTCGAACACGAACTTGAGGCTGAGAACCGTGAGGATCCAGAAGAGGCGGAGCACGGCCAGCCGCTTCTCCCCGTCCTGGAAGAGACGCACCGACACGATGGTGGTGAAGTAGGTGCTCAGCCCGTCGGCGGCGAAGAAGGGCACGAACACGTTCCACCAGGAGAGGCCGGGGGCCAGGCCGTCCACACGCAGCGCCAGCAGCACGGAGAAGGCCAGCAGGGCCAGCAGGTGCACGAAGATCTCGAAGGTGGCGAAGCCCAGCCACTGCACCAGCTCCCGGAGCGAGAAGAGCATCGCGCCGGCGGAGCGCGGGCCCGGGCCCAGCCGAGCGTCTCACCCGCCGGGCCGCGCCTCCTCTCCCCGCGGGCCTCGCCGGCGCCCGCCGCTGCGAACCGGAGGCCACGAGCGGCCCGCCTGCCCCGTTCCTCGGCCCCGGCGCGCCGCCGGCCCCCCGACCCCAGCCCGGGACCCAGCACCGGCCGCCAGCGGACGCCCGGCCCGCTCGGACGCCATGCCCCGCTGGACGCAGCCCCAGCGCGTCACTTCCGGGCGACGCCGGAAGCCGGAAGTCAGGGTCGTTCCCGGCCGCCGGGGCGCTCGGGGCGATCTGCGGGTCGTGCTCCCCGCGCCCCCCGATGCCGAGCCCACGGCTCCTGGTGCTGTTCGGCAGCCAGACCGGCACGGCCGAGGATGTGGCGGAGCGGCTGGGCCGCGAGGCCCGGCGTCGGCGTCTGGACTGCCGGGTGCAAGCCCTGGATTCCTACCCGGTGGTGAGGGCTCCCTGGGCCTCGGCCGGAGACCGGGCTGCCGCGCGCCGCGTTTGGCGTGAGGCCCCTCCTGGTCTGGAGGGGGCGGGGCGGGACGCGTGGGGACATCGCGCGCGCGCCTGGTCGCGTGGAGGAGGGGCGGGGGGCCCGGCGGAAGGGGGCCGGCGGCTGCGGGTCTCCCCGAGTCCCTGTGCCCCGCCTCCAGGGCACGGTCCAGGGCTAGGGGCTGAGCTGTGAGGCCAGAAGCCACCTTTCCACCCACGGAGCCACCACAGGCAGAAGCTGCAGGCTCAGCCGGCAGTGCCGTGCCCGGAAGCCATGGCGCCGGGGGAGAGCCAGCGAAGCGGGGCAGTAGGACGGGCTGCCCTGCCTGTCCCACCCGGGCCCGGGAGGGCTGCCTGGTCACTGCGGCCTGAGGTCTTACACGTGTGTCTTTCTGTTGAGGTGAATCTGATTAATGAGCCCCTGGTGATATTTGTTTGTGCAACTACAGGCCAAGGAGACCCCCCTGACAACATGAAGGTAAGGCTGCTCCAGGCGCCCGCTGTGCTCAGGGGCGCAGACCCCTGCCCTGGCCCTCACCCCCTTGTCAGTGCCTGGGGGGGGGGTCTGCCCTGCCCTGGACCCTCACCCCCTTGTCAGTGCCTGGGGGGGGTCTGCCCTGCCCTGGCCCTCACCCCCTTGTCAGTGCCTGGGGGGGTCTGCCCTGCCCTGGCCCTCACCCCCTTGTCAGTGCCTGGGGGGGGTCTGCCCTGCCCTGGACCCTCACCCCCTTGTCAGTGCCTGGGGGGGTCTGCCCTGCCCTGGACCCTCACCCCCTTGTCCGTGCCTGGGGGGGGTCTGCCCTGCCCTCGACCCTCACCCCCTTGTCAGTGCCTGGGGGGGGTCTGCCCTGCCCTGGACCCTCACCCCCTTGTCAGTGCCTGGGGGGGGGGTCTGCCCTGCCCTGGACCCTCACCCCCTTGTCAGTGCCTGGGGGGGGTCTGCCCTGCCCTGGACCTTCACCCCCTTGTCAGTGCCTGGGGGGTCTGCCCTGCCCTGGACCCTCACCCCCTTGTCAGTGCCTGGGGGTTGGGGTCTGAGAAGCACAATGAGCAATGCTGCGCGCCGCTGTGGATGTGAGAGGAGCCGGGGGTTCTGGTTTCCTCCCAAATAAACTCTTCCCAGGGCACCATCGTTCCCCTCCTGCTGTTCCGGGCCGTGTGGGACTCTCCTGGGTCTCACGTGTATTTCGAAGCTGTTTGACTTTCGGGAACACCCTCCGTTCTTTAACCATCACTTGGGCACACGATATAGTTCCAGCATGGTCCAGGGCTCGGAGCTGAGCTCTGAAGCCAGTGGCCACCTTTCCACCCTCTCAGAGCCAACGGCAAAGCAGAAGCAATGGCTTTTACAGGCGGTGACGCGCCAGGAAGCACAAGCCGCTGGGGAGAGTGGGTGTAGGCGAAGTCCTGAGGATGAGGGGGGCTACCCAGGCCCCAGGAGAGAGCGGGCAGCCCTTGCAAAGGAGAGAGACAGCCCCGCCTCTGGGAAGAGCGAACAGCGGTTCAGGGTGACAGAGCACCTGTTGGGGGAGGAGGGAGCAGGGGGACATGAGTGAAGGGCTGCGGGCCTCACAGGTGACAGTCATAGCAAAACCACCACCTCTCGGGGGGCCGGGGGTGGGGCTGTAGGAGAGCAAGGACAGTTCCGGGGTGGGGGTACCCAGCGCAGGCAGGAGACTAAAAGTGGACGCATCCCAGAGACGTTAAGGTAGAAAGATGAGAAAGAAGGTGGTGGGATCCAGACAAGGATTCAGGCTCAGGCGCACGCGGGGAGATAGACCAGCGAGGGCCCCGTGCCTGGGACCATCCGCGTGGAGACCTGAGGTGGCTCTGGAGCCCCAGCCAGGTCCTGGGTGGAGGTGGGTGTTGGAGAGGCCACAGTAGGAAGCTGAGGAAGGAAGGCCCCCCCCCCCCCCCCTCCCAGGACAGGCTGTGGCGGCAGGACAGTGGCCCCGGGAGCAAGAGGAGGGGATGCACCGTCTGCACGCACAAGGGAGGGAGGTGCCTTCCGAGGAAGGTGTCTGCTCAGAGCTGCACGGAAATGGAGCCAGATAAGGCCTGGAGGCATCCGTGGGGCTTATCAGCGAAGGGACTGGTGACCTTGGGGGGAGCCCTTTCAAAGGCTCTTGGGGAGGAAGGCTGGATAAGAGGGTCACAGGCAACTAACGAGGGAGGAGGGAGGGGGTGGAGAGAGTCTTTTAGGAACCCAGAAAGGCTTCTGACTGCCTGGGCTGAGGGGTTAAAGGAAGTTTTTTTTTTTTTTAATTGAATCTTTATTGTTCAGATTACATTTGTTCCTCTTCCCCCCCCCCCCATAACTCCCCTCCTCCCAGTTCCCGCCCCACCCTCCGCCCTCACTCCTCACCCACTGTCCTCATCCATAGGTGCACGATTTTTGTCCAGTCTCTTCCCACATCTCCCATTCCCCTTTCCCCCCCGCCAAGAATAGTCAGTCCATTCCCTTTCTATGTCCCTGATTCATTATAATCACCAGTTCATTCTGTACATCAGATTATTTATTCACTTGATTCTTAGATTCACTTGTTGATAGATGCATATTTGTTGTTCATAATTTGTATCTTTACCTTTTTCTTCTTGCTCTTCTTAAAGGATACCTTTCAGCATTTCATATAATACTGGTTTGGTGGTGATGAACTCCTTTAGCTTTTCCTTGTCTGTGAAGCTCTTTATCTGACCTTCAATTCTGAATGATAGCTTTGCTGGATAGAGTAATCTTGGTTGTAGGCTCTTGGTATTCATCACTTTGAATATTTCTTGCCATTCCCTTCTGGCCTGCAAAGTTTCTGTTGAGAAATCAGCTGACAGTCGTATGGGTATTCCCTTGTAGGTAATTGAGCCTCTTTCTCTTGCTGCTTTTAAGATTCTCTCTTTGTCTTTTGCTCTTGGCATTTTAATTATGATGTGTCTTGGTGTGGTCCTCTTTGGATTCCTTTTGTTTGGGGTTCTCTGCGCTTCTTGGACCTGTAAGTCCATTTCTTTCACCAGGTGGGGGAAGTTTTCTGCCATTATTTCTTCAAATAGGTTTTCAATATCTTGCTCTCTCTCACCTTCTGGTACCCCTATAATTCTGATGTTTGTACGCTTGAAGCTGTCCCAGAGGCTCCTTACACTATCTTCGTATTTTCGGATTCTTTTTTCATTTTGCTTTTCCGGTTGGGTGTTTTTTGCTTCTTCACATTTCAAATCTTTTTTGTTTTAAATATATTTTATTGATTTTTTACAGAGAGGAAGGGAGAGGGATAGAGAGTTAGAAACATCGATGAGAGAGAAACATCGATCAGCTGCCTCCTGCACATCTCCCACTGGGAATGTGCCCGCAACCCAGGTACATGCCCTTGACCGGAATCGAACCTGGGACCCTTCAGTCCCCAGGCCGACGCTCTATCCACTGAGCCAAACCGGTTTCAGCTCGCATTTCAAATCTTTGACTTGATTCTTACGCTCCTCTGGTCTGCTATTGGGTGTCTGTATAATATTCTTTATTTCAGTCCGTGTATGCTTAATTTCTAGTTGGTTCTTTATCATAGCATCGAGGGTCTCATTAGTTTTCGTGAGTCTCTCATCAAGTTTATTGGCAGCTTCTAGCACATTATTGCAAGCCCTCAAAAGTGCGTTTTTTAGCTCTATATCCTCCATTTCTGTCATGTTTTTTTTGTCTCCGCATTTTTTATGCTTTCTTGGTGCACCCCCTTGTGGTCTTTGTGCACAGTCTTGTCCTAGTTAAGCCTTGATTGTTGTAGTTAATACTAGAGGGATTTGACCACCAGGCCGACTGGCTGTAGGAATCAGTTGTGTGGAAAACTTCTGTCCTCTGGGGAGGTGCTAATCCAGCCTTTGCCTGAGGCGATCGGCAAATGGCTGTGCGCAGGGTTTGGGCGGGGCGGGATCAACAGGGCGGGCGGAGAGAGCAGTTATGGCTGCTCTCAGTCCCGTTCCCAGAGGCTCTGCTTCTCAGAACCCCGGCAGCCGCTGCAAACCTCGGAGAGAAAGCTGCCCTCACATTCCAACTGATGCCAGACATTCCCGCTTCTCCCGTTTGAGTCTGAGTCCCTAGAGACTCGCCCGGATCTGGAGCTCAGAGTCTGAGACTCACTCCCGACCGAAAACGACAATCGCGCCCTCAGCCACCAGCCCGCTTTCGCGCGCACCTCGGTACCTTTGTATTTTCCACACTGTGCCTCCTCTGAGCCTGGGTTTGCTGTTCTCTTTCCTTCTAGTTGAAGAGTCTCTCCTCAGCCAGCCTTCCTGTGGTTCTGGGTGATGTCCGTTCCGTCTTTTAGTTGTATTTTTTCTAAAGGAAGGTTTTTATAAGATGGGAGGGACACGGCCAGTGGACACGCTGGTGGGGGACAGTGGCCGAAGACTAAAGAACAAGATGGGGTGGGGATGATGTTGGAGACTCAGGGCGTCTCCAGGACCCCAGCACAGGGTCTCCTCAGACAGGAGAGAGGGCAGGTTGGCGGGGATCAAAGGCAGGAGGTGAGGTGGGGTGGGAGACGCAGGGCCCGGACCGGAGGGGTGGGTGCCCTCCCATCAGCCCGCTGGGCCGTCAGGGCAGAGGCGCAGGCTCAGCGTCAGAAGCCAAGAGCGCGAGGGTGACAATGAGCACGCCGGGACGAGGGTGGGTGACGCAGGCCCAGGCTCCCGCTTTGCTCTCAGCTTCTTAAGTACAAACAGGCCACAGAGCCAGCGCCCACGGCAGGGGCGACCCCGAGAGGCGGACCAAGGGGAGCAAAGAGCCGCGGGCGGGCAGAGGGACACGGCCCCACGGCCAGCACAGAGACGTGGGCTCGGAAAGAGCGCCAGGGAAGTTGGTAAAGATGGAATTGAGACGTTCTTCCAAAAGTAACAAAACGTAAGAGGAAGAAGAGAGGTTAAAGCTCTGAGTTCACTCCGGGAGCTGCGGAGTGAGAACGTAGGGAGGAAGTTGTCAGGGAAAGGAACAGACCGTCCCAGAGGCGAGGACAGGTCTCGGCCTGAGCCCTCGGGTGCCAGGAAGGGCC
The DNA here is from genome assembly GCF_028538775.1 of Myotis yumanensis. NCBI lineage: Eukaryota > Metazoa > Chordata > Mammalia > Chiroptera > Vespertilionidae > Myotis > Myotis yumanensis. The sequence goes on from NW_027223763.1 coordinate 771,621, forward strand.
CATGGGGCACACAAAGGCCTCCCGACCGACACACGTCCTCGTGGGGGCAGCTGTGGGGGCAGCAGGGCTGAGAGGGACCCCGACCTCTCAGCAGTGCCCCCCACCCCCACCCCGACCCCTCAGAACAGAGCTCAGGTTCCGGGGATCCGGGGAAGGCCATGTCAACCCAGATTCTCCCACAGCCAGTCAGGGACGGGAGGGCAGGTGTGCGTGCTCCGGCGTCGGCCACAGGGGTTTGCCTCCCCTGGTCGCACAGGAAGTGCACTGGGAGGTTCTCCGCGGGTTTTTTTTTTTTTTTTTTTTTTTTTTTCAAAAAATATTTTTTTTTTTTATTTTTCGCTAAAAGTATTACAAAGGGTATTACATAAGTGTCCTTTCCCCCCTTCTCCGCGGGTTTAACCCAGCGCCTCGGAGGCTGGGCAGGCGGGGTGCCCCACGGGGCCTAGGCAGCCAGTCCTGGGGTTGGGGGCAAAGAGGGGGCGCGGTCCAAGGCCAGTGGGCAAAGCTGTGCCTCGACAGGCCCAGGGTCGGTCCACCCCGTGGCCTTGGTTGGGGGAGGCGTGACACCGAAGGGGCGGGAGGTGAGGCCTGGACCAGGCAGAGGTCCGTGCGGCAGGGCTGGGTCAGTGCTGGAGGCTGTGCCTTGGACGCAGCCCTGCAGACCCTGGTCCTCGCCCTCGCAGCTCCCGCCCGCCCGTGGCTCAGCCACCAGGAGGGGCCCCAGAGGAAGGGAGGTGCTGCCTGCGGGGCAGGGGCGAGGTGAGGACGGGCTCAGCCCAGAGCCACTGCTGTGGAGGCCCAGCCCCCCCAAGAGGGACCGGGGAACGTGGGCCTCTCCGTGTGAAGAGACGAGAAGTCTCCCAGGGACCCAGGGAGGAGCGGGTCGGCGGCAGTGCCCGCCCAGTGAGGTCTGGTGGCCCTCCCTCCGCCCCAGCCTGCCCCCCCCCCCCCCAGAAGCCCGGCGGGAGGGGAGCCCACGCCCCACAGCGGCTCTGGGGCGGCCTTCTCGCAGCTTCCTGCCTCTTCCACATGCCTGGCCTTTTGAGGGAACGGCAGGCGGTCTGGGGGTAGGGTGGGGGACAGCGGGCCCTGGAAGGCCGGGACCAGCCCTCCCCGCCGCCCTGGGCGCCGTGCGGAGCAGGCCCCTGACCCCGGTCTCTGGCGGCAGAGCTTCTGGAGGTTCCTGTTCCGGAAGAGCCTGCCGCCGACCTCCCTCTGCCAGGTGGACTTCGCCGTCCTGGGCCTCGGGGACTCCTCCTACGCCAAGTGAGCGGGGCGCCAGGCTGCTGGCCGGGGGGCTGTCCTCGGTGTCCTGGGGGAGGGACAGCACCCCAGCCTCCGGGCTCCCGCCAGGCTGGGCCACGGCCCTGGGCCCCCGCCCCACCGGGGCTCCCCAGTGTGGGCGCCTTTGTGGGCGGGCGGGCGGGTGCAACACGGGCCCAGGTCGGGCACCCAGGGGACTTCCCGGGCTGCCGCCAGCCAGCGCCAGGCGTTCACAGGACAGGACAGCCAGCTCTCGCCCCACTTTTATGGAAACACGTTTCGTGAGACGGTCGGCTTGTTGCGAACAGCGCAGAGGTCAGCGTGGGGGATGGGCAGTGGGTGCAAAGGCTGCAGGCCCAGGAGCCCCCGTGGCCACCACTCCCCCGTTTATCTCAACGTCTTCACGACATACCTGTGTCCCAGCAGGGGGCAGTGTGGCTCTGGGCTATTTCCCAAGTGAACACCCGCGTTCAGGCTGCACGTGGCAGCAGGTCACGGACGCCAGAACCCTGACCGTCCAGCTGACTGTCCAGCAGGGTGAGGGCTGAGGGGGGCCCCACGCCTCAGAGCCAGGCCCGTGGGAGGAGGCGCCCGCTCGGGCTGGAGAAAAGGAGGAACATGGTGGCTGTGACCCTCGTGCTCCCAGCGTCCCTGTGAGCCAGATGACCCTGGGAGATGGGGAGACGTGGGGCTGCCCTCCCGGGCCCCAGGACCGAGTGTCTCGTGCAGTGCTGCCCTCTGCCCTCTGCCCTCTCCCTGCATGGCTGGCTGGGCCGCTTCCCTCACCTCCCGCCCGGTGCCCACAGCAGCCTCCCTCTCTGCACAGGTTCAACTTTGTGGCCAAGAAGCTGCACCGGCGGCTGCTGCAGCTGGGGGGCGCCGCCCTGCTGCCTGTCTGCCTGGGCGATGACCAGCACGAGCTGGGGTGAGTGTGCCAGGGAGCGAGGCCCCCCCCGGGGTGGGGGGCAGCCCTGAGCAGTGCCCTCAGACAGCGCCACGCCCTCTGTCCAGGCCCGATGGCGCCATCGACCCCTGGCTGCACTCGCTGTGGGAGAAGGTGCTGGGGCTGTACCCCGTGCCCCCTGACCTCGGCGTGATCCCTCCTGGAGTCCCGTGAGTGTGGGCTTTGGTTTGGGGCCCGCGGGTGCACCGGAGCGGCCTGGCCACCGCCTCGGGTCTGACGGGCACCCCCCCCCCCCCCCACAGCTTGCCTTCCAAGTTCACCCTGCGGTTCCTTCAGGAGGCCCCTGGGCTGTGCCTGTCAGAGCCGCACGCGGCCCAGGCAGACCCCCCGAGCCCCCCTTCAGAGCAGCGGCCCTTCCTGGCGCGCATGGTCACCAACCAGCGGGTCACCGGCCCCTCCCACTTCCAGGACGTGCGGCTCATTGAGTTCGACGTGGCGGACTCAGGCATCAGGTGAGGAGTGCATCACGCGCACGGGGTGGGGGGGGGGGGGGGGGAGCCACGGCCATGGTGAGGGCCCTGGTCCTCTCCCAGAGCCTCGGCCTCAGCCCCAGGCCCAGCCCTCCCTGGACACTGGCCTTCCTCTCCTGTGGCCGCCTCCACCCCGAGCCCCCAGCTCCCGCCCACGCCCTCCCTGGCCTCCCACCAGCTTTGTGGCCGGCGATGTGGTGCTGATCCAGCCCGAGAACACGGCCAGGCATGTCCAGCTTTTCTGCCAGGTGCTGGGCCTGGACCCCGACCAGCACTTCACGCTGCAGCCGCGGGAACCAAGTGAGTGCGGGCCGGCGGCCACCCTCCCTCCCACCCGCGCCCAAGTCCCCGGCCCCCACCACCTCCTCTCCCTGCTTCAGGAGTCGCCTGCCCCGAGCGGCTGCCCCAGCCCTGCTCCGTGCGGCACCTCGTGTCCCAGCACCTGGACATCGCCCGCGTGCCGCGACGCTCCTTCTTCGAGCTCCTGGCCTGCCTGTCCCCCGACGCGCTCGAGCGGGAGAAGCTGCTGGAGTTCAGCTCAGCCGCCGGCCAGGAGGCCCTGCACGAGTACTGCAACCGGCCCCGGAGGACCACCCTGGAGGTGCGGGCGGCAGGCGTGGGGGCCGTGGCCGCCTGGGCCGGAGCCGCCGTGGCCTGCTGGCCGCCGCCCTGCTGAGGCTGTGTCTGTGCAGGTGCTGTGTGACTTCCCGCGCACGGCGACGGCCATCCCCCCGGACTACCTGTTGGACCTCATCCCCCCGATCCGGCCGCGTGCCTTCTCCATTGCCTCCTCTCTGCTGGTGAGCGTCCGCTGGGGCTGGGCATCGGGCTGGGGGGCGTGCCGGGTAGCTGTGCGGGCAGGCACCCACATCCCATCCCCCAGGCTCACCCTCCGAGGCTAGGTTCTCATGATGGGCAGGTGCCACCATCCCGCCCCCACCAACCGGCCCCCCATCCCGCCTCCCCCGCCCCTCCCCCAGGCTCACCCCGCGAGGCTGCAGGTGCTCGTGGCCGTGGTACAGTATCAGACTCGCCTCAAGGAGCCCCGGCGGGGCCTCTGCTCCTCTTGGCTGGCGTCTCTGGACCCTGGGCAAGGTGATCGCTGCTCTTCAGCAGGTGGGGGTGGGCCTGGGCTAGGTGATCGCTGCTCTCCAGCAGGTGGGGGTGGGCCTGGGCTAGGGCCCTGGCCCTCCGAGCCTCTTCAAGCCACCTCTCTCCTGCCACAGGCCCTGTCCGGGTGCCCCTGTGGGTGAGGCCTGGGGGCCTGAGCTTCCCCCAAGTCCCAGACACGCCTGTGATCATGGTGGGGCCTGGCACCGGCGTGGCCCCCTTCCGAGCAGCCGTTCAGGAGCGAGTGGCCCAGGGCCAGACCGGTGAGTGGACAGGGTGGGGGCCCGGCAGGGCTGGGCTGGGCCGTGGCAAGTCCAGGCTGAAGGCCCCTGCACCTCCCCAGGGAACATCCTGTTCTTCGGCTGCCGCTGGCGGGACCAGGACTTCTACTGGGAGGCCGAGTGGACGGACCTGGAGAAGAGGGGCTGCCTGACCCTGGTCACAGCCTTCTCCCGGGAGCAGGTGGGTGTGCGCGGAGGTGGGGGCGGGCAGGGCGGGGGCGCACTCACCTACCCATCCTGCGTCCTGCAGGAGCGGAAGGTGTACGTGCAGCACCGGCTCCGGGAGCAAGGGCCGCTGGTGTGGGAGCTGCTGGACCGCCAAGGCGCCTGCTTCTACCTGGCGGGGTGAGCCTGGGCGCGGGGTGAGCCTGGGCGCGGGGCCGGGCACCAGCCCTCGGGGCACCAGGCAGCACTGAGCCCGATCGGCCTGTCTCCCCAGCAACGCCAAGGACATGCCCGCAGACGTGTGTGAAGCCCTGGAGTCTGTCTTCCGGGAGGAGGGGGGCCTCTCGGGCCCTGAAGCTGCCGCCTACCTGGCCCAGCTGCAGCGGACCCTGCGCTTCCAGACCGAGACGTGGGCCTGAGGAGCTGCCGCCGGCCGGTCCCTCGGGCTGGCCCTGCCTGACCCCAGGTGGGCGACGGCCAGCTCCCCTGTGCGGCCGCACGCGTCGGGGCCTACACTCAGCGGCCCCGTCCATGGCTTCACTGGCCTTTCCCACTGGCCCCAAGTTAGGTCCTGCTCAGGGGGTGACCCTGGAAGGCACCCCAGCCTGATGGGCATCAGGGAGCTCCCCCAGACGCCACATTCCACATGGCACAGGCATCTGGGGTGCAGGGTCCCCGGAGGGCTGAGTTCCCCCTCCTCTGCCCTGGGTAGCACCCCAGCCCTCAGGTTCCCAGGCCTGTGGGACGAGTCACCATCCTTGCCTGGTTCCAGGAAGACTCGGCAATAAACGGCAGGCTCAGGTGCTGCTTCTGACCTGTTGGTTCTCATGCTGTTCCGATGCCTCAGGCGGGGGTGGGCCCACAGCTCCCGGGACGGGAACAGCCGCCCCTGGCAGGGACACGGGGCCGTGGCTCAGCACCGTGGCTGCAACACTTTGGTGTCTCTCACCTGGTGGGTGTGGCTGTTTGCCCACCTTGTACAAGCTCTGCCCTGGCGCTGACGGGGCAGGGGGCAGTCTGGAGAGGACCCCGAAAGGAAGGGTGTGGGGAGTGCCCGGCTAGGCCAGTAAGGACCATTCCTTCAGCCCAGGGATCAGCAGCCTGAGGCCCAGGAGGAAGGGGGTGTGGCCCGAGCCAGGAGGGGGCGGGCAGGCGCCGTCACCACCTGGGATGGGCCTTCCGGGCCAAGGAAATTCCTGTTGGGGCAGTTGGGCAGGCCGGCCTCCCGACACTGCGGGCCTGGAGCCCGTCGTCTAAGTCAGGTGCTGACACGGGTCAGCGGTGGCTGTGCGGGCTCGGGCGGACCCAGTGGGACAGCCTGTGGGCCCAGGAGCGGCTGAAGCTGGCCCGGTGCTGAGGCCCCAGGGAGTCCATTTCCGGTCGGGGCGAGGAGCCCGAGGAGGCAGTGGCTGCTGCAAGGTCAGTGCCAGACGCTAACCCGGCCCGAGGGCCACAGTGGCCTTCCCAGCCCCACCCCCCACTGCCGCCCTGGGGTCCCGCTCCCCCCATCCTGACTCCTGCCCCGGGTCCCCTACTCATGGCCCCACTGACCTTAGCTCGGGGCTCCCCCATCCGCCTTCAGCCTGCCCGGGTCCTGAGCACCTGGACCCACTGTGCCAAGTGCTGGCAGAGGAAAGGGTGGACAGCCAGGCCCTGGGGGACCCTGGGGGTGCCCGGTCTCCGGACAGCGAGCCCCTGCTGGGGGCCACAGCGGCAGCCCACCCCTGGGCTGGGCCCACAGGGGAGGAGGAAGAGGAGGAGGAGGAGTGCCCCATCTGCACAGAGCCCTACGGGCCTGGTGGGCACCGCCTGGCCCTGCTGAACTGTGGCCACAGCCTGTGCTCGGGCTGCCTGCACCAGCTGCTGGGCTCGGCCCCCAGCGCCGACCTGGGCCGTGTGCGCTGCCCGCTGTGTCGCCAGAAGACACCCATGCTGGAGTGGGAGATCTGCCGGCTACAGGAGGAGCTGCTGCAGGCCGACGGGCCCCCGCGGCCCCCCAGCCCAGCGCCTCCCGCACCACCCCGCCGGGGCCCGGGGCTCTGGGCCTCCCTGGAGCACCACTACCAACTGCGCTTCCTGGCAGGGCCTGTGGGCGTCCAGGGCTGCCTGCCCTTCCTGCCTTGCCCGCCCTGCCTGGGTGCCCGGCTCTGGGCCCTGCGGGAACGGGGGCCCTGCACCCGCCGCCTGGTGCTGCTGAGCCTGCTGGGCCTCGAGCTGCTGGGGCTGCTGCTGGTCTTCACGCCACTCATGCTGCTGGGGCTGCTCTTCGTGCTGCTGGACCGCTCCGGCCACTGAGCAGCCAGGAGCAGGGCCTGTGCCTCTGCCCCTGCACCCGCCTGGAGGCGCCGACCGGCCACGTCCTGCGGGCCTGAGGCCTGGGCTGGAGGAGCACCTTGTCCTGAGCTGATGACCAAGCGAAGGATCAAAGGCTGACCAGGCCTAGCCTCAGTCAAGACCCAAGACTGGGCCCAGGGTCACCCAGGAGCCTCTGTGCAGCCCCTGACTCCAGACCACCTGCTGTCCAGACAGTAGCCCATGGGGCCCAAGGACAGGGCTGGAGAGGTTCGTGGCCAGGGCCCCAAGCTCCCCTCGGGGACAGGCACCGTGCTGACGGCCTCCCCCACCGCACCCAGCATGTCTGCGAGGCTGAGGACACACGTGAACCCGCCTGGCAGTGCGTCAGTTCCTTGGAGAGGGTGGGGCCCTGGCAGGGGCTGCCGTGTCCCAGATAAGAGCCCGTGTGTGTTCCCTGAAGGTCAGGGCAGCCGAGAGGAGGGCCCCTGCTCTGCACACTCGGCCCACAAAGGGCCTCCTTGCCAGCCAGCTCGGGACCCCAGGGGGCGCCACGAGTGGCCGGGGCAGGCACAGGCCCCCGACAAGGACAGAGGCCCAGCCAGGCCTTGGTGCCGGAGCGCGGAGCGAGCCCCCCCGGCGGCAGGCCGTGTTGTTGACCCGGGGCCTTCCCCTGAAGGACGGACCCAGCCAGTCCCGGCGCCGCCTCACGGGCTTGGTGACGCCGTGCGCGGTGCCTGCCGGGAAACGCTTCTCAATAAGCAGCCGCTGCCGCCAGTGCCGCCCTCCGTGCCCTTGTCCCGTCCAGCGGCCCTGCTCCGCCCACGCGTCCTCCAAACCCAGGTTGTGCCAGGGCGACAGGAGCTCCTAGGCCAGTGATGGCGAACCTATGACACGCATGTCAGAGGTGACACGCGAACTCATTTTTTTGGTTGATTTTTCTTTGTTAAATGGCATTTAAACATATAAAATAAATATAAAAAAGATAAGTCTTTGTTTTACTATGGTTGCAAATATCAAAAAATTTCTCTATGTGACACGGCACCAGAGTTAAGTTAGGGCTTTTCAAAATGCTGACACGCCGAGCTCAGAAGGTTCGCCGTCACTGTCCTGGGTCCTTGTTCCCTTCCACCGTCTTGGCCAGAAATGCCCACCCGGTCAGCCCGGCCCAGAGCCCTTCCCACACGACCTCAGAGGGTCAGGCGGTCCCCCACTGGCCACCCCACGGCCAGTGGCTACTGCACACTAAGCGTCCTCTCCGCCCAGCTGGGCCCGTTCTGCACACCTGCCCGCACATCCCTGCCTGGCGCACGCAGGCAGCCGGCTCTGCACAGGTGTGTGGGACGGTCACGCACGCACGCGCACACAGCCAGGCCGCCACCTGAGCAGCATGCCCGCCCAGCTTGGACAGGGAGTGGAGCAGGCTGACACCACACGGTGCGGGGCTGCCCCATCTGGGCTGCAGTCCCTGGTGCCCACCCCGGCCCGGCGTGTAGGCCACAGCAGCGGCTGCAGGCCAGGGACAAGATGCAAACTTTGGCAGAGTTTTAATGGCAAAGTTGTTGCAGCGACAATGCCACACAGGTGGGGGCCAGAAGCTGTGACGGGTGAGGGGGCAGGGGGGGTGGGGCAGGGCCGGTCCCTGAAGCTGCAGCGCGAGGACCGGCCGCAGGCGGTGGCAGGGACGGCGGGCGGGCGGGCACTACATGATGGAGCAGGCGGACAGCGGGTTCCGCACGTGGCAGGTGCAGGCGGCCCCGCAGTACTGCCGGAAGGTCTGGTAGCAGCTGCCCTCGGGCTCACCCCCCCACTGACCGCCAGACGGGGCGGTCAGCGCCTCGGGCGGCAGGCGGCTTAAGATGGACGTGTTGACGGCCAGCGCGGCCAAGCCGTAGTCGGTGAAGAGCACAGTCTCTCGGCGGCAGGTGGGGCAGGAGATGAACTTGTACTTGGGGCAGGACTCGTAGAGGATCTGCAGGCACTGCTCGCACACGGAGTGCAGGCAGGACAGCACGCGGGGCCGCCGCTGCGTGACGTTGTACGTGTGCCCGCAGGTGGGACACTCCAGGGGCTCCCCGGCGGCGGGCGACGGCACGGTGGGGGGCCCCGAGGACGTGGGGCCGGGCGCCCGCATCACATACTGATTCACGATGACCTCGTCCACGGGCGCCACGCGGGGGAAGCCCAGCTCCGCGCTGCCCTTGCGGGGCCGGCGTGGCAGGGGCGGGGTGCGGGACGCCCCCTCCAAGGCAGGCATGTCCCCCCCACACGCCTGGTTGACGATGATCTCCGTGTCTGAGGGCCAGGCGCGCTTGGGTGCCAGAGCTGGGGTGGGCCGGGGCGCAGGTGCAAAGCAGGGGGCGGCCGCCTGCAGCTCGGGGAACTTCTCGGGGTGGACGATCTTCATGGCCTCCATCTTGAGGATGACATGGGGGCCCTTCAGGCAGGACATGAGGAGGCCCGGCCAGCCGCTGCCCGCCTCGGGCCCAGGGTCAGCCGGCATCCGGCTGTCTCCAGTCAGACGGGGTGTTACGGTGGGAGGGGGCGTTGGGTGGGGCCGGGGGGGAGGAGCAGGGGCAGCATCCTGGTCCCGCCAGGCCTGGTGGGGACCCCGGCCTCCCCGAGGACTCTTGGGGGCGACTGGCGAGAGCTGGGGGGGCAGGGCCCCTCCCGGTGGCCACAGTGGCTTCTCGGGTCCAGTCCGGGGAGGAGGAGGAAGGGGTGGGGGGGGTGGGGGCCGGCAGGGGCAGAGGGGTGCGGGAGGCTGCCTGGGGCTGCAGGTCCGGCCCAGGGCCTCACCCAGGGTCTCCGGCGGCGGAGGCCGGCGACGGGGTTTGGGGTGGGCTCTCCGTGCAGCCGCGGTCAGCAGCGCCCCGGCTGGGCCATCCGGGCAGGCGGGGGCTAGGTGGGCCCCATGGCTCCAGGGCAGGGTGCCCACGGAAGGCAGGTGGCCGGGGCCCTGGCTGCGGGCGGGCCCGGGCCGCAGGCTCGGCGGTGGCGGGAGCGGGGAGGAGGCCGGGACCAGGCCCGAGCTGCAGGTGAGAGACAGCGTGAGCGCAGCGCCCGCCGCCCTCGCCGGCACAAAAGACCCGGCGCCCGACCTCTGACCCTGACCCTCTCCGGGCGCGGAGCCCCCCACCCCCGGCCCAGTCCCCGCCCCCGGCCGTGCGGCGGGAGGACGAGTGGCGCCCGGGCCGCCCGCCGCGCCCGCTCTCACCTGCCCCAGCCTGGCGTCCCCAGCCGCGCGCCGCCGCGGAGGTTGTCTCAAAGGCAGGCCCGGGTGCGGCGCCCGCGCCTCGGCCCGGCGGCTCCGGCGGCTCCGGCGGCGACCTGGGGCGATGGCGCGGCCGCGGCGGCTCCCGGGGGCGCGGGGAGCGGGCTCAGCGCGGCGCGGCGGCGGCAGGTGCGTGCGGAGCGTGGCGCGCTCTGCGGCGGAGGCGCGGGGACCGCAGTGCGCGCGGCGCCCGCCTGCGCCCGCAGCGCCACCCCCCGTCTGGGGACCCGCGCGGGGTCCGCGGGGCGGGGCCAGCCAGGCTCTCGGCTGCCCCTCGATTCGCCGAGGGCCCGGCGCCCGCTCCCGGGGTCACCCCTCGCCCGCGCACCGCGTGCGGGTGCCAGTCCTGCGTCGCCCCTCCTCCAGCCCCCCCACCGCGTCCCCGCCTGGCGGACCCGGCGTCCTAGCCAAGCCTTCCCCCCCGGACCCCCATGGCGAAGGGAGATCTGCTCTCAGCCCGAGGCCGCGGGGCCAGGGGGAAAGGAGCGGGGCCCAGAGGCGGTCCCCGGAAAGCTGGTTCCCGGCTCAGCCTGGGGCCGCCTGTGGCCCCCGCCCCCCGAGGCAGGGTCTCTGCATGTCCCTCCACTCGGGCCCCGCGTGAGCGCCCTGGGGTCCAGCTCCAGGTGCCCCCGGCACCTGCCCAGCGCTGCAGGCTGAGGGCAGTGCGGCCTCGAGGGGAGCAGGGGGGCAGGTACCGGAGGAGTGGGCGGGGGAGGGCCAGCTGGGAGCAGCCTCCCAGGCCAGGACGCTGGACAGGTGTGTGGGTGAGGGCGGGGTATGTGGACGGTCAAACAACAGCTGGACAGACGTCACGCACCAACTACACGCACCTCCCCAGGGCGGGGTGGCCTTCCGCATCCCTCGGGCCGTCACCCCGCCGAGTGCTCGCCTGACCCCACCCCGCGGAAGCCCCATTCCTTTCTGCTTCCTCCCCAGGCCGGCTTCCCTGTTCCCCGTGGGCCTGGGGGGCGCCCGCCCTCGGTGACAGGGAGGACAGAGGACCCGCACGCGGGCGCTTGCAGCCCCGTGGCCGCGCTGGGCCTGCCTCTGACCCGGACGGCCCCAGCCCCTCGGGCCACAGGCCCCTCCGCGTGGGCCAGGCTGCACCGTGTGCCCAGGTCCTCCGGGCAACGGCGCCCAGAGGTCGGTGCTCCCGGAGAGGGAGCCCCGTGAGCACATCAGGCTGGAGGAGGGCCCCGGGGCCTGGGGCCAGACTTGGCGGCCAGTGTCTAGGCCTCAGTTCCGGTCAGGCCGCAGGAGCAGGTGTGGGAGGGGCAGGACGGCCTCAGGGGGCTCTGGCATGAGCGGGAGCCAGGGAGGCAGCGGGGCCAGTGGACACGTGCGAGCCCAGCCTCGGCCTCAGCCTCGGACTCCACGCATCTGCCCTGCAGACCCGCGGGGCGCGCACAGCCCAGGCCCCGCCCCCGCCGGATGCCCCGCCCCCAGGAGCGAGGCCCCGCCCCGTCCAAGCCCCGCCGGAACCGCCCGCGTCCGCGCCTCGCGAGCTCCGCCGTTCAGAGCTGGGGCGGCCCCAGGCGGGTTCGGAACGGTCCGGGGCCAGCAGACCCCGAACCGGGTCTTTAAGGAAACCCTCGAGCGCGGAGGCTTCTGGGGAATAAAGTTCCCACCAGCCGCCTCCGGCCTGTGTCACGCATGCGGGATGGCCGCCTCGCCGCGGGGGCGGGGTCTGCAGGAGCGGGGGCGGGGCTTGCGGCGCCTGCGCACGGGCCTCCGCTCGGGGCCGGGGAAGTTCAAGGCCGCGGGCCTGGTCCCCTTGGGATCGGATGCTGCATCGGGAGAGCTCGTGTCCCGACCGGTCCGACCGGCCCCACGCAGGCCACCCTGGCTCCTGGGCCACGTCTGATCTGATCCCGCCCTTCCTGGGGGTTCCCCCGGCCACCGAGGACTGGGGGTGCGGGTCCTGGCCGTACCCCACTGCGCCGGGTCTCCCAGGGGGCGCTGGCCAGTGCCGGGGTTCACTGTGTTGTCACCCCCGCACACAGCCACCCTGCATGGCCTGTGCTCAGTGCCACCTTCCAGACGAGGCGGGAGGGGTTCGAGGGCCGAGGGGGGCGCTGGAGGGGGACTCGGGGCCCCAGACCCTCCCTGCAGAGGGCCCTGGTCTCAGAAGCGAACTAGAGTGTCACTGGGTGTAGGAAGCGCGTGTCGCCAGTTGCAAGATAAGTTTTATCAGCAAAAGTGTGTAAATCAATTTTTTTATCAGTGAAAATAAAAGGCAAGCCTCTGAGTCGGGCGGGCGCCTTTTCCCGAGGAGCCAGTTGGTATTTGTGACGCCATGTGCGCCACACAGATCACCAGCTGAAGAACTCGTGCTCTGTCCGCTCAGACAGGTCATTAACTCCCCTAACGCCTCGGCAGGGCCAGACCGAGCGGCCTCGCGGCCGCCCACGGCCCACGGCCCACGGGCCGGAGGTTCCCCACCCCTGCCCTCCGGAGCCCACGCCTCCAACCGCTCTGGACTCGCCAGGGGCAGGGGCTGTGCCGCACGGAAAAGCAGGGGCTCTGAGGGCGCGAGTGATGGCCACCTGCCCCTGGGGCCTGAGGACTGACCCCAGCTCCCCTCCCGGCCTCCTTCCTGGCCCAGCACGTGCCTGGCATGTGTCGAGGCTGAGTCACCCCGGCTGGCCGTGCCCCTCAGAGCCCGGGCCGTGGCCACCGCCCCCGAGAAGGAAGGGTGGGTGCCCGCTATGCCGGAGGAGCTCGAGCCTCCTGGGAACTCGGGAACCCCATTTTTGAGGCCCGCCCATGGCCCCGCCCCTCCCCAGGAGGGAAAAGGGAGCCGCCAGTCGCTCAGCTCACAGGCACTGGGAGGACCAGAAGACAGACTGCGGTTGCCACTCCAGGTGGGTCCTGGGCCCTCCCTGCTCTGGGGCTCCCCGGTAGGGCCAGCTCTGCTGTGTCTCCAGACCCCCCCCACACCCTTTCCCAGCTCCCCCAGGGGACTGCCACTCGGGGCGGATGGAGACGGGCCCTCACACTTGCTGCAGCCCAGGCACGCGCACACTGGCACGCAGGCCTGGCACCCGGGCATCTCCACCGCCTGGCTTTCCCTGGGGTGGGCACTGTCCCTCCACCGCGCCAACAGTCTGCTCTGCCCACCCTGCCAGGCTGGGCCATGGACCCCTACGAGATGGCGGTCAAGAACCCCTACACCCACATCAGCATCCCCCGGGCTCACCTGCGGCCGGACCTGGAGCAGCAGCTGGGGGCAGCCCCCTGCTCCTCAGAGCTGCAGCCTCTGTCTGGGGGTGCCTGCGCCCCGGAGCCCGCCCGCCTCCTGCAGCCCTTCGAGGGGGCCAAGGGCGCCAAAGGGGCCAAGGGGGCCGCCCCTGTCCAGGGCCAGCAGTCCTGGCAGCAGCCTGGCAACCCCTACTGCAGCGGGCGCCCGGGGGGACTGACCTACACTGGCCTGCCACCCATTGGGCGCGGCGACGACATTGCCCACCACTGCTGCTGCTTCCCCTGCTGCTCCTGCTGCCACTGCCCGCGCTTCTGCCGCTGCCACAGCTGCTGCTGCGTCGTCTCCTAGCCCGGCCCCTCCCGGCTGCGGGCCGGACTCTGCTCCGGCGGCCGTGGCAGCGCATGGACATTTGAGGCACCCGCTGGGCCATCGACACGGGTGCCAGCCACCTCCCACCCTAGACAGGGACACCTGCGTGCCACCAAGGCCAGCAGCTCAGCTCGGGCCTCAGGAAAGGGAGCCCTGGGCGCTGGCGTGTGGCAGCCGGGTACCCCGACCCCCTCCCTCAAGGCCCGAGCCGGGTAATAAAGCAGAGTGCGCTTTCTTCAGGCGATTCCTTTCGGGGAGGGGACCCCAGGCTGGAAGGCACACAGCCTGGGGGCAGGGAAGCCCCTGCCTCGATGCTCTGACCTGCAAGGCAGGTCGAGGGTCTGCCCTGAGGCGGGGCAGCAGGGGCCCGAGCGCATCCCGGCCCTGGCCAGGCCTGGGTTCAAGCGAGGACACACCTCAGTCTGTGGGTCGGACAGGAGGCCATGCATGGAATCTGGGGAACGCAGCCCCAGAAAGGCCCCCAGGAGGAGGACCCGGCTGGTGGGAAGGAGGGGGTGGGACTGGCGCTGGCAGGTTCTGGGAGTGGGAGCTCAGGCAGCCAGGACCGAGCCCTGCTCGCCACTGTGAGTCACGGCCCTACCTCCGCGGGCATTCCTCTTCCCACGAGACATCCAATTCCTGCACATCTGCCCTGGGGCGCCAGGCCGTGCCGCTCCGCCCTGTCCAGACTCCAGGGCCTGGGCTTCCCGGAGGAGGCAGCCATGAAGGTGCTGGCTGGGGGAGGCCCCGCGGAGCCCCTGTCGTTGTCCACCCCCCCAAACCCCCCCACCCCGTCTGCGTGCAGCACGACATGCCTGTCGGAGGGCGTGCGGGCAGCTCCGCGGCGAAGCCCGGCATTGGCATTGCTTCACTGCGGGGTGAGGCCAGGATGCCGGGGGGAGGAGTCAGCGGAGGCCGGCACCCAGCACCCCGATGTTTCCGGGGCTGGGCGGAGAGCTGAGGGAGGAAGTCGAGCTGGCCCCGCAGGACGGACAGGTCCTGTGCCGGCCCTCCCTGACCCGTGGTGACTGGCCACATGGGTGTGGACAGACATGTCACTGGCCTGACTGTGCGGGAACGCGGGGTGCCAGGCTCCTGGCCCCTGCCCCACGGCGGCCCCCACCCAGGCCAGCCCCAGAAACCTGTCGGGTCAGTGCAAGAAGCTGCACCTGCCAGAGTGACGGGGAGCGGGCCTCTGGCCTTTGGCTTCCTCCCATCCAGGAGGAGGGCGTCTTGGGGGTCTTGACCCCGACTCAACCCTTCCCTACTCACTCCCTTCGGCCGTGTCTGTGTCCCAGTCCCTAGGCGGCCCCGGCGGCGGTGGCTCTGATGGGAGTGTCCAGGGCTGCCTCTGGGTGTCCATGTGTCTGTGTGGGGACCTCCTTGGGGCCTTTTGGGACCCGGCCACCACCCCAGGGTGAGGGCCGGCATGGACACGCTGGCCCCATGGACACACACCCTCGCACTGTGATTGAACTGGGCGGAGCAGGGCCCCCAGGGCTCTGGGCCAGTGGGGTCCTGGCAGGCTTCCTGGAGGAGGCGATGCTTGAAAGGAGATGAACAGGCCCCATCAGGTGAAGACCAGGAAGCTGCTCTAGCTGGGAGGGGAGTGTGAGAGGGAGAGCGTGAGGAGGGGGCAGGGAGGGGGTCTGGGTGGAGCAGGTGGGAGGATGGGCCTGGAGGAGCAGCAAAGCCAGGCCTGGGCTGGGGGTTCGTGGAGCTGGGTCTGGGCACGAAGGGGGTGGGGGTGGGGCAGGTGGGGGGGCGGGTGGATCCAGTTGCAGGTGCTTTGCGGCTGAAAGGGGAGCCCGCCCGCCTCAGCCACCACCTGCCTTCCTGCTGACTCGGGCTGGGCCGTAACGTGAGCCCCGGAGGCAGCCGCAGGGCGCCCTGGGTCCCCCCACCCCGGCCACCCTCCGGCCGGCACAGTGGCCCCGCAGAGCGAATGCAGGTAGGAGGCCTGGGCCCTGGCAGGCTGGGTGGTGGGGCCTGGGGCCCGGCAGGAGGGCCACGGGAAAGGGTCAGGCAGCTGGACCGACGCCGGCCCCGGGGACCCAGGCTGCGGCCGGACCCTGGCGTCTGCAGCGGCCTGGGCTCCTGTCCTCTGGGGTGGGCTCCCCGTGCCAGAGCCCTGACCGGGCAGGACGGGGGCAGAGGCAGGTGGGTGGCTGTCAGCTCCCCGCACGCCTCCCCCAGGATGCTGCAGCCAGAGGGTCCCCCGGCCTCGGAGGA
The DNA here is from genome assembly GCF_028538775.1 of Myotis yumanensis. NCBI lineage: Eukaryota > Metazoa > Chordata > Mammalia > Chiroptera > Vespertilionidae > Myotis > Myotis yumanensis. The sequence goes on from NW_027223763.1 coordinate 787,243, forward strand.
GGGGGCAGCCGCTGGGATCCGGCGAGGCGACTGCATCATCTGCTACTCGGCCTACGACCTGGCCGGGCACCTGCCCCGCCGCCTGTACTGCGGCCACACCTTCTGCCAGGCGTGCGTGCGGAGGCTGGACGCGCCCGCCCACGAGCAGCGCTGGATCCCCTGCCCGCAGTGCCGCCAGAGCACCCCCACGCCCCGCGGAGGGGTGGCCATGCTGGACCTCGACCTGGCCGCCTTCCTGGCCATCAAGGCCGAGCGGGAGCCGCCCCGCGCGGAGCCCCGGCCCCCTGCGCCCCCCAAAGGCGGCCCCGCGGTCATTCAGCAGCCGGCCGCGCTCTGCCCCGCCCTGGGCCCCCAGCCCCGCTTCCCCCAGCCCAGCTGCTGCTGCTGGGGCTGCGGCCACCTCTGCTGGGCGCCCCCGGGCAGCCCCGGGGTCTGAGCTCCGGCCACGGCGGCCCCTGGGACAGGGTGGCGGCTGCTGGCAGGGCGCTGGCCTCGGACCCTCCGCTGGGGCGCAGCCCGCCCAGAACAGCCGGGGGACCCAAGGTCCCGGGTGCCGCCCCCCACGGACACCTGGGCCACAGGACTGTGAGGCTCTGCAGAGATGGTGACTGCCCGCCCCATCCGCAGGGATCCCAGGCCCCGAGCAGCCTGGGTGCAGGGGTGGGGGCTGCTGTCGGAGTCCGTAGCCCCGCCCAGACCTAACTCAGCTCGGAGGGTCCGCTGGGCATCCCGGCCCCCCATGCCCGGCCCTGCTGAGCGCCTCTCCTCCCTGACCCCTCCCGGAGGTCCCAGCGGGCGTGGAGGGAGGGCCGTCCCCTGCATCCCTGGCCCACAAGGGAGTCTGTGGAGTTTTCACTCAACAAGCGCATTGAACCCCCGCCCCGTGTCTGTTCCGTGAGGGGGTCCCTGCATGAAGTCCCTGCTGGGACAGTGTCTGAGGAGAGGGCCGGCTCTCGGCCCAGAGAGGGCGGGCACCTGCCCGAGGTCACACAGCTCAGCAGGCCCACGCCCACCCCGGGCCTCGCCTGGCCCTCAGCTGCTTTCTGCCCCCCAGTGGCCACACACAGACCCGGTGGAGGGGCCACAGCAGCTGCTGGCGGCTCTGGGCCCAGACACCCCGAGGCTGGGCTACCACATTCCCACACCCCCGCCAGGGGAGGAGCGGCACTCGGAGCCCCTGGGAGGGACGCCAGGCGCCCCAGGTGCTGGGTGGCAGGCAGGGGCGGGACACGGGAATCTGCTGAGAAGACTCAGAAACCTGCTCCGCTCCTGGGCAAAGTCCCCCAGCTCGGGGATTGGTGGGCAGGGCAGGGTGCGGGCCGCAGGCCCCTGGGGAGACCCGGCCCGAGGGAGCTGAAGGGGAGTGACCCCAAGAGGCGGCACCCCACAAGCAAAGGGGCCTGTCGGGGCTCCGCTGTGGAGAGAGGCTGGGCCAGGCCGAGGGGTCCACGTGGGGTCAGGTGGAGAGCTGGGCCAGAGCATGGCCTTGGGGGGTGCCCTCCCGCCTCCCGCCTCCCTCCACTCGCAGTTGGGGGCCTGACACCCTAACCGTGCTGGCCACCCCGGACCCAGCCTGCAGAGAGCTCTGCCCAGCCCGGCCCCGGGCCAGGCCTGAACCGATGACCCGGCCGGCCCTCCCCACCCGACTAGTACAAAGGGCCTCCCTCCCACCATCTGCCGGGCGGGACAAGCCGACCCAGATAAGGTCTGAGGGCTCGGGCAGACCGCCCCAGGCCCCCGGGCCCCCAGCCGGCGCCCGGCACGCCGCTCCGTCCCGGGCGGGCAGTGTCCCCGTCACTGTCACACGGGCACCGGCTTGTGGAGGGCCAGCACGGAGGGCCGGTCCGGCCACACGATGCCCTGGGGCTGGCTTGGGGCCGGGAGCACCTGCCCGGGGGACAGTGGGACCCGGACCAGGCAGGTGCCTGGGCTCTGCGGGTCCCCCCGGGGGCCTGGCTCCTGGGTAAACATTAATGCGGCTCGGCCCGCGGCAGGTCATGTGGGCGCCCAGTGGATCTTTGACCCGCGGCTGAGGCCGCCTGAGTCTCCTCCCCACAGGTGCCCCTCACTGCCCACACAGGTAGGAGCTTTGAGGACCAGGAGGGGCCCGGGGAGCACCGGGGCCGGGGCTGGGGGACCTGCAGGACAGGGACCGGCCTGTGTGCCAGCAGGAGGGAGGGTGCAGAGCCCCCCAGGACCGGGCCTGGGGAAGGGGAGTTGAGGCAGAGAGCTGGGTGGGGGCCCCAGACCCCGTGGGCTGAAGGGGAGCCCCGGCGGAGCGGCACCGACGCTCCCTGCCCTGCCCCTCCTCGGGGGTGGGGCCCTTATCGAGCGGAGACGGCACCATTTGGTATCAGATGCCAAAGTCTAAGTCATCGCCATGGCCTCGGTGACACCTGGCAGAAGAGGTCCCGGGTTCCAGGCTCCCAGCCACTTCCGGCCGAGCCTCAGCACCCTCTGCCCTGGGCCACCCACCAGGCCTGCTGCCAGCGGGACAGCGAGGGAGCCGGCAGCGGGGCTCAGCTCTGCCCCCGAACTGGACTGGGCTTCCTGACAGCCGCCTGAGGTCACTATAGCCATGGGGGGGGGGGGGGGACGGGGAGGTCACCCAGGCCAGCAGGACCCAGGGCCCGGGGGGGGGGGGTGCAGAGGGAAGAGGGGGTCTGACCTGCCTCCCCCCCGCAGATCCGGGCTGGGGCCTGGGTCTGTCCCTGCCCGAAGTCCATGCGGAGCTCTCTCCCCGGTGGCCAGGTCAGCCCCCCGACTCTGGACACGGTTGGGCTGGTGGACCAGAGTCTAGGAAATGCAGGTATCGGGGCCCAGTTCTGGGCCCACGGCTCTGGGGAGGCGGCAGGGGCTCAGGAAGACCCTGGCCAGGGCCCTCTTCCCTCCCACTTCCTGCCTCTGTCCCTCACCCCAGGCCCCTGTGCCTGGCCTCCCCCCCACCCCCACCCGCCCCCACCTGGGGGTGAACAGGACACAGCTCGGTCCCTGGCTTGACCTGCAGGGACTTCCAGCCCTGCCCCCGCCATGGAGGAGGGGCCCGCGGACCCCTGGGCCCTGCCCCAGCTGAAGGACACGGGCCAGTCCTGGAAAGGTAGGTCAGGAGGTGCCCGGGAACCGGCCGTGCGGGGCTGTGCTCCCAGGGTCTGAGCAGGGAGAGGGCCCTGGGGAGGGAGAGCAGGGAGGGGGTTTGCCCAACAGGAAACCCACCCCGCAGACCAGCACCCCAGGGGCCCTGGTCCCCGCACTCCGCTGCCTCCCTGCCCAGTGAGGGACCCTCTCCCCCTCTTGCTGGCAGCTAGGCTGTGGGGAGGCCCCGGGGCTGCCTGCTTGGCCATTCTGCCACGGAACGGGGTGGGGGGGTGTTGCCCAGCCCTGCCCGGGTGCGGGGAGGTGGGGACGAGGAGCTGGGCTGGCAGGCGGGCGGACGGGGCTGGCTGTGGACCCTCCCTGTGTCCGCAGAGCTCAGCGTGGCCGGCAGGGTCCGGCGGGTGCTGCTCGGCTTCCTCAAGGCCTGCGGGCTCCTGGGCAGCCTCTACCTCTTCGTCTGCTCCCTGGACATCCTCAGCTCTGCCTTCCAGCTGCTGGGCAGTGAGTGGCCGGAGGGGCGGCCGGGGGCGGGGCGGCAGCCAGGCCTGGGCCTCAGCGCCCCTCTCTCCCGGGCACAGGCAAGGTGGCCGGGGACATCTTCAAGGACAACGTGGTGCTGTCCAACCCCGTGGCCGGGCTGGTCATCGGGGTGCTGGTCACGGTGCTGGTCCAGAGCTCGAGCACGTCCTCCTCCATCGTGGTCAGCATGGTGGCCTCCAACTGTGAGTGCCCTCCTGTCCTGGATGGGGGCCCGGGGGGGGGCACGGAAGGCTGACACGCCACCCTCCCCCAGTGCTGCACGTCCGGGAATCCGTGCCCATCATCATGGGCGTCAACGTGGGCACATCCATCACCAGCACCCTGGTCTCCATGGCGCAGTCGGGGGACCGGGATGAGTTTCGGAGGTGAGTGGCCGGGAGGGCGGGCCCGGGGCTGCCCTGGAGCCAGCCTTAGCTGACCCCTCCGCCCCCCACGGCTTCAGGGCCTTCGGGGGCTCCGCGGTGCACGGCATCTTCAACTGGCTCACGGTGCTGATCCTGCTGCCGCTGGAGAGCGCCGTGGCCCCGCTGGAGAGGCTCAGCGAGCTGGCCCTGCAGGCCGTCAGCCTGCAGCCCGGGACGCAGGCGCCCGACATCCTCAAGGTGCTGACGCGGCCGCTCACCCACCTCATCGTGCAGGTGTGGACGGGCTGCCCTCGGAGGCCCTGGGGGCCCCGGCCCGGGCGGAGGGGACAGAGGAGGGGGCTCTGGGCCCGGCCATGGTGTGAGCTCCCGGCAAGTTCCTGAGAGTCCAGCTCAGGGTGGCGACCCCTCTGTCTGCAGCTGGACGCCGACGCGATTGCCAACAGCGCCACGCACAACGCCACCAACAGCAGCCTCATCAAGCACTGGTGTGGCGCCAGGGAGCCCACGGTGAGGTGCCTCTGCCCTGCCCTCCGCCCGCCCAGCGGCCCGGCCCCGCAGCTCTGAGCCCGCCCTGAGCCCGCCCCGCCTGTGCCCCCAGATCCCAGGAAACAGCAGCGACTGTGGGACGGCGACCTCAGGCCCCTGCCCTGAGACGAACGGCTCAACCACCCCGGAGCAGCTGCCCTGTGAGGCCTGGCCCCGCCCCAGCCCCCACCGCCCCGCGAGCGCCGCCACGGCAGCCTGCTCACCCCCTGCTCCCCCCTGCCCCGCCGCCAGGCCACCACCTGTTCTCGGGCACGGCGCTCTCGGACCTGGCCGTGGGCCTCATCCTGCTGGCCGGCTCCCTGCTCGTGCTCTGCTCCTGCCTGGTGCTCATCGTCAAGCTGCTCAACTCCGTGCTGCGGGGCCGCATCGCCCAGGCCGTGCGGACCGTCATCAACGCCGGTGGGTGGTGGGTGCGTGGGCCGGACAAGGGCCCAAGGCGGGACAGGGTGAGGGCGGGGCGGAGAGGCCGGGCTGGGGTGACCGCGCTTTCCCCCCCAGACTTCCCCTTCCCGTTCGGCTGGCTCAGCGGCTACCTGGCCATCTTGGTGGGCGCCGGCATGACCTTCGTGCTGCAGAGCAGCAGCGTCTTCACAGCCGCGATCGTGCCGCTCATGGGTGAGCGCCGGGCCGGCACCTGGTGGGCGTGGGGCGTGGACATGGGGCCCGCCGTGACCTCCTGCTCCTCCAGGGGTCGGGGTGATCAGCCTGGAGCGGGCCTACCCCCTCTTACTGGGCTCCAACATTGGCACCACCACCACGGCTCTGCTGGCCGCCCTGGCCAGCCCCCCGAAAATGCTGTCCAGCGCTCTCCAGGTACTGTTCCCCCGTCCTCCCCCTCCCTGCACCCCAGTCCCCACAGCCAGCCCTGCACACAGGAAGCTGAGGCCTGCCCCCCCCGCTGGCCACAGCTCCAGCTCTCCGGGGACCCACCTCCATCTGCCTGCCCAGGCCAGCTGCCCATCTCCTTGGGCCCCAGGGACCCGGTGGGCATCTCGGGGACCCCCAGTCCCGCTTCTCCTTCCCTGCTACCTTGTGCAGTGCTGGGGTGTCCTCTGCACCTTTCTCTCTGCCCCCCCCCCCCCGTCCCCCACCTCTGCACCCTGTGCCCAGGCTCTGTTCCTTCCAGGCCTCCTGGCCCTGCGTGGCTGGAGCCCCTCTATTCCACCACCTCCAGGTGTGCCCCCCATCACCTACACCCAACAGGTCCCCCGGACGACACGCTGTGCCCCTGCAGAGGCGCGCCCCCCTGTGCTGGGCACCGCAGGCCTCCAGGAAGCACCCCCTGGCCCCCCTCTGCCCTGTCCCCCGTCCCATCCAGTCCTGCTTACTCTCGGGGTCCACTGCTCCGGCCGAGTGTCCCTCCTCCCTGCCCCCACCTGGGGGCCCAGACAAGCAGCTCCGAATGTCCTGTCTTGCTGGGCTGCTGCCCACAGGAGGCGAGAAGCCGAGGCCCCCGCCACCTCCCACCTGTCCACTCGGACCCCCCAGTGCGGGGCCTGCTCTGCCTCCCTCCAGGGAGCCCTCCAGACGGTGCCCACCAGCTCGGCTCCTCCGTCCAGCAGCCCCTGGATGGGGGGTGGCGGGCGGGGGATGACCTGCACGCGGGGCCCTGCACCTCCCCTCACAGCAGCCAGGCCAGGGCCCAGAGCTAGGTGGCCAAACCCACCGAGGGATGAGGAGCAGCGGGGTTACTGGGCACCAGGCGTGGGCAAGCTACGCAGCCGGGGGAAGGGAGTGGGAGCCATGCAGGTGCCCCCCCAAAAGCGGGGGCAGTGCAGGAGGCGCATGCCCACACCTGGCTGGACCCTGCCCTCCCAGGTGGCCCGTCTCCGCCCAGGAGCAGGACCCCAGGCTGACTTCAGACTCAGCACCATTTGGGGGGGGCAGGCAGCCTGGGGGGCGAGGGGACCCGAGTCACGTCCGGCCTGCCCTCCCGCCCCCAGGTGGCCTTCATCCACTTCTTCTTCAACGTGGCTGGCATTCTGCTGTGGTACGTGGTGCCCGTCCTGCGGCTGCCCATCCCGCTGGCCAAGCGCTTCGGGGACGTGACGGCGCGCTACCGCTGGGTGGCGGTGGCCTACCTGCTGCTCAGCTTCCTGCTGCTGCCGCTGGCCGCCTTCGGGCTCTCGCTGGCGGGGCCCGCGGTGCTGGCCGGCGTCGCGGGGCCGGTGGCGGCGCTGCTGCTCCTGGTCGCGCTGATCAACGTGCTGCAGCGGCGGCGGCCGGCCTGGCTGCCGCGCGCCCTGCGCTCCTGGGCCTGGCTGCCCCGCTGGCTGCGCTCCCTGGAGCCATGGGACCGCCTCGTGGGCCGCTGCTGCCCCTGCCGGGCCTGCCGCCCCGCGCCCGCCGCCGCCAAGGAGGCGCACTGCTACGAGAACCCCGAGGTCCTGGCCTCCCAGCGGCTGTGAGCGCGGAGGGGTCCCCGCCCCGCACGGCGCGCGGGGCGCCCGGGGGTCCCGGAGCTGCGGACTTGGAGTCAGCGGGCTCCCCTTCTCCGCGAATAAATGCCCTGGACCGAGTGTGGGTGTGTTCTCTCCCCGACGGCCTGCCGGGTCCCCCTGCTCCCGACGGCCCTGCGGGGTCCCCTTGCCCCCGACGGCCCTGCGGGGTCCCCCTGCTCCCAACGGCCCTGCGGGGTCCCCCTGCTCCCGACGGCCCTGCCGGGTCCCCTGCCCCCTCCCTGGGCGGGAGCAGCGCCGTTGCGGCCCCCTGGCGGCCAGGCCGCGGAGGAGCCGGTGTGGACGCGCAGGGGGCCCCCCCCGCCCCGGGCTGGAACCCCTTCTCTCGCGGCCGCGGGGGACAGCAGACACCAAGGAGCGGCCGGGAGTGTGAAGGCTCCCCGGGGTCTGGGCGATCTGAGGTCCCCGGAGGCTGGGCCCTGCCTGGCGGGTGCGGGGAGGGGCGGCCGGTTCCCACGCCCGCCGCCTGGAGAGGCGCGCGGGGAGGGGCGCAGGCAGCCCTCCGCCGTCCAGCCCCACGAGCCGCCCGGCCCGCAGGTGTGCAGGGCCGTGAGGCGGGGACCGGTGAGGGCCGGGGACCCGAGGCGTCCTGCCCCCTCCCCCCGGTTCTGCTTTTCTCGCTCCAGGCGGGCGGGGCGGGAGAGGGGCTGCGGGTCGCGGGGTGGCTCAGCCGGAGACCGAACCAGAAGCAGGTGGTGCGCCCGCCCAGGCTCCACCCGCAATGGGAGCGCCCTCCCCGGGCGGGAGGCGGGCGCTGCGCCCCTCACCGGGGCGGCACCTGCCGGGAGGGCTGTGCCCTCGGGGCTCCCTGCCCGCCCCGCGGCGGCGCGTCCGGTTGCCACACAGGAAGGCTTGTCTGCGGGCGGCTGTCACCAGACACCGGGGAGGCGCCTGGGCCTCCTGCCCCTCCAGCCTGACCCCCCGCCGCCAGCGGAAAGGAAGCTTCGCGAAGTCCGGCCTCGCCCTCGCCCCCAGCTCGTGCACTGAGAGGGGAGAGCGGGGTCAGAGTCAGCTGCTGGGGTCGGTCTGCTGCTCGCGGTCCGGGGGTGCTGCTGGGACTGGGGAGGTGGGCGTGGTCAGGAAGATGGGGGGAGGTGGGCGTGGTCAGGAAGATGGGGGGAGGCCATAGCCCAGGCCCATTGTTACTTTATTGTCACTATATTTTTTAATTTATTGATTTGAGGTGGGGAGGGGGAGAGAGAAACATCAATTTGTTGTTCCACTTACTGATGCACTCATTGGTGGTTACATATATGTAATATTGATTCCAGAGAGGAAGGGAGAGGGAGAGATAGAAACATCAGTGATGAGAAAGAATCATTGATTGGCTGCCTCCTGCACGCCCCCTACTGGGGATCGAGCCTGAGCTGGCAACCCCGGCCTGTGCCCTTGGCGGGAATCGAACCTGGGACCCTTCAGTCCGCAGACTGATGCTCTATCCACTGAGCCAAGCCAGCCAGGGCTCACTGGTTACTTCTTGTGTGTGCCTGACCAGGGATCAAACCCCAAACCTTGGTGTATGAGGACCACGCTCTAACCAGCTGAGCTCCCCGGCCAGGGCCAGCCATTGTTACTTATGGTCCAGCCCTTTTTCTAGCCCTCAGGTTCCCTCAGCACCGCCCCCCCCATGTCCCCCAAGTCCTCTGTCCTTCACCCCTTCCATGGAGCCCTGGTCCGCTCCCCCAACAAGCTCCTAGGCCTCCTGAGCCCGGGTGCACCCCACCACGGGGAGTGGCCTCTATTCTGGAAGCCACGGGGGCCTGGTGGGAGCACGACCCCTGGAGCAGGCTTGTGCACCCGTTTGGCTTCCCCCCACTTCTGTGGCCCCAGGACACTCCTTTGGGTCTCCTCTTAGCCTTACGGTCCCTCTGATGGAAGTCCCCTGGGGAGAGGCAGGCCTGGCCAGCTCCCTGGGGCGACGGGGAGGCGGTGAGAGGGAGGACAGTGCCCCGTGCACCTCTCCTTCCGGGGCAGGTGAGGCCACCCACAAAGGCTGACCGCCAGGTCCTCTGAGGCCACAAATGACTGTCTGCTTGCTGCCCCGCCAAGAGGTAACACACCCTCCCACTGGGACCATGGCCACCAGGAGACAAAGCCACCCCTGTGGCTGTCTCCACAGCTGCTGGCCGCCGGGGGCCAGGCACCCAGCACTCCCACGGCCCGGCCGGGTCCCCTGCGCCCGGCCTCCCCCTGGCCACAGGCCCCCACCGGCTCAAGGCTCCACACCCTGGGAGGAACACCCTTGGCCGAGGGGGGGACCTGCAGGGCCCAGCCAGCCCGGTGCCACCGCAGCAGCCAGAGACCTCAGGCTCAGGCCCGAGGACCACAGGGAGGGGCCCTCTCCCTTGACAGGGCAATGGGAGGGGCAAGGCCAACGACCTGGTGCCACGAAGAGCTTGGGGCTCACCCCTGGGCGGGCAACACACCACTCCTTTGTTCCCCTAAAGTGGGGGTGCCATACTGAGCTGCCAGCCCTGTGGGCACTGGCCAGAGGGAGCCTTTCCCAGTGGGGTCTCAGGCCACGCAGCCTGGGGAGGGCTTTGCCCAACTCACGGGGGGGAGGGGGAGGAGATCTGAGCGTCTCCCTTTCTCAGTGGCCTCCCTGCTGCACAGCCAGGGCCCGGCCACGCTGCTGGGAGGTAAGCTGGCTACTTGGCAGGGCACCGGGTGCCAGGCATGACCCTGCATACCTCACATGCCATGGCTTGTGGTCAACAGAAGCCCGGCCCACCTTCCTGGCCTGTTTGTGGGGACAGGCCTGGTCTGAGGCCCCCCTGCCCTGACTGCCCTTTGGCAGCGGTGAATCCACTGGAATAGTCATCAGCTTCCCAGGTGTGTCCGCCCAGGTCCTGGTCTCTACTGATGGGTGCGGCCAGGGGGTCATTAGTCAGTGACACTGGTTGGCATCGGCTAGGGCAGTGGTTCTCAACCTTCTGGCCCTTTAAATACAGTTCCTCATGTGGTGACCCAACCATAAAATTATTTTCGTTGCTACTTCATCACTGTCATGTTGCTACTGCTATGAATTGTAATGTAAATATCTGAGATGCAGGATGGTCTTAGGCGACCCCTGTGAAAGGGTCGTTCGACCGCCCAAGGGGTCGCGGCCCACAGGTTGAGAACCGCTGGGCTAGGGCATCACTCGTCTGGTTTAGCTGCCTCTCTGGGCCTGGTGCCTGCAGGGCTGAGGAGCCAGCTGCAGACCCCTCCCCCGGGGACACTCGGGGTGGCCCCATGGGCCGCCTGTCCCAACGGCCGACCCACAGAGGAAGCTGCTGCAGGGAACAGTGATCCCGCAGCGTGCCACGACTTCCTGCCTGCTGGGTGCAGTGCAGGCCAAGACCTCACGTCCACCAGCGAGAGGAGTGGCAAGGCATTGCCCCCAACACCCTCGCGCTGGGGACCAAGGAGGGTAAGAAGTTTGAGAAAAAAGCCAAACTAACAAAAATCAGTCAGGCTGGTGTGGCTCAGTGGTTGAGCATCCACCTATGAACCAGGAGGTCAGGGTTCGATTATTGGTCGAGGCACAGGCCTGGGTTGTGGGCTCGATCCTCAGTAGGAATGCAGGAGGCAGCCCATCAATGATTCTGTCATCATTGTTTCCCTCTCTCCTCTCCCTTCCTCTCTGAAATCAATAAAGATATTAAAAAACAAAAACAAACCCAGAATCCAGAGAGGCCCGGTGGCCACCCCCAGGAACACCGTGCAGAGCCCATCTAAGGTGTGATCCGTCCTTTTCCTTCTGTAAATGTTAAGTACGACAAGCCTACTGCTGTCAGGGCGACACAGTGAAGGTGCAACCACGTGTTCAACGTTTTTCCTTCCTAAGTTTTGCTCCCCCCCCTCCGCCCAACATAAGCAGATAAAAGTAAAGGCATTTGTCGGCGGGGCCCGCCAAACCTTGGTTGTGTGGGTGTCAAAATGGCACCAGAATGTCGCCGGTGACTGGAGTCGGGTCAGACCTTGACTCAGCAACCTCCGTACTTGAGTTCTGGCTAAGAAAGAACTCAGACGCCAGACTCAACCTACAGGAGAAAGTTTATCTGCAAAATCACAGAGGCAGCCGTGAGCCGTGGAGGAAGGAAGCGGGTTAGAGGCCAAAGGGCCCTGGCGCCCAGGAGGGAGGCGGGTGAAGGTGGGGGGCGGGCAGAGGGAGCAGGTGGAGAGCAGGCGGAGCCCTCGGCAAGGGGCTTGTTCCAAGGCCGGGGATTCTCTGGGCCCGGTGGGTCCCGTAGGAGATGCATCGGCTCTCAGGTGCGTCCTCCATCGACTGGAGCGGCCAGGGGGTCATTAGTCAATGCAGCTGGTTCTGGTTTTGCTGCTTTTCTGGGCCCGGAGCTGAAGCCCAACTGCGGCCTGGATGCGTTTGATCCGAGTCAGCACCGCAGCGTCCTGGGGGCTTCCGGCCTACGGGTATCCCCGCTGGTTCCCCCATTGGCGGGGCCTCAACCGCAGGGCGGGCAACGAGCCAGGGGAGGGGGAGGTCCGGACCGGGCCTGCACAGCCGGTCCGCGCTCTGCTGGGGGCGGCAAGGTGACCCGGGGGCAGGCCTTGTTTTCCCAGTTCCGCCCGTTGCTAAGCGCCGAGCTCTGCGCCCCGGGAGCTTCTGCTCCCGCCTAGGTAGGTGCCTAGCGCCGCCGGGGCAGCAGAGCCGGAGCCCGCAGGTCCCGCGCCAGCGCCCGGGGAGGTCTGGGCGCCGCCCTAGTCTCCACGGAGCTGCGTAGCGTTGGGGCCGAGGCACCAAGGCGACGGGAGCCGGGCCAGCGCAGTCTCCACAACAAGCTCCGGGCTGCGGGGACCCGCCCTGCCCCCTCCCTGCCGCGCCCCCGCCCCCGCCCCCGCCCCCGCCCCCGCCCCCGCGCGGGGCCCACGTGCTCCCTCACCTGACCGCCGCCCGAGCGGGCGAATGGCCCGAGGAGGGGCGCAGCGCGGGGAGGGGCGCAGAGGCTCCTCAGCGGCTCTGGCGGAGGCCCTACTGTCCCCGCCGCCCGCCCGGAGCCGCCGCCCCGGCCCCCGAGCCCTGTTCGTCTCGGCCGTGCATGGCTCCGAACCCCGCAGGATGGCGCCGGCCACGCACGTCCTCGTTACGCGGCGGCCCCAGGCAGCGGCGCTCCGGAGGCGCTCGCCCACCGGGGCTTCCGGGCCGCCGCCCCGTCGGTACTTCCCCAGACTCCCGCCCGCGCCCGCCTTCGCCCTCGGCCCCGCCGGCCCGGAACCCGCGCGCGCCCTCCAGCCCGCGCGCGCCCGCGGCACTGCGGCGGTTACCAGGACGCTGGCCCCGCGCAGCCAATAGCGCCGGCCTGGCGGCGTGCTCTCCGGAGCCAGCCAATGAGGGGACAAATCAATCATTTGAAACACCCAATGGGCTGAGCGCCGCAGCGCGATGGGGGGTCCTGCAGTAGCGAGAGCAGGGGCCTCGCCTGGCCAATAAACAGCGAGCGGAGTTGAGGAGGCGGGCGTTGGGCGGCTTGATTGACGGGGCTGCAGTCAATCAAACGAGGCCGCTGGCCAGCCTCGTTCTGGCAGCCCAATAGGAAGCTGGAGGAGGCGGGCGCTACGGGTATATAAACGGCGGCGGAGCGTCGGTTGTAGCATTCTGCGCGCCCGCTGCTCGGCTCCTGCTTCTGTCTTTCCATCCGCGCCGCCGCCACCATGAGGGAGATCGTGCACCTGCAGGCCGGCCAGTGCGGCAACCAGATTGGCGCTAAGGTGAGGGGCGGGCGCCGGGGGCCCAGCGCAGGCGGACCTCCCGGGCGGGCCGGGCGGACGGGAAAGATGGCGGCGGGCGGGCGGCGCCCCCGCATTGCGGCCCCGTGCGGCCCCGGGAGTTCGGGCGGGGGCGCCGGCGCGGGTCCCCCGGGGACCGGCCCGGCAGCGGGGAGTGGGAGGCCTAGGGGGGAGGGGAGGCGAAGGGAGGGGAAGACCGCGCCCGTCCGGGGCGGGGCCGGTCCCGGCTGCGCCGGCGTGACTCAGCCCGGCCCGCCCGCGTCTCGCAGTTCTGGGAAGTGATAAGCGATGAGCACGGCATCGACCCTACGGGCACCTACCACGGGGACAGCGACCTGCAGCTGGAGCGCATCAATGTCTACTACAACGAGGCCACCGGTGAGCCCTCGCGTCCCCTGCCCGCCCGCCCCCCCCCCTCCCCCGCGGCCAGGCCCCCCTGACGCCCTCCCGCCCCCCAGGTGGCAAGTACGTGCCCCGCGCTGTGCTCGTGGACCTGGAGCCGGGCACCATGGACTCGGTGCGCTCGGGGCCCTTCGGGCAGATCTTCCGGCCGGACAACTTCGTCTTTGGTGAGTCGCGGACGGCGCCTGGGTGGCGGCCTGTGTGGCCAGGAGGACCGGAAGGTCAAGGGGCGCCCAAGGTCACCCCCCTCAGAGCCGCAGAGGGAGGTCCCGGTCCCCTGTACCTGGCGCGGAAGCGGGGCCCCGGTGGCCACCCTCCTCCCCTGCGCGTCACTCAATCCGCCGCCTAAAGCCGCTTTGGGAGGGAGGCCCAGCTGTCCGGGCGGGGCGAGCGGCGATGTAATCGCCCCGCAGAGAGCGCGGTGGCGGCTCATCTGTCCTTGGGAATTGGCAGGGCCGAGTGGGAGGGGCCGGCTTATTGTTAAGTGTCTCAGCTCAACCCTGGAGTTAATGTTTAACGAGGCAGGCGGCTGCCTTAGTGGGGGTCCACCTGCTTTACCTGTGGGGTGAGCTGTGTCACCTCGCACCAGGATGTTTGGCCTTTTTGGCCCAGGGGTTACGGGTGACACATGCCTGGCCACAGGGTGACCCGCTGCCCTCTCGCAGGTCAGAGTGGCGCCGGCAACAACTGGGCCAAGGGGCACTACACGGAGGGCGCCGAGCTGGTGGACTCCGTCCTGGACGTCGTGCGGAAGGAGGCCGAGAGCTGCGACTGCCTGCAGGGCTTCCAGCTGACGCACTCGCTGGGCGGGGGCACGGGGTCTGGGATGGGCACGCTGCTCATCAGCAAGATCCGGGAGGAGTACCCCGACCGCATCATGAACACCTTCAGCGTGGTGCCCTCGCCCAAGGTGTCGGACACGGTGGTGGAGCCCTACAACGCCACCCTCTCAGTCCACCAGCTGGTGGAGAACACGGACGAGACCTACTGCATCGACAACGAGGCCCTCTACGACATCTGCTTCCGCACCCTCAAGCTGACCACGCCCACCTACGGTGATCTGAACCACCTGGTGTCGGCCACCATGAGCGGGGTCACCACCTGCCTCCGCTTCCCTGGCCAGCTCAATGCTGACCTCCGCAAGCTGGCCGTCAACATGGTGCCCTTCCCCCGCCTGCACTTCTTCATGCCCGGCTTCGCCCCCCTCACCAGCCGGGGCAGCCAGCAGTACCGGGCCCTGACGGTGCCCGAGCTCACCCAGCAGATGTTCGACGCCAAAAACATGATGGCCGCCTGCGACCCCCGCCACGGCCGCTACCTGACCGTGGCTGCCGTGTTCCGGGGCCGCATGTCCATGAAGGAGGTGGACGAGCAGATGCTCAATGTGCAGAACAAGAACAGCAGCTACTTCGTGGAGTGGATCCCCAACAACGTGAAGACGGCCGTGTGCGACATCCCGCCCCGGGGGCTGAAGATGTCGGCCACCTTCATCGGCAACAGCACGGCCATCCAGGAGCTGTTCAAGCGCATCTCCGAGCAGTTCACGGCCATGTTCCGGCGCAAGGCCTTCCTGCACTGGTACACGGGCGAGGGCATGGACGAGATGGAGTTCACCGAGGCCGAGAGCAACATGAACGACCTGGTGTCCGAGTACCAGCAGTACCAGGACGCCACGGCCGAGGAGGAGGGCGAGTTTGAGGAGGAGGCCGAGGAGGAGGTGGCCTAGAGCACCTGCTACCGGAAGCGTGAGAACTCTTTATTCACTCTCAGTCTGTCCTCATGATCCTGTCTCACTGTGTGCACTGCTCTTCTTCCTGTCTTGACATCTGAGTTGTACAGACACCATTAAAGCATTTTCATAGTGCCCGGTGCTTCCTCTCGCGTTCCTTCCGGTAGGCCTGGCGCGTGCTGTTGCCGAAGGTCATCCCGTAGTGGTCCTGCATGTCTGCGAGGGGAGGGCCCACTGAGCCACTCAGCCGGGCCAGGGGCAGAGGGCGGGGGGTCCCCTGGCTGAGGCACTGCGGCTGCCCTGGGCCCCGGGAACCTGAGGCAGGTGGTCCCTGTGACTGCACAAGAGGCCCTCGCTGGGGAAGGTGCTGGGCCGTCCCCCCTCAGGGACCCCAGGGACACCCAGCTGGCCCTGTGCCCATGGAGCAGCAGGGGGAAGGGGCCCAACCACCTGCCCGCCCCAGTGGTCCCCGCACTCACATGGTATGAAGCCCATGTAGAAGGGTATCAGGCCCTGGCTGTTGTGGATGGTGTTGCTGGGCCAGTACGTTTGGGGCAGCCTCTTGCCCAGGGCACAGATGGGGTTTCTAGACATGAACTGGGGAAAGGGCAGGTGTGACCGGCAGGCTGCCCCCACCCCGTATCCAGCTGCAAGTGCCCGGTGGGCGGGGCTGACATTATTTGAGTGGTTAATGCTCGGGGTCTTATCCCCTCCTCACCGGGTCTGGAGGCTGCCCGTGACCTATCTGTGCTGGGGGTGGGGAGCCAGCCCGCCAGTCCCAGGGGGTGGGCCCAGGGCTGCTGTCCTCGTACCTGGCTTTTGTCAAACTCGTCCATGGCCTGTGTGACCCCGTTTTGGTAGTTCATCCCCATCACCCAGGCGTACCGGGGGATGAAGCCAGCGTAGCCTGGGGAGGAAGAGGTCTGGTGCCACCTCAGGTCCCCTCCACCGCCCACTGTTCCTACTGCCCGGGAAGGCCGTCCCATGGGCACCTCCACGTTGGGGCCAGATAGGCATGGGCTTCTGGGTGCTTCCAGCCTCGCAGAAACGTGGGCAGCCCTTGCTCTCACCCTCCTGCTGGGCCCCTGGGCCTTGTGGGGTGTTCTCCCGCCCAGGCCCGGCACCCACCTGAGATGGCCTTGCGTTGAATCAGGTTGGGGTGGTCCAGCTGGGGCAGCCTGTGGAACCTGGCTACGTCGAGGGTCTCGACCTGCTGGTGGCCTGGGCTGGGGCACTCATCCCTCCTGCAGTGGTACAGCTGGGACGGGAGGGGGCCGGTCACACCCCCACCCCCACCCCCACCCCCACCCCCACCTGGGTCTTGGGGTGAGGCTGGTCCCAGTGTCCGTTACCTGGTGCTGCCCAGGGGCCTCTCGGAGGGGGGTGGTGGTCGTCCAGGCCTCCTCCCCATATGCCAGCCGCAGGCCCGGGTGCCCGAGGTCCCCAGAGTCCACCTTCCTGCCTGGTGGGCACGGGGGGTAGGGTGGGTAGGGCATGAAGCCCGGAGGCAGTGGGACCTGCCAGCATGCGCCCTCTTCGCCCGGAAGACCTTCAGCCTCCGCCAGCTGTGGGGAGAACTGGCCCAGGACCTCGAAGTTCTTGAAGGGCTTCAGACCTGTGTGGACAGGACAGCGTGAGCAGCAGCAGGGCGGGAGGCGCGGAGGGGCAGGCGGCGGGGCCTCGGCTCACCCGTGTAGTGGGGGATGTAGGGCTCGGCCAGGTCCCGGCAGGGGATCGAGGGCGGCTGGGGCTTGCTGAAGTCCTCGATGAACTTGGGCTTGGAGATGGGGGACAGCACGGAGCACGGGCTCTTCTGCACGCTGGGGTCGGTGAGCAGCTGCGCCGTGGTCCGCCCGTAGGTGTTCCCCACCTGGTAGCGCAGCTGCGGGTAGAAGCCGGCATAGCTGGGGGCGGGGAGAGAAGGAAGGGGAGGCAGGGCCGGTGGGCGAGGGCAGGAGCCAGACCCAGGCCAGGTACCCGACCTGGACCTCAGGATGGAGGACACAGGGACGGGGCTCGGGGCTGTCGAGGCTGAATGGGCAGCACATGCCAAGCACCGAACCTGCCGTGTCAACACCACCACCATCGGACGGGGTGAGGGACGGGGTCATTGCTGGGCCACGCCCTGGCAGGTGGCAGAGGCGACGGAACGGAATGCCTGGACGCACGGACGGGGCTGGCCACAGGGTCCTGCCCAGGCACCGGGAGGCCTGCTGCACACAGCAAGGTGGCGCCGTGGGAAGGCCTGGCGGGGATCTGGCTCAGACCTTTGCCACCCAGGAGGCCAGGAGTCAGGGAACAGGACCAGGATTTGGGAGGCAGGCGGGAGGGCTGCTGGTGGAAGTGAGGGCTGAGCTGAGTGACACTTAACCACGTGGGAGGTGCTGTGGGCATATCTCGGGGCGGGGTGGGGGGCAGTGGGGGTTCAGAGCCCTCCCTCAGGCTCTCCTGCCCCACCTTGGCCCCCAGGTCTGGTTCCTGGCCGCTTTTTCCTCCCTCACAGTGTGGTGTGTGGGTGCGCACACTCCGCGGAGGGCGTGGTCGGGGTTTGGGGGGGGGGGGCGCTGCCCCGCGAGGCAGCCTGGCGTCTGGGTGCTTATCTCGTCTTTAGCGTGTGGAGCACTCTGGTGTGAGCGTCCGGCATTTTCCCGCCAGCCTCCGCCCGCTGCTGGCTGTCCCCGGCTTTCTGCTCCGACACGCTGCCCACCTGCCATGGCACTCACACCGCCAGCAGGGAGGGGAGGCCTGGGCCCTGCCCGCTCCCTGAGGACCCACTCTGGGTGCCCTCACCGCCGGCCTGAGCCACTCCCCAGCCCCCTGCCGGCGTCCAGCGCTTACCCAGGGACATAGTGAGGTTCCGGCGTGAAGAGGTAGTGTTTCTGAGTAGCTGTCATCTTGCCTCAACTCACCTTTGCTGTGTGGTCCCTCCTCTTGGCCAGCTGCTTCCCTGGGAGGAGTCTCTGTTGCTTGACAACCATTGTGAGGAAGCCCCATTGCTGGGCACGCCCTGGCCAGGCTCCTCCTCAGCCCTGGGCACCCCTGGCCAGGCTCCTCCTCAGCCCTGGGCACCCCCTGGCCAGGCTCCTCCTCAGCCCTGGGCACCCCCTGGCCAGGCCCGTCCTCAGCCCTGGGCACCCCTGGCCAGGCTCCTCCTCAGCCCTGGGCACCCCCTGGCCAGGCCCCTCCTCAGCCCTGGGCACCCCCTGGCCAGGCCCCTCCTCAGCCCTGGGCACCCCTGGCCAGGCTCCTCCTCAGCCCTGGGCACCCCTGGCCAGGCTCCTCCTCAGCCCTGGGCACCCCCTGGCCAGGCCCCTCCTCAGCCCTGGGCACCCCCTGGCCAGGCCCCTCCTCAGCCCTGGGCACCCCCTGGCCAGGCCCCTCCTCAGCCCTGGGCACCCCCTGGCCAGGCCCGTCCTCAGCCCTGGGCACCCCCTGGCCAGGCCCGTCCTCAGCCCTGGGCACCCCCTGGCCAGGCCCGTCCTCAGCCCTGGGCACCCCCTGGCCAGGCCCGTCCTCAGCCCTGGGCACCCGCTGGCCAGGCCCCTCCTCAGCCCTGGGCACCCGCTGGCCAGGCCCGTCCTCAGCCCTGGGCACCCCCTGGCCAGGCCCGTCCTCAGCCCTGGGCACCCCCTGGCCAGGCCCGTCCTCAGCCCTGGGCACCCGCTGGCCAGGCCCGTCCTCAGCCCTGGGCACCCCCTGGCCAGGCCCCTCCTCAGCCCTGGGCACCCCCTGGCCAGGCCCGTCCTCAGCCCTGGGCACCCCTGGCCAGGCTCCTCCTCAGCCCTGGGCACCCCCTGGCCAGGCCCCTCCTCAGCCCTGGGCACCCCCTGGCCAGGCCCCTCCTCAGCCCTGGGCACCCCCTGGCCAGGCCCCTCCTCAGCCCTGGGCACCCCCTGGCCAGGCCCGTCCTCAGCCCTGGGCACCCCCTGGCCAGGCCCGTCCTCAGCCCTGGGCACCCCCTGGCCAGGCCCGTCCTCAGCCCTGGGCACCCCCTGGCCAGGCCCGTCCTCAGCCCTGGGCACCCGCTGGCCAGGCCCCTCCTCAGCCCTGGGCACCCGCTGGCCAGGCCCGTCCTCAGCCCTGGGCACCCCCTGGCCAGGCCCGTCCTCAGCCCTGGGCACCCCCTGGCCAGGCCCGTCCTCAGCCCTGGGCACCCCCTGGCCAGGCCCGTCCTCAGCCCTGGGCACCCCCTGGCCAGGCCCGTCCTCAGCCCTGGGCACCCCCTGGCCAGGCCCGTCCTCAGCCCTGGGCACCCCCTGGCCAGGCCCGTCCTCAGCCCTGGGCACCCCCTGGCCAGGCCCGTCCTCAGCCCTGGGCACCCCCTGGCCAGGCCCGTCCTCAGCCCTGGGCACCCCCTGGCCAGGCCCGTCCTCAGCCCTGGGCACCCCCTGGCCAGGCCCGTCCTCAGCCCTGGGCACCCCCTGGCCAGGCCCGTCCTCAGCCCTGCGAGGGCCCGTTTTACAGGTGGATCACCAGGCCCACAGCAGCAGGTGGGAGGTGTGATGCGAAGACCTCAGGGTCCAGAGAACGGGGACAATCGCTGCAGCCAGGTCCCAAGTTGGCCCTGCCGGAGCCTGGGGCCAGGGTTCCCCTCAGGAGGCCAGTGGCCCCCAGGGTGAGGCTAAGAGAACCCCGTGCACCCCAAGTCCCCTTCTCAGACCAGAGGCCCGGAAGCTCAGGGGCACGGTGATAGGCCCCCGCGGCGAGGAGGCCGTCTTCCCTGGAGCCCGCACTGTTTTCCATTTTAAACAAATCCCGACTCTTTCCTTTTTGTAAGGAAGGACTTTCTAATGGTACAAACACAATATCATAACAAAGATTAGCAGGTTCAAGTACATGTCAAAGAGCAGCATAAGCAGTACTAAAAGGCGGGCTAGAAACGGAGGGGGGGGGGTTTATAACAAGTGTTACAAACAGATAGGATATCGGTATAAAAAGCCTTACATGCCCTAGCTGGTTTGGCTCAGTGGATAGAGCGTCAGCCTGCGGACTGAAGGGTCCCGGGCTCGATTCTGGTCAAGGGCACATGCCTGGGTTGTGGGCTCCATCCCCAGGAGGGGGTGTGCAGGAGGCAGCCAATCAATGATTCTCTCTCATGGATGTTTCTATCATTCCCTCTCCCTTCCTCTCTGAAATTAATAAAAATATATTTTTTAAAAAGCCTTACATGACAAAACTATGGAAAAGTACCCTCCCAACAGAAAAATGCACACAGAATGTGAGCGTCCTGGGGGGGGGGGGGGGAGTCCATAAACATAGACGGGAGGTGAAACTGAATCAGATCAATGCTGACAACGGCCGTTCCTGGCGCTCCTTGGGTGGGTTCCGTCTGGAAAGCAGTTTGGGAACACACACTGGGGCCCCTTGCCTCCACTCGTAGGAACCTCTCCTAAGGAATGAGAGGCCTTTAGCCGAAGACGTGCGCGTGCGATGTCACCCACCATGGCAGTGTTTGCCAGAGAGGAACGGAGGCCCGCCCAATGTCCGACGCCAGGGCTCTGCTCACAAGCACCCGTGGCCTCTGCCCCCAGGGAACTTTGTGCACCCAAAGGGCCCAGAGCCCTGGCTGAGCGCTCGCCGGATGAATCCCGTCTCCCCAGCGGATGCCTCCCACGCCAGGCAGGGCCTGCGCTGGACGGGAGGAGTCCGGACAGGAGGACAGTCAGGCTGGGCAGGGCCCAGGGGAGGAGATGTGCTTGACCAGGTCCTGCCGGTGGGTGAGGCCAAGGCCAGGGCTGGGGCTGGCCAGCGGGTCAGCTTGCGAGGGCACTTGGGGGGCGTGGTGCCCAGATGGGCTCACACTCAGTCGGGGTCATTCGTTTGCACCTCGGCCTGGGCAGCCCCCCTCGTCTCTGCACTTTCTGGCTCCATGCCCCCGGGCAGATGCAGGCTCCCACACCTCAACCTGCCAGGGACCCCAGGCGACCAGGGCCAGACTGCCTCTGGGGTCAGCACAGGCCCCTCAGACCCTTTCTGAGGCCTGGATCTCCAGGGGGCCCTCCTCTCCAGGGAGCTCCCTGACCTCCCATGCCTCCCTGATGCTTCCTCCCAGCTGGCCCTGTGCAGCTGGGCATTGCATAGCACCCACACCCTGTCCTACCTACGGCCGGAGCCAGTCCTCCCAGAACCCCTGCTAGAGTGGACCCCCGGAGTCCAGCAAAGAGAAGGGTTGGGACAAGGAAGGGGGGCGGAAGAGGGGGAGGAGACTAAGCCAGGCAGGCCAGGGATCCTCCTTGCCAAGGTGTCCCAGGGTGACCCACCTGGCAGGTCAGTGGAGGGACCCTATGGCCACAGCCCCTCCAGGGCTGGACCTGGAATTCCCGGCCACAGGGTGGGGGTGGGGGGGACGGGCATGACGGGCCATTGAGGTCACAGAGCCTGGAGGGGTCCCCAAGGAAGGCAGCCAGAGACACTGACAAATGAATTTTGACCAGAAGGCTGTGAAATTCCTGGCAAACTTTTACATCAATGGAGGCAAACACTGGACCCACGGCCCGCTGAGACGGGAGTCATTATTGCCGATCCAGTAACTTGGAGGGCGAAGGCTGGGGGGCGGGGCGGGGCGGGGCGTGGCAGCTGCAGGGGCTGGGGCGCCGGCTCCGCGTGGACCTTGGCTGCCCTCTTGCAGGCCTAAGGCTGGATGGTGGGGCCCCTGCCCCTGGGTCTGCGGGAAGATGTGGCCCCCAGCGGTGCAGGAGGCCCCAGAGGGCCGCAGGACGCACGTGGGTCCCCTCCGGGAGTCCTGGCGGACCTGCACCGGGGACCGGAAGGAGCTGCGTGAGTGGGGGGCCAGTCTGGTCTGAGGGGGCGGGGCCGAGGGAGGGGCCTGCTGGGAGGACCCAGGCTCAGAGCTTTCTTCCTGCCAGGGCTGGAGCGACGCCCCCCAATCCTGATCGACCTGGACTACCCTGGCCCCACCACGTACCAGGTGCCCGATGCTTCGGTGCGCGAAACCTCCCCGCACCCCCACTTCAGCATCGGCCGCGGTGCGTGCCCCTCCCTGCGCGCTCCCCAGCGCCGCTCGGGTCCTGGCCGTGGGCCCGCGCCCCCAGCCTCCGTCCCCAATGACACTGCCCCCCGCAGAGGCCGCCGGCCGCGGGGCGTGGCAGACGGTGTGGTTCCAGAGTGAGAGGCCCTTCAGGCAGAAGGCCGACTGCCGCCGCGGGCCCAAGGTGGGGCGCGGGCCGGAGGTTCTGCGGGGGCGGGGCCTGAGGGCGGGGTGGGAGGAGCCTTGGGGAGAGGGGGCGGGGCTGTGAGGGACGGGCAGGAGGGGCCTTGGGAGGGGCGGGGCCTGTGAGGGCGGGGTGGGAGGAGCCTTGGTGAGAGGGGGCGTGGCTGTGAGGGACGGGCAGGAGGGGCCTTGGGGAAGGGGGCGGGGCCTGAGGGCGGGGTGGGAGGAGCCTTGGGGAGAGGGGGCGGGGCTGTGAGGGACGGGCAGGAGGGGCCTTGGGGAAGGGGGCGGGGCCTGAGGGCGGGGTGGGAGGAGCCTTGGGGAGAGGGGGCGGGGCTGTGAGGGACGGGTAGGAGGGGCCTTGGGGAAGGGGGCGGGATCGTGAGGGAGGGCCAGGAGGGGCCTGTGGGAGGGGAGGGGCCTGTGGGTCGGTGGGCGGGGCTTCAGCCGCCTCCTTGCCCGCAGTAGCCATCGCTCGCCGACTACCATCAGCTCAGCGGTCACGCCTTCCCAGCCATCACCTTCGAGGGCCGCCGCCCTGCCCCGAAGGCAGCCCAGTCGCGCGCGCCTCTGGGGCTGCTGCGGGCCCGGGGTGCAGGTCGCAGTGCCCGGCCCTCGTGGCAGGACCCTCTGCCGCCCCCGGGCGAGAAGCGCCCCAACCCCACCACCTATGACATCCTTCCCGGGTGCCGCCTGCAGAGCCTGCGCCCGCCCGCCTTCTCCATGAGCCGCTCGCGCAAGTTTTCCTCCTGGGTTAAGTCCAGTAAGGAGACCTCGGAGGGCAGCCTGGGGCGGGGCGGGGGGCCTGGGCAGTGGCCGGCGCGTAGCCATGGGCTCCTGCCTTCTCCCTCTGCAGCCCGCAGCCCTGGCCCCGCCGCTTACCACGTGGGGGCCTGCTATAACGCGTGCTTCCCCTCGGCGCCCGGAGTGGTCATCCAGGGCGTGCGAAGGCCCAAGCGCCATGAAACAGGCCCCTTCTGCACGCTGTAGCGCCCACTGGACACAGCGGCCGCCAGGTATCACTGGACCCGCCTCCCTCTGAAGCCCGGGGCCCCCAGCCTGGGCTTCTAACCTCTGGGCACCTCTGACCCACCTTCCTGGCCGGCTAACCCTTCTGTGCGCTGTGGACAAGGAGGGCCACAGCCCCCACCTGCCCACCAAGCTACATAGAGATGCTGTTGGTGCTTACGAGCTGTTGTGCGCTGGCTGCCCTCCCTCACGGTGAGCTGCCCTGAAGGTGTCCCTGGCAGGGGCTCCCGCTGCTCCCCTTACCTGCTCTCCTCTCCAGGACGGTGGGGGCAGCCTGAGACTTCCTGGCCTGAGACAGTATGGGAGGGGTCCCTCTGGGAAGAGCAGGACCCCCGACTCGGGGCCCGGCAGGCTACCAGTCTACCCAAGAGCCAGGCTGCTTGCTGAGCTGAGAAACTGGCAGAGCTGGGGGCCAGACTCCCTGAACTACCATCTTGAGGTGAGGTCAGCTGCACAGCCACTAGGAGGGCCCAGAGGACCACCTGGTCAGGGCCTGGCCCCCTGACCCCAGCCCCTGCCCACAGACCCGCAAGCCGGCCCAGGCCCATGCAGGCCAAGCCACAGCCACCGGACCCCCCTGGTGAGGGCCTGTCCTGTTGCAGTAGCTTGGCCATCGGGGTATCAGCCTGCCCTCCTACCTAGGGGAGCCCCATGGCGGACCGCACCAGCGGTTCCCATGGGGCCCATAAACCCTTCTGCAGGGAGGCCAGGGCCCAGGGAGTCCTAGTGCATTCACCTGTGGCCTCTTGGGGTGAACCAGCTGGCGGTTGAGTTGAGTCCCAGCCCCCCCCCCCCCCCCAGGGAACCAGTTGTTGTTGGGCCTGACCAGCTTGGCCAAGGGGCAACAGTGAGCTGTGGGAGCCCTGGCGTTGGGAGCTTGGCCCAGGGTGGGGGGACCGGGAGCCCCACCCATAGCTGCCCCACCAGCAAACCCGAGTGCTCAAGCTCAAAGCCAGAGGCTGGAGGGCAGGAAGGCTGGGCTGAGGTAGGGCTTCCTGGGGAGGAAGCGGGAAGGGCGCACGAGCATGAGCGTGAGCGTGCTGGGCCGCAGGAAGGGGTGCCTCGCAGAGCGAAGCTTGGGGACCAAGGCATGTGCAGAGGACGAGGTGGGGACTGGGCTGGGGGGATGGAGGCTCACCAGAAGGGGTTGGAGGGACTGCAGGTGCTGGGTCAGGGCCCAGCCTGCTTAGCAACAGGGAACCCAGCGAGGGGCAGAGCAGGCAGTGCCCGCCGGCCCTGTGAGCATCTGCCCTGTGAGCGTCTGGCATCGCAGGACTCACAGCCTCGGCCTCGGCCAGAGGGCCTACCACCTCGGGGTCGATGCCCGTGGTGACGAGAGGACAGCCCTCCCGTGCCCACTCCCACTGCCAGCCCCGGTCTGTGGCACGCCCACCGGGAGCACAGGCAGGGCCAGGGCGGCGTGCACCTGGCGGGACCTGGGACGGGAGCTTCGGGTGGCTGTGCTCCGTTTCCTGCAGCAGCAGCATTCTGTAGGCCACCAAGCAGAATCGACGGGGTGTCCCCTCACCAACCAGGGTCGGTTCAGGAACAGGAAAGGGCGCAATGGGGTGAGTGCGGGCGAGGCGAGCACGCGGAACAGGAGAGAGAAAAGTCCCTGTGGAGGGCGTGGAAGTCAGGGCTGCGCCCTGTTGTAATGCTCGTTCCGGGGAGAGGGGGCTCGCACACGCCATGGAGAGGACCCCCATCTGCAGGTGGTTTCTCGGAGCAGATGAAGAGGGCGGGGCGGGAAGAGCCCTGTGGTGTTTGACCCCGTCACCAGGAATCGGGGAGGAGGTTGGCTGGGGGCTGCGGGTGCCTGAAGCGCTTATGTTTGTAACAGTCCCTTTTCCAGTGTCTGGGCTCTTTGCTGTCATAGTAGAAGCTCGGGTTTTGGATAGGGGCCTTCACTGGCTGGACCGGAAAGGAGGAACTTTAACAGATTTTTCTTTCAGGTGCCTCATCCTGGATGAGAGCAAGCCACTTGCCAAATTAAATCTGTAGTGGACATGGTTCCCCACTCTATGCTGGTCTTTTTATTTTATTTTATTAAATACACTTTTATTTTTTATTTTATTTTATTTTTTTTAATATATTTTATTGATTTTTTACAGAGAGAAAGGGAGAGAGATAGAGAGTCAGAAACATCGATGAGAGAGAAACATCGATCAGCCGCCTCCTGCACATCCCCTACTGGGGATGTGCTCGCAACCCAGGTACATGCCCTTGACCGGAATCGAACCTGGGACCCCTCAGTCCGCAGGCCGACGCTCTATCCACTGAGCCAAACCGGTTTCGGCTAAATACACTTTTATTGATGTCAGAGAGGGAGAGACATTGATCAGCTGCTTCCTGCACGCCCCCTACTGGGGATCAAGCCCAAACCCTGGGCATGTGCCTTTGATCTGAATTGAACCCAGGATCCTTCAGTCCACACACTGATGGTGCTCTATCCACTAGGCCAAACCAGCCAGGGCCAGAATTTTCTTAAAAACCATATGAAGTCAGCCCTAGTGGATAGAGCATCAGACCTCGGACTGAAGGGTGCTGGGTTCAATTCAGGTCAAGGGCTCATATCTTGGTTGCAGGCTCCATCCCCCCCCCCACCCTGGTCAGGGCACATGCGGGAAGCAACCAATTGATGGGTCTCTCTCACTGATGTTTCTCTCTCTCCCCTCCCCTCCCTTCCACTCTGTAAAATTTAATGGAAAATTATCCTCAGGTGAGGATTAACAAACAAACAGAACAAAAACAGCCCTAGCCAGTTTGGCTCAGTGGCTAGAGCGACGGCCTGTGTACTCAAGGGTCCCAGGTTCGATTCCGATCAAGGGTTGCAGGCACATCCCCAGTAGGGGGTGTGCAGGAGGCAGCTGATCGATGTTTCTCTCTCATCGATGTTTCTAACTCTCTACCCCTCTCCCTTCCTCTGTAAAAAAAAAAAAAAGAAAACAAAAAAACACCCACAGCTGAGGTCGATGATAACAGTCCCGCACAGGTTCCTGGGGCTCCGGCTGCAAGTCAGACGTGAGCTCCGACCCACAGGCTCCGGGAAAGGCCGCTGGGCTTGCTCCCGGAGGTCTCAGCCAGGCCTCTAGGATTTACCAACAACGTGTTTAAACCCGGGCACGTGCCCTGCCTGGGAGTCAGAGTGGCAGGGGATGGTGCGCAACCAACCGTCACGCCAGCCGGACACGGTTGGTTTTTCTCAATCCCTTTCCGGATGGTTACATCACGTCTCCTCCGATGCCCAGCACGTCTTCACCGGCTGGCACAGACCAGGAACCCCGGCTGGTGGGTCGGAATGTCCATGTCAGACTCTTCAGCAAGTCTGGGAGGCTCCTCGGGCACCTTGGGGATTCCCGGAGACGGTTGGCCATTTGGCGCCAGTGCAGGGGGCGTAGGAAATCACAGGCCGGTGGGGACCCTCGGAGGGCGTGACTTTAAGTTCGGAGAATGTCGCCAGAGGCAGGAGGTGAGGAAGCAGGTAGAGGAAGGTCAGCTGGTGCAGGAGACGGCGCTGGGGACGAAGGGCCCGAGGGCTCAGAGCTGGTCCCTGAGACAGTGGAGTGAGGGTGAGGGGCAAGGCAGTGCTGCGCTGGAGCCACCCCCTCCTTAAAAACAGCAACACATGTCAATAGTAACTTCATTTTTTTTTAAAGTGTGTTTTTAAAAAAATATATTTTTATTGATTTCAGAGAGGGAGAGGGAGAGAGAGAGAGAAACATCAATGATGAGAGAGAATCACTGATTGGCCGCCTCCTGCATGCCCCCCACTGGGGATGGAGTCTGCAATCCTGGCAAGTGCCCTTGACCGGAAACGAACCCGAGACCCTTCAGTCCACAGGCCAATGCTCTATCCACTGAGCCAAACCAGCCAGGGCAGGGACTTCATTTTTAAAAAATCTGTATTGTTGAAAGCATTATGTACGTCCCCTTTTCTCCATTGACCCTTTCTAGACCCCCCTCACCACTCACCTCAAGCCTTCACCACCCTATTGTCTGTTTCCAGGCCCCCCCCTTTAAAAGCTCAACTGCCCCTGTTAATGCTAAGACTTTATTTTGTAAAGAGGCAACTTCAGATTCTAGGTAATGTTTGTAAGCCTCAAACTACCGCTGGAAATGGGCATCCCTCTCATCTTTGCCAGTTTCAGCGCCCTTATTGTCCTCTTCGCTTTTAAGAAAGTAAGTTGGACTCCGGCCGATGTGGCTCAGTTGGTTGGAGGTTGTCCTGAGTGCTGGACAGGTTCCATTCGCAGTCAGGGCACATACCCAGGTGTGGGTTCCGTCCCCAGTTGGGGAAGCAGCCAATTGATGTTTCTTTGCCGAAGGCCGGTCCATCCTTGTTGCTTGACACAGTCACTGCAGGGAAGAAACATCTGCACAACAGGTTTCAAGGGACCTGGCATACTGTTCTTAATATGTTTGCTCCCCTTCTTAGCGCTATGTGTTATAAACAGAGCCACCTCCCCAAGAAAGGTTGTTTCCCCAGGTGGGTATTTTTCCCTGGAGTTAGGGATTAACAGGACTAAGGAAGGGAATAAATCAGTAAAACCCCTTAACTAAGTGCCAGGCGGGTAGTTAATCACTTTAACTACGAACAATCACGCTTAAGCTACATAATCTTTTTTTTTTTTAATATATTTTATTGATTTTTTACAGAGAGGAAGAGAGAGAGATAGAGAGTTAGAAACATCGATGAGAGAGAAACATCGATCAGCTGCCTCCTGCACATCTCCTACTGGGGATGTGCCCGAAACCCAGGTACATGCCCTTGACCGGAATCGAACCCAGGACCTTTCAGTCCGCAGGCCGACGCTCTGTCCACTGAGCCAAACCGGTTTCGGCAAGCTACATAATCTTTACTTAAGACAATCTCCTTCAGTTACTTCCTTGTAGCTTAACAGAACAGTAGAGTAGTGACCTTGGAATGGAGATAACAAATTAGCCCTAACCTTTGGAATAGAATGGATAGGATTAAACTCAACAGAACTAGATGGAGATGGGATTTTTGGCAAAGATCAGATAAGAAACTATGGACATGAAACAAGGAACTGTAGGTCAAGGCAGGACCCGAAACATACCATGATGTGACTATAGAGGCATGCTTATAGGATCAAATGGTATAAATACAGATGTAACAGGAGAATAAAGAGAGAAGCTGGCTATGCTGGTCATCTGAACGCTGTCCCCGTGTCATTCCTTCTTCGCCGACTCCGTCCACACCTTTGGGAACCCCTGGACCTGCTGGGGCTGGACCCCAACATTTCTCTCCCCCCTTCCTCTTTGTAGAAGCAATTAAAGAAAAAAAAAAGTTTGGGAATCTCCAAGGTTCCCCACAGTGGCCACTGCATTCTGAATTGTTTTTGGTCAGATCTGTCCATTTAATGAAACATGCCCCTGAAGCGTGGCCTCATCTTTCAAACCTGAGTTCCTGGAGGAGGCGCGGCCATAAAATACTTAAATAACTGAGACCCCACTTTTCGGAGACTTCTCCAGAGCGAGGGCCAAAGGTCAGATTCCAGGCGGCCTGGTCACGGGGGGTGGGGTGGGGGGGTGGGGGGGGTGGGGGTGGAAGGTTGCGGGGCGGGGGGCGCAGGCCCAAGGCAGAGCAGCCCGTGCGGAGGCGGCCTGCTGTCCGGGGAGCCGGGCCAACCGCTGGACGCTTTCAGCAAGACAGTCCGGCCCGGGGCCGAAACGAAGGCTCGCGGGGTTCAGCACGGACACCCCCTATTCCCAAAGCTCGGGCCAAGGCTACCTGTCTCCCAACAGCCTGACCCCCAAGGCAACGGGGTGACTGTGGGATCGAGCGATCGGGGCAGACAGACGAGCAGGGGCTTCAGCAAGAAGCGGCGACCGGTTCCGGAGGGGAGCCCGGGAGCCCCGACAGCGGGAGCGGGGCCCCAGGGAGGCCCGCGCCGGGAGCCGGCGGAGCCCGCGCCGGTGGGACGGACCGGAAGCGGAAGTTGGGGAAGGGCTGGGGCGACACAGGAGCTGACGCGCCCCTAGGGCTCTCGCGATGACGCCACCCGCGAGCTCCTCCCACAGGCTCCCCGATTCCGTCTAGGTCTCTGCGCTTAATGAGATCCTTTCTCAGCGTCCCGAGGCTGCTGTTAGGGCGGCAACAGGACTCTTCATAATAAAAAATATATCCGGCAAAAATGTCAGTCTGCGGTTCATAGGAACGCCTCCTCCCCCCCCCCCGCCCCCGCCCCCTGCCGCGGTGCCCCGCCCGCCGCGCCCTCCACACCCCCCCACCCCGCCCCGCAGGTGGTTCCGGGCCCAGGCGGGAGGACTAGGCCGGGGCGGGCGGCAACCCCGTGGGCCGACACCGCGGCGGGGCGGGGGAAGCGGCGGCCGGAGGAAGGCGGGGCCACGGCAAGTGGGCGGGGTCGGTGGGCGGGGACATGAAAAGTGGACGGGGCGGGGCCGGGGCCTAACCGCGGTCCGCGCAGCCGCTCAGCCGGGCCGGCTCCTCTCCTAGGAACCTCCGCGCGGCGCAGGCGTTTCCGGCCGGGCCGGTTAGCCCGGGACCCGCGGTGCGGGGCGGAAGGGGGTGGTTTTGGGCCAAGCGGCGCCGCGCTGCGGGAGGGACCTGCGGAGCTGGAGGGCGCCGGGGAGAGGAGCTCAGGCGGCCCCCGCGGCCCGAGCGAACGGGCTGCCGGGGGGCCTGCGGCGGCCGCGGCGGCGCCGGCGGAGCGCGGTGGGGATGGGGCGCCGAGCCGGCCTGGGACCGGGGCCTCGGCCCTGTTCGCGGGGCTGCAGGACCTGGGCGTGGCCAATGGCGAGGACCTGAAGGAGACGCTCACCAACTGCACGGAACCGCTCAAGGCCATCGAGCAGTTCCAGGTGGGTGGGCGCGGGGGCCGGGCGGGGGCGCGGGGGCCGGGCCGTGGGCGCGGGGGCGGGCCGTGGGCGCGGGGGGCGGGCCGTGGGCGCGGGGGCCGGGCCGTGGGCGCGGGGGGCGGGCCGTGGGCGCGGGGGCCGGGCCGTGGGGGCGGGGGGCGGGCCGTGGGCGCGGGGGCCGGGCCGTGGGCGCGGGGGGCGGGCCGTGGGCGCGGGGGCCGGGCCGTGGGCGCGGGGGCCGGGCCGTGGGCGCGGGGGGCGGGCCGTGGGCGCGGGGGCCGGGCCGTGGGCGCGGGGGGCGGGCCGTGGGCGCGGGGGCCGGGCCGTGGGCGCGGGGGCCGGGCCGTGGGCGCGGGGGCCGGGCCGTGGGGGCGGGGGGGCGGGCCGTGGGGGCGGGGGGCGGGCCGTGGGGGCGGGGGCCGGGCCGTGGGCGCGGGGGCCGGGCCGTGGGCGCGGGGGCCGGGCCGTGGGGGCGGGGGGCGGGCCGTGGGGGCGGGGGGCGGGCCGTGGGCGCGGGGGCCGGGCGGGGGCGCGGGGGCCGGGCCCTGGGGGCGGGGCCGCGTGGGAAGGGGGCGGGTTTTGCTTCCTTTGCTCCGTCCCCGGGGCGGAGGGACCAGGTGCCCCGAGCCAGTGCCCACGGACGGACGTCTGGGCGGCTTTGTCGTTAAAACCAGCGCCGCTGGGAACACCCTCGCCGCTGCCTCCCGTCGCCTCGGCGGCGCGTCCGGGGGCCTGGCCAGACGCGGCCGCCCCGGTGCTTTCTGTGTTGCCTCCGAGTGAGCAGAATCGACCCCGCGCCGACCCTCTGCTTCCCCAGACAGAGAACGGCGTGCTGCTGCCCTCCCTGCAGTCGGCCCTGCCCTTCCTGGACCTGCACGGGACGCCGCGCCTGGAGTTCCACCAGTCGGTGTTCGACGAGCTGCGGGAGAAGCTGCTGGAGCGCGTGTCGGCCATCGCCGCGGAGGGGAAGGCGGAGGAGAGGTGGGCGCAGGCGGCAGTGCAGCCCCCTGTGAGGGGACGGCCCGCAGCACTTACTGTCCCCTCGGTTACGCGTCCCCCTCGGAGAAGGGCCTCCCCCCCACCCCGGGTCCCGCCTGTGGATGCTGTGCCTTCAGCCGACTGGTTCCTGCGCCGCGTCTCAGGCCCCCGCGTCTCCCAGGTACAAGAAGCTGGAAGACCTGCTGGAGAAGAGCTTTTCGCTGGTGAAGATGCCGTCGCTGCAGCCGGTGGTGATGTGCGTCATGAAACACCTGCCCAAGGTGAGGGCCAGAGGTCAGCACAGCAGCCCGGCCGCCCGGGAGGTTCCCTGAGCCGCCTGCCCCGCGGGCGTGTCCCTGGGACTGTGTCCTCTGGGCTGGCTTCTCCCGGCGGCGGCGGCGGCGGCGGCGGCGGCGGGCCACCCGGGCCACCCGAGCCCCGAGCTGGGGGCGTGGGCCCCTCTCTGGGAAAGGCTGTGTGCACTGAGCATGGCTGCCTGCACCTGTGGGGCTGGGTTTGAGGTGTCTCTGCCAGGGGGTGTGGTGCTGAAGCCTATTGATCTATCTGGTTTTTTTAAAACATTTTTATTGATTTCAGAGTAGAAAGAAGAGGGAGAGAAAGATAGAAAAGCAATGATGAGAGAGAATCATTGATGGGCTGCCTCCTGCACATCCCCCACTGGGGGTTGAGCCCGTAACCCGGGCATGTGCCCCGACTGGGAATTGAACCGTGACCCCCTGGTTCATAGGTTGATGCTCAAGCCCTGAGCCGCGCCGGCCGGGCCCCATCGACCTGTCTGGAAGCAGACGCTGGGGCCCCGGCGCTGCTCACGGGCGCCTGTGTGGTCCCGCAGGTCCCTGAGAAGAAGCTGAAGCTGGTCATGGCCGACAAGGAGCTGTACCGGGCCTGCGCCGTGGAGGTGAAGCGGCAGATCTGGCAGGACAACCAGGCGCTCTTTGGCGACGAGGTGTCCCCGCTGCTGAAGCAGTACATCCTGGAGAAGGAGCGCGCCCTCTTCAGCACGGAGCTGTCCGTCCTGCACAACTTCTTCAGTCCTTCCCCCCGGACGCGGCGCCAGGGAGCGGTGAGGCGGGCCGGGTGGGGTGGGGTGACTGCGGTCCCGCTCCCCAACGTTCCCCAGTGTGTGGGTGGTTTGCTCCTGGGAGTGGGCTTCACCTGTGACGGGTCCCGGGGCGGCTTCCCTGCCCAAGGCGGACTGTCGGGTGTCAGGGCCTGGACTCTGCCCCGTGGCCAGTCTGTCCACTCGGCTCAGCGTGTCCTCTCTCAGCTCTGGGATGCTTTCTGTTTTATGTCGGACTCATTAGCTGCTTTGACAGACATTTCTCGAGTGCCGACTGCCTGCCATAGGTGCCTGGACCCTTCAGCAACCCTGGGGTTTGGGGGCGCTTGCGTGGGGCACTCGAGGTCTCATGGGGGGGCTGACACTACGCAGTAAATGTCATGTGTTGGTCACCGAGGGCTGGGCGGGTGGCGAGGGCGGGAGGATGGGAAGTGGCAGGGGAGCCGGGGAGGTGTGAGCAGGGCCTGGCCGAGGGCCGGCTGGGCTTGCTGAGGGCGATGGAGGCCGTGTGGGCTCCCAGGGCCCGCGGGGGAGCGGGGGAGGGTTGGAGGCTGGCAGCCACGTGGAGACGGGCCTTTCCTGTGAGGTGGGGTCGCTAAGGTGCCCGACTGGGTTCCAGGCGGGAGGCCCGTGTGGGGACCGGTGGCCCGAGGCGGGCAGAGTGGCGCTTGGTGTCCGGCGTTCTCTCACGCCCGCTTTCACCTGGAGTTTGTGTGTTTGGTGGGAGTTAGGGTGTGGCCTGATGTTCCTCCCAAACACCTGGCCGGTGGGCACACTGCTTCCTGCCGCGGGAGGGTCTGCGCCGTCCTCTGCCTCCCGCTCGTCCTGGGATAGCTGGGCCTTGGGCTGTGTCTGCCGCCGTCTCCCGCCCTTCCTCCTCGCTCCCCTCCACGCCAGGCCCCTCCTGCACGTCCTGCGGCCCCGTGGCCCTCGGGGTGGGGCTCAGCCACGAGCGCCCTGGGGTGTGCCTCGCGGTCCTGGCTGTGGCCCAGGTTGTGCCCCCTTTTCAAGGTGAGGCTGGCGGACCCGGGTCAGGGCTGGCACGTGGCATTGGAGGGGCCCAGTACGTGGGTGCAGGGACTCGGGTCGTGGCCAAGGGCCTGAGAGGACAGCAGCAAAGCTCACCCATCCTCATTGGGGGGCCGTCTCCTCACGTCACTGTCTGGGTGGTCGGGGCCGGACCTGGGGCCTTGGGTGGAGCTGAGGTCACAGGCCGGTGGCCTTCCAGGGACCCTGTGGGCCTGGCATGGGCTTCACCTCCTTACAAACCAGAAACACTGCCACCAACACAGGCCAGGGTCCTGTGAGAGGAGACTTTCAGCCCAAAGTAGGAGGGGCGCGTGGCCCTTCCTTTCGCCATGGCCCTGTGTGACGCCGTGGCCCCGCGTGACGCTGTGGCCCCGCGTGTGTGACTCCGTGGCCCTGTGTGACTCCGTGGCCCTGTGTGTGTGACTCCGTGGCCCTGTGGCCCTGTGTGGCCCCGTGGCCCTGTGTGATGCTGGGATCGTATGGTGCCGGTGGGTGTTTCTCAGCATCTAGAAGGGTTCAGGAATCTGGAGAAGGGCTGCCTGTAAATTACTAGAGTCCAGAGATGAAACGTAATTTTGGAAGGCATTTTGGGGAGCCAGAGAAGACTTAGCTAAAGGAACCAAGTTCTCCTGTCTCTCTGGACCCTTGATTTTCATTGACACAGATTGTCCTAAAGCAGATACACATCAAAGACAAGGTTCAGCATACAGAGGTGTTGTCAGATTAGAAGAATTTGCCTACGGCTGTTCAGGTGTTTGGCCAGTAGGAGGCAATAACACGTAGACTAAGATGCCCTCAGCTGTCCCAGCAAGCAATCACCTATGCATCCTTCTCAGGTTTGGGGAAATGCTCTCAGCCATTCCCAGAGGATTCAGCCCTGCTGCGTGTGACCTGCTGGCTTCGCTTCCGGCCGTGCGGGCTGCCGGGCGTGTGTGACGCCGGCCGGGTCTCTCTGGCAGGTGGTGCAGAAGCTGACGCAGATGGTGGGGAAGAACGTGAAGCTGTACGACATGGTGCTGCAGTTCCTGCGGACCCTGTTCCTGCGCACGCGGAACGTGCACTACTGCACGCTGCGCGCCGAGCTGCTCATGTCCCTGCACGACCTGGACGTGGGCGACATCTGCTCGGTGGACCCGTGCCACAAGGTGCCCGCCCACCGGCCCTCCCGCTGGTCCCCTCCCCAGTGGCTGCCCGGTCCTGTACCTGGGCTCGGACTGCCCCCCCCCGCCACCACCACCGAGTCTGCGCAGCCCTGCTGCCTCCCCCCTGCCCGTTCCGTCACCCACCCTCACTCCCCCCGGGGCTGCGGGCGCCCCTCCTGATGCCTCTGCAGCCTCAGGCTTTCCGGGCCTGGGCCTCCCCTTGGGCCTCGGGCTGCTCTGGGACCCGGGCCCTGCACCCCCTCCTCCCCTCGGGTGCTGGGCAGCCGAGACGGTGTCACTTTGAGGCCCCACAGTGGGGCCTCCAGAGAGGGGGCCTTTAGAACAAACTCAGACATCATCTCCCACACCCGGGCAGGTGGGCGGGACCCAGTCCTGTTTGCCTCTGTGTCCTGCTCCTGGGACAGGTCCTGGCCCCCAGCCGGGTCTTGGCGAGGTGACGCGGGGCCTGGGAGCGAGAGCCCAGGGCGAGCGGGGCCTCCTCACGCTCTGACCTGCTTCCCGCAGTTCACCTGGTGCCTGGACGCCTGCATCCGGGAGCGCTTCGTGGACAGCAAGCGGGCGCGGGAGCTGCAGGGGTTTCTCGACGGAGTGAAGAAGGGTCAGGAGCAAGTCCTGGGGTGAGGCTGGCCCTCTGTGGAGCCCCACCCCCGGGGCCTGTCTACAGCGTCCAGATGAGCACGCTCTGTCCGCGGTGGTGGACTACAGCGTGTCTAGGGGGCCCGGGCACCCCGTCCCACGGTGGAGACAGGACTGCGGGCTGGGCCCCGGGCGGGCTCTGTCCGCAGCCGTGGGCCTGCCGCCTGCTGGGGGGTGTGGGCCGCCTGTGATGTCTCTGGGACGTGGCTGAAAGGGAGTCAGGCTCAGGCCCCCAGAACTTTCTGACTCCTCAGTGTTCTAAGTTAGAGACAGGCTTCAAGCTGTGAGCCTCTGGGGAAGGAGAGCAGAGGGTGGGCTCCCTCCACGTGGAGGGCCGTCTCCCGGGCCAGAGGGAGGAGCCCGCCCGTGGCCGCCCTCCCTGGGCCCGCAGCTTCCACGAATGCTGCTCCTTGCAGGGACCTGTCCATGATCCTGTGTGACCCCTTCGCCATCAACACGCTGTCCCTGAGCACCGTCCGGCACCTGCAGGAGCTGGTCGGCCAGGAGACGCTGCCCAGGGTGAGTGCGCTGCGCTGGCCACAGGCGGCCTTAGGGTGTGGGGACCAGGGCAGCCAGCACCCCACTGAGCGACAAGGGAGCGGGGGAGAGGGAGGCGCCGGGAGCTGGCGCTGAGGCCTGTTCTCCGCAGGACAGCCCTGATCTGCTGCTGCTGCTCAGGCTGCTGGCGCTGGGCCAGGGGGCCTGGGACATGATCGACAGCCAGGTGTTCAAGGAGCCCAGGATGGTGAGGGGACTCGGGGGCTGGAGGCCGAGGGCAGGAGGGCGGGCGGTGGGCGGGGCTGTGCCCGGCTGAGCTCCCGGTCCCCCAGGAGGTGGAGCTCATCACCAAGTTCCTGCCGACGCTCATGTCCTTCGTGGTGGACGACTACGCCTTCAACGTGGACCAGAAGCTCCCGGCAGAGGAGAGGGCCCCGGCCGCCTACCCGAGCGCCCTTCCCGAGAGCTTCACCAGGTACCGCTGGGCTGGGCCCGGGAGGGAGGGCTTCCCCAGGGACTGCTGGGCTGGGGCCCGGGAGGGAGGGCTTCACCAGGTACCGCTGGGCTGGGCCCGGGAGGGAGGGCTTCACCCGGTACCACTGGGCTGGGCCCGGGAGGGAGGGCTTCACCAGGGACCACTGGGCTGGGCCCGGGAGGGAGGGCTTCACCAGGTACCGCTGGGCTGGGCCCGGGAGGGAGGGAGGGCTTCACCAGGTACCGCTGGGCTGGGCCCGGGAGTGAGGGCTTCACCAGGTACCGCTGGGCTGGGCCCGGGAGGGAGGGCTTCACCCGGTACCGCTGGGCTGGGCCCGGGAGGGAGGGCTTCCCCAGGGACCGCTGGGCTGGGCCCGGGAGGGAGGGCTTCACCCGGTACCGCTGGGCTGGGCCCGGGAGGGAGGGCTTCCCCAGGGACCGCTGGGCTGGGCCCGGGAGGGAGGGCTTCACCCGGTACCGCTGGGCTGGGCCCGGGAGGGAGGGCTTCCCCAGGGACCGCTGGGCTGGGCCCGGGAGGGAGGGAGGGAGGGCTTCACCCGGTACCGCTGGGCTGGGCCCGGGAGGGAGGGAGGGCTTCACCAGGGACCGCTGGGCTGGGCCCGGGAGGGAGGGCTTCACCAGGGACCGCTGGGCTGGGGCGCCGGGCCAGGGGGCTGGTGTAGGGTGCTCCTTGGGGTGGTGCTCAGGGGGGTGCTCCCGGCAGGTTCCTGCAGGAGCAGCGCATGGCCTGCGAGGTGGGGCTCTACTACGTGCTGCACATCACCAAGCAGAGGAACAAGAACGCGCTCCTCCGCCTGCTGCCCGGGCTCGGTGAGTGCGGGAGCCACCCTGCCGCTGTGACTGCCCCCCTGCCCCCTCCCTGCCCCGTGACTGCCCCGCCCCCTGCAGCCAGCTGGCTTCCCCCCAAGTGCACGTCTCCTGGAAGTTGTGGTAAAAAGCGAGGAGCTCTGCTCTCTGCTCTCAGATCCTCTGCCCACATCACCTGCTGTCAGAGTCCTTTCCAGGTGGTGGAAGGCACCTTAACCCTAAGGAAGGGGGTGTGGCTTCTCAGGTCCCCGACATCAGGGAGCCCCCAAAAGTGAGGAGGCTGCATCCCTGGGAGGATGGGTGGGGGTGGGTTGCGAGCAGGAAGAAGAGACCGTGGTCTGAGTGGACCCCTTCCAATGACCCTGAGCAAGCTCGGGCTGAGTCAGAGAGAAGGGGCTTCTGGGAGCATCGGCTTCCCACAGGGGGGGCAGGCCCATGGCCTCGCTGGCTCAGGGCTGGGTGTTTGACAGTGGACAGTCCACTGTACTAGGACCCCAGGCAGAGGGTGCCCCTGCCCAGGGGTTGCCCCTTGTCAGCCCAGCAAGGTGGGCGAGGGCGGGCTGACCCTGCTGTGCCTGCAGTGGAGACCTTCAGCGACCTGGCCTTCGGCGACATCTTCCTGCACCTGCTCACGGGGGAACCTGGCACTGCTGGCCGAGGAGTTTGCCCTGGAGGACTTCTGCAGCAGCCTCTTCGATGGCTTCCTGCTCACCGCCTCCCCAAGGTACGGCTGGGGGCGGGCGCCGCTGGGCAGGGTGAGTGCTGTGCAGGGCGGGTGCGGCTGCGCGGGGCGGGGGGACACGGGGGGCCGCAGCCCTGCAGCCACCCGCTGGCTCTCGCAGGAAGGAGAACGTGCAGCGGCACGTGCTGCGGCTCCTCCTCCACCTGCACCACCGTGTGGCGCCCACCAGGCTGCAGGCCCTGCAGAAGGTGCTGGAACCCAGCGGCCAGGTGGGTGCTGCCCCTGCCCCGCACCCTGGGGGGGCCCTGATCTCGCCCCGGGCCTGCCCACACCCTGTGCTCCCCACAGAGCGGCGAAGCGGTGAAGGAGCTCTACTCCCAGCTCAGCGAGAAGCTGGAGCAGCTGGACCACCGGAAGCCCAGCCCGGCCCCGGCCGCCGAGCCCCCGGCCCTGGAGCTGCCCCTCCCCGCCGTGCCCGCCCCGGCCGGCCTCTGACACGTCCCCGAGTCGCTGGGGAGTGGACGGCCCTGGGAGGACATGGCCTGGTCGGCCAGAGCCCTGGCCTGGGATCGTCGGGACCCGTGTCTCCTGGAGGCAGAGCGGTGCTCATGGGCGGGTGGTGGCTGAGCTGATACCCAGAGTGGTCCCCTGGGCAGGTGCCACCTCCACGCCTCAGCCCACCCTGACCTGACAGTCGTGTGCGTGGGCACGGACCGTTCCGGGCTGTGAGCTCTGCCTTGTGCGGTGTGCGCTGTGGGGCCTGCAGGCGCAGTGGGGGAGCCCCTGCTCGCCAGGGGGGCTGGGCGGCTGGCGTGGGGCACAGGTTAGCAGCGTTGCTGGTCAGCCTGGCCCTCTGAGGACTCCTGCGTGTTTAACAGCAGACAGTCCGCTGTACTGGGACCCCTGGGAGAGGGTGCCCCTGCCAGGCCCCACCTGCTGCCTCAGTTTACCCTGGGAGAGGTGTGCTCCTTGCTCAGGTGCACTCAGCAGGTGAGGGTCTGCGGTGACTCGTGTGTAAATAAAAGCATTTTGGTAAAAGCGGGTGCGCGTTTCTGTGCTGAGGGGTGGGGGTCGCTATAGCACCGAGTCCGACCTTGTCCGTCTCTGTGGGCCGCGTCGCCGGGAAGGTCTGGGCGTGGCTGGAGGCCACCAGATGAGACACTGCCCGCCCCCCCCCCCCCCCAGCAGTGACACGCCGAGGGTCCTGCTCCACGGAAGTCAGTGACCTTGACGGGTGCAGCTCTGCAGGGAGGGGCCAAGGACAGCAAAGGCATCATGGGGCAGGTCAGGGGCTTGCTGTGTGGGTTTTTAAGATGGAAGACATTCATGTTTGGCCCGGCCGGCGGGGCTCGGTGGTTGAGCATCAACCTATGGACCAGGAGGTCAGGGCTCGATTCCTGGTCAGGGCACAGGCCTGGGTTGCAGGCTGGATCCTCAGTGTGGGGTGTAGGAGGCAGCCGATCTGTGACTGTTATCACTTGTGTCTCTCTCCCTCTTCCTTTCTGCAATGAAAAAATATTAAAAGAAATACATGTTTGTACACTGATGGGAGGACCCAGTGGGAGAAGTGACCAGAGGGGGTGGGGCCAGGAGCAGGCAGGCCCTGTGGGCGCGGAAGCTCCGGGAGGCAGCTCTGTGGGGGCTGCTTCCATCTCTGGGAATCGGGGAGGTGGGCCCAGCTAAGGGAGGAGTCGGTGAGCAGACTGGACCCCTGGGTGCCCTGAGGCTTAAGGTTTTAAGGTCAAGATGGACAGACGGGTCCATGAAGCTGGGCTCCTCCAGCCCAGAGGAAGGAATGGGAGGCCCCGTCCATATGGGTGGATGGCACTGGGGACCCCTAGGTGGACGGGGGCCGAGGGGTGCCAGTGCAGGGAGCAGCCAGCTGAGCAGGTCAGCACCTTGGAGGCGGAGAGGACAGTGACCTGAGCGGGGAGCCGGGGCGGGGGGGGGAGAAAAGGAAATGAGCCCTGCTCTGGGGGCCCCACTGGGGTCAGGGAGGGGAAGGAAGGGCTGGGGGAGAACAGGGAGGGATGTGGGCTCCCCTCCCCCACGGGGCGCCCTGTAAGGGTCGGGTGCCAGATGTCCTGGGTGCTTGGTGTCTGTGGAGGCAGATGGAGGTGCAAGTGCCCCTGGGGTCCAGGTGGAGGCCATGCCCGGGGCCCGCAGGGCTAAGGGGAGTATGACCCAATGGTCAGGGGACCAGGACGAGCCAGCCAGGCCTCCCGCCTGGCGCCTCCGTCCAGCCCAAGTCCCGCCCTGGACACACCCCTGACTCACTTCCTTTGCGTAGAAGCGGAAATTTTCCCCGGCTTCCTCCGCGCTGGACACTCCCTGGGGACCCGCAGGTGCCTGCCCTCCGGCCTGAGCTGGCCCCAGGCCCCTGACCCGCCGACTCCCGGGAAGCGGCCTTTCCTGCTTCCTGAGTCGCAGCCTGTGTCTGGCGCAGGCAGGGGCTGCCCTGCGGGGCTGGGGTCCAGCAGGAGCCTGGCCTGACGAGCTGCAGGTATGGGGTGGTTTGGGGGCCAGGGGTTTGCACCCCGCCTCTCTCCAGCTATCTCCTCAGTGGCTCTTCCCTTCTCCTCCTGCTCCTGTCTTGCTGTCCGTCTCTCACCGCCTCTGGGGGCTCCCGGCCGCCCCTCCATCAGTGTTCACGGAGGGGTGTTGGGAGGATCTTGGGGGCGTGGGGCTGGGAGGCCTGGGCTCAGCCTGGGAACAGGGCTGGGGCTCAGTCTCAAAAGCAGAAGTTCCGGCCAGACCCACCCTCCCCCCCGAGTGTGTGGGGCGTTCCAACTCCCGGGGGTGCTCGGCCGGTGCTCCAGCGGCTGCTCCTGGTCCTCGGAGGGCCCTGGGCGCCGGGCAGTCGAGCGGCGGGCGGGGGCGGAGTCGGGCCGTGACCCATCTTCACCCCTAATCGGGCGCCCGGCCGCCCCGACTCCTCCTCCAGGAAGCCGGGGGGCTGCCGGATAAGCCTCCCGGAGTGGCGTCCCCTCCCCCACCCCCGGCCACTTCCTCTGGGCCCGGCTGTTTACGGGAGGACGCGAGGGATTTGCATGGGGCCCCCGCGGGGAGCTGCTTCCTGGTCCGAGGGGGCGACCCTTCGGCCCCGCGGGCGGGGAACAGGCCCGGGCCGCCCATGGGGTGAGCTCTCTCGGGGAAAGGGCCCCGGCGCCCGGTCACCGGGCGGAAGTCTGGAGACCCTCCCGTCTTCCTGTTGCAGAGAGGGCGACCTGCATGCGGAGCGCCGCCCCCGCGCCATGGACGGCGGCCAGCCCAGCGCGGAGCCCGGGGCTTCGGAGCCCGTGGCCGCGGCTCCTCGCGCCACCGGCCCGAGCGTGATCGCGCCGCTGCGAGCCGTGGTCCGCCTGCGCCGCCGCGTGTGCCTCCTGCGCAAGCGGCGCCCGCTGACGCCGGGCCCGGGGCTGGACTCGGGGCCCCCGGCGCCTCGCGCGGACGCGGACCAGCCGCAGTTCTTCACCTTCGACGGCCCCGCCGAGCTGGCCTCGAGGACGCCGCGCAAGAAGCGACGGCGCAGCCGGGTGGTGCTCTACCCCGACTCCTCCCGCCGGTGCCGGCCGCGCGCCGAGCGCCACAGCCGAGCGCAGAGCTGCCTGCTGCTGCTCGTGGCCATCGTGGGCTTCCAGGTGCTCAACGCCATCGAGAACCTGGACGACAACGCGCTGCGCTACGACCTGGACGGGCTGGAGAAGGCGCTGCAGCGCGCCGTGTTCGGCCAGCCGGCGGCCGTGGGGCGCCTCGTGGCGCTGCTGCGGGACTACCTGTCCACGCACGTGCACAGCCGCCCGCTGCTCCTGGCGCTGCACGGGCCCAGCGGCGTGGGCAAGAGCCACGTGGGCCGCCTGCTGGCGCGCCACTTCCGCGCGGTGCTGGAGGACAGCGCGCTGGTGGTGCAGTACCACGCGCGGCACCACTGCCCCTCGGCGCGCGCCCCCGCAGGCCTGTCGCGAGGAGCTGGCGCGCCACGTGGCCGACGTGGTGGCGCGGGCCGAGGCGGAGGAGAAGACGCCGCTCCTGGTGCTGGACGAGGTGGAGCTGATGCCGCCGGCGCTGCTGGACGAGCTGCACGGCCTCCTGCAGCCGCAGCGCCCGCACCGCTTCCACAACGCGGTCTACGTGCTGCTCAGCAGCGCGGGCGGCGCGGAGGTCACGCGCTTCGTGCTGCAGAACGCGTCCCGCACGCCGGCCCCGCACCCGGACCGCGCGCACCGGGCCCGCGCCGACGAGGAGCTGCGCGCCAGCCTGAAGGCGCTCCTGGTGCGCGGGCACCCGCTGTGGCAGGCGGCGGCCGTGGTGCCCTTCCTGCTGCTGGACAAGCAGGACGTGGTCAACTGTTTCCGGGACGAGATGGCCGGGGAGGGCTTCTTCCCCGAGCAGGCCCGCGCCGAGCTCCTGGCCGCGCAGCTCAGCTACTACCCGCGTCGCGGGCCGCGAGTTCGCCGTCACCGGCTGCAAGCAGGTGGTGGCCCGGGTGAACCTCCTGTAGCGCAGGCCGGGCCGCCGGCAGGAGCCCGAGACGTTGGGGGGCAGGTGGGGAGCGGACCCTGTGGTTTTCCCCGCGCCCGAGGCCCCTAATAAACCCAACTCCGCAGACCTCCAACCCGCCCCCCTCCGGTTCTTCATTCGGCCACAGCCCTCCGCGCCCACTGTGCGCCCACGGCGCCGGCGCCGGGAGACGGGCGGTGTGTCCCCATGACGCCGGGCAGATGGTCTCGGAGAGGGTGACGGCTCCCGGCCTCACACAGCCGGCTGGTTGCCTGTAGAGCCGTGTGGCCCGGCCCCGGGTGCTGCGGCGCCACCCCCCCCCCCCCCCCCACACACACGCCTGCCCACTCTGGGGACCCCTGGCCCCGAGCCCTCGCTGGCCTCGGGTACCCTGGGGGAAGCTGCATGTCAGGGTGGGTGGGTGTTTGACAGTGGACAGCAAGGTGGGCGATGCTCAGGCGGGTGTGTGTCCACGCGGCGAGCTGACCCAGTGGATGGCCCGGAGGCTGTGGAAGGCGGCACTCTCTGGGGGTGACAGGCAGGAGGTGGCCTAAGCGGGGCACCTGACCTCCGGGGGAGGCCTCTGAGCCCTGGCCCCGCCCCCAGCCCCGGGGGAGCCCACCCTGCGAGCAGGACCCTCCCCAGTCACCCGGCAGCACCCCCGCCCGCCCCCCTTACTGCTCTGGGGGGCGCCCAGGCCGGCTCAGTGCTGCCACCTGGTGGCCGGGCTGCAGGGGCGGGTCCCTCGTCTCCCCGCCGCCCTGACCGGGTTCACCGCCCACCCGAGAGGGACCCCTGGCCTCCGGGGAGACGGGCGTAGAGGACACGCATGACAACAGCCAGCCCCGGAGGGAGCCGTGGAGGGGGGGGCGCCGCCAAGGGGATGGGGAGGTGCTCGGTACCGGGAGCGGTTGTGCGCCCTCCCACCTCTGACCTCAGCCCGACCCCCACCCTGGTGTCCCTCCTGCTGCTGGGGGGGGGGGGGGGGGGCGGCTCTCTCTGGTCCCCGCCCATCTGCGGGCCTGGGCCCAGGTCTGGCCGAGGGGAGGGGATGGGATTATGTCCCACGCCCTGCGCAGAGGAAAGCCACTGGGGGGGTGGGTACCGGAGCGGGGGGCACGCAGACCCGGGGCTCAGGGCAGGAATGGGGTGGCTGCTCCCTGCGGCCTGGGCTCGGGGGCTGGGAGCCCCAGGACTGTGTCAGCCTCAGCTCTGTCCACCTCAAACCCCCTGGCTGGGCGGCTGGCGGAAGAGTCCACCCTCTGAGGCCAAACCTGGGACACAGGAGCCGACACTGCCCAGCCCCTGCCGTCCAGTCCCGTTGCTCAAGGTGTGTGCGTGCGCGTGACTGCGTGTTGGGCCTTTCAGTCCCACTCTTTCTGGGTGTCAGCGGCTCAGTCATGGTCTGTGTGCTTCCTGCTGGACTGGACTCCCCGTGCGGACAGCTGCTGCCCCTGCCCAGGCCGGCGTCCTGCTGGGGGAGGCCATCCGCCCGGGCTTCTCCCCAAGGCCCCGGCCCGGCCCCCTGCTCCCTGCTCAGGCTCCGCAACACGGCTCTGCTGTTCGGCTGGTTTTATTTTACTTTTAAAATGTTTTTATTGATTTCAGAGAGGAAGGGGGGGAGAGAGAGAGAGAGAAACATCCATGATGAGAGAGAATCATCCGTCGGCTGCCTCCTGCAGCCCCACACTGGGGATGGAGCCCGCAACCCGGGCCTGTGCCCCGACCGGGAATCGAGCCGTGACCTCCCGGTTTCCTGGGTCGAACGCTCGGCCGCTGGTTGGCACTGGGCCACGCTCCCGAACCGCGGTTCTCGTTCTGGAATGAACCCGCTTTGGGGG
This sequence comes from Myotis yumanensis, assembly GCF_028538775.1. Lineage (NCBI taxonomy): Eukaryota > Metazoa > Chordata > Mammalia > Chiroptera > Vespertilionidae > Myotis > Myotis yumanensis. Next base: position 830,854 of record NW_027223763.1, read on the forward strand.
GGGAGCTGTCTGCTGCGCGTTGGCTCCAGGGCAGCGGCACTGCGTCGTCTCTGAGCCGCGCCTGCCCGGGGTCCGAGCGGCTCTCGTCCTGATGCCGGGCCGCCCTGAGCTCGGTTCCCCAGGGGCCGCGAGGGGAGGCTCAGCCGCCGCCGCTCCGTGTGGGGGTTGGTGATGGGCCGATTGTCTGGGGGACGCTCGGCCACGTGAGATCGCTCAGGGCGTGGGGGGCTGGTCCGGAGTCTGTGTCTCTCGGGTCCACACGTCTCCGTGTCGTTGTTGTTGGTCGATTCCAGGCAAGTCCTGACGTCTTCGAAATCCCCTCACTTTGTGCTTTATTTTCGGGACTATTTTGTCTTTTTTTTGTCCTTTTTCTTTCCAAACGAACGTTTAACATCATCTTGTCGCCCAGCCAGGCCATGTGGCTCCGTGGCTGAGCGTTGACCCCGAACCAGGAGGTGGTGGCTCGGTTCCTGGTCAGGGCACAGGCAGTGAGGGGAGCGATTCTCTCTCATCATCGACGTCCCTCTCCCTCCCCCTCCCCTCCCCCTCCTCCCTCCCCTCCCCCTCCCCCTTCCACCCCTCCCCCTCCTTTCACCCCTCCCCTCCCCTCCCCTCCCCCTCCCCCTCCCACCCCTCCCCCTCCTACCCCTCCCCCTCCTTCCACCCCTCCCCTCCTCCCACCCCTCCCCCTCCCCTCCCCTCCCCCTCCCCCTCCCCCTCCCCCTCCCTCGTCTGAAAAGAACTTCTACTGAGGAGATCATGCTGTCGACTGAGAAGCTACCGATGGAGACAATCCTGTGTGTTCAGCCAGATTTTTCCAGTGAAAACAACAGAAAGAAGAAAAAGAAGCTTCCTCCCCTCCCCCTCCTTCCCCTCCCCCTCCCCCTCCCTCTCCTCCCTTCCCTCCCCCTTCCTCCCCTCCCCCTCCCCCTTCCTCCCCTCCCCCTCCTTCCCCCTCCCCCTCCCCCTCCCCCAGAAGTTACTAATGTGTAACTACACGGGCGAATCTCACAGGCGTCATGGGAGGAGCTCGCCGCACACGCATGTTCTTCTAGACGCTCCTAGTGCAGGCACCGTCGCTGGGACGGAAGTCAGACCCGGGGCCGGGCGGCGGGGGGATGGGGGGGGCTGGGGGTGTCCTGTGTTGAGGGCGCCATTAGTTACGTGGCCGTAAACATCTTCGACACCGGCCGCACCCTCAGTGGCTGCGTTTTATGGTGGAAATTGACACAGTAAATGGGTTCTGAGAAATACACGCCATAAGCCCAACCGTCCTCCGGCCGCGATGACTGTGAGAGGCCTTGGCAGGAGCCTTTATGGACCCGGGCGGGGCCTTGAGAATTCAAAGTGCTGGTTACTGATTACCCCCCTGGGATAAGGGCGGGGAGGCGGCTGCTGGGGCGGCTCATCGCACACCCTCCGCCCTCCCCGCTCCTCGGGCACCGGCTCCGGCACTGCCCGGCCTGCTGGGCAGCAGGTGCCCAGATGCCGTGTTTGCGGTGGAGCCCAGGGTGGGGCCAAGCTGTGCCCATCGTGCGTCCGGGCACAATCCCAGGGCCAAAGGCCAGACCCGCCTGGGCTCCCTGGGGCTGCCGGGTGCCAGGGGTCAGGGTGGCCTGTGTGCCCAGCCAGTGAGCCGGGCACTGCCCCCTGGAGGGCTCAGTCTTTCAGTCGGCTGCTCCCTGCAGAGCAGGGTGGGGTCAGACACCCTTGCAAATACTGAGCAAGGTTTCAATTATCATTAGGGTCAGGGTCAGGGTCAGGGTCAGGGCTGGGTTAGGGTTATTGTTAGGGTTAGGGATAGGGATAGGGATAGGCTTAGGGTTAGGGTTAGGGTTAGGGTTAGGGTTAGGGATAAGGATAGGGTTAGGCTTAGGGTTAGGGTTAGGGTTAGGGTTAGGGTTAATGTTTGTTTTTTACATACACAGCAATGTCAGTTCTTAGAAAGTTCTTCCTATAATCCTCTGCTTTTGGAGTGCTTTGTGCATTATCATGGGGAAGAGTAAGGCGAAGCACACGGCCTGGAGAGCCTGGGTTTTGAATCCAATAGGGAGGCATGGACGACTACTCACCCCCCCTGCATCCGCCTGCCCTTCTCTCAGCCCATTTTCAGCTGCAGAATCTTGACCAAATCAGTGAAGGTTCATGTGCAGAGCCCTCCTTTTCATTGGATTGGGCAGCTCCTCACGGGGACTTACCACTCATTGTCAGTCCCTCCAACAGCAGACACCAGCTTCTCCCACTGAGGTTTCCTGAGTCACAGCTGCCCGGAGGAAGGCTTTCTCCCCACCTGGCAACAGCTCAGCCAATGAGAAGCCACTGCGTCCCCAGACCAGGCTCCTCTCAGGGACTCTCAGTTCCAGCCCCTCCCAACCCCCCTCATTTATAAAAGAGCTTCTCTGCTTTCGCCGCTGGGACAGGTGGGGCGTGGTTCACCATGAGCCTGCACATCCTGAATTATAATTCTTTTTCATTTTGGAATAAACCCATCTTGCTTAACAAATACCTATTTTTTAAAAATATATTTTTATTGATTTCAGAGCAAGGGAGAGGGAGCGATAGAAACATCGATGAGAGAATCATTGATCGGCTGCCTCCTGCACACCCCGCACTGGGGATCGGGCCCGAAACCCGGGCCTGTGCCCTTGGCCAGAATTGAACCTGGGACTCTTCAGTCTGCAGGTAGATGCTCCATCCACTGAGCCAAACCGGCGAGGGCAATACTTTTTTTTTTTAAACAACAGACTACACTTCCCAGCCTCCCGAGCAGAGCTCGGTCATGTGACAAATTCTAGCCCAGGGGATGCAGCAAGAGCAACTTCCAGGGAGTGTCCTGGAAGGAGAGGACGCTAGTGACCTGTCCCTGCTGCCTGCTGGTGGTTGGAACGTGGACTCGATGGCTGAATCTGAGTCGCTGTTTGAGCCGCAGGAACGACAGGCCCGCCCAGCGGAGCGGCCAGGCCACCTGCAGCAGCCGCTGAGAGACCCACCCACCGTAGCGCACACGGGCCTCTGCTAGTTCGCATTTCGTCGTCTCTCCGGGAAGCTGATGGAACATTTGGGCTTGGTTCCCTTGGGGTTCTGGCCACAGGGTATCAAGAGGACACCACAGGCCCCTGGGTGGGTTCTCCCCGTCGGGGATGCGTCACGGTAACCGGGGTCTGCAGGCTCCATCCGAGCGGGTGTGGCTTCGAGCCAGCGAGTTCCTCCACGCACACGCCCAGCACAGGCCCTTCCTGGGCAGGAGGGGGGGGTGATGGCCCGAAGCGCCTGCAGGTCCCATGCCCACCTCCCCCCGAGCCTTCCCCGCCCCGGGCCCCTCTGCTGCGGCCCCGGCTCCGTGCGGCAACCTGGTGGCACCCCATGGCGGGGCCTGACGGTTCCTGGGTGTCCTGAGGTGGGACACGCGGTGGCGAGTCCACGGAGCTGAGCGGATCCTGTCCCGCGGCCTGTCCACTCGTGGGCCCGGGGTGTGCTCTCTGCCCCGATCAACCCCAAAGGAGAAGGGCGGACGGTGCTGGGCTGTGTCCCAGGCCGTGGGTCTGGCTTCCTTTCGGGGCCTGCAGAGGCCGGGGCCACTGGGGGGTCCCCTCCCCTGCCCTTTCCTGAGTCAGGGGACGGTGCCGCCCCCAGGGCCCTCCCTGCCAGGGCCAGGCGGTGGGATGCTGCCTGCGGCCGCGATGCCAGCCCCTCGCCCGGCGCCTCCCAGCCCGGTCCCTTCCCTCCATGTCCCGGCCCCACACGTTGTCAGGTCAAGGCTGTCACTGTATTCATTTTTAAAATAGGTTTTTATCGGTTTCAGAGAGGAAGGAAGTAGGAGAGATGGAAACATCCATGAGAGAGAATCACCAATCGGCTGCCTCCTGCCCGCCCCCCACGGGGATGGAGCCCACAACCCGGGCCTGAGCCCTGAGCGGGACTCGAACCCTGAATCCCGTTCACAGGTCACCCTGAGCCCCGCGGGCCGGCCGGGCCGGACGGTCCCTTAGAAGACGGCCCGGCCCCCAGGTCACCCGGCGAGTTGGGCCCCTCCTGGCCTCGCCCCCTCCGCTCTCCCCTGGGCGCCCTCACCTCCCGGCCCGTCCGCTTAGAGGGGCCTCGGCTTGGCCACGCCCATCGGAGCGCTTTCGGGGCTCCCCGCCCCGCCCCTCGCGCCCCTCCGCCCCCCGCGAGCTCCTCCCGGCCGGCAAACCCAGACGCCCCCCGGCACCTGCCCGGAGGCCAGCGCTGGGCTCCAGGAAGCGGGGCGCAAGCTCCCGACCCGAACCATCGAAGGGGGTGCGGGGTGCGACCCGCGGGCGCTGTCGGCCGTGGGGCCCGCGGGTCCTGCAGCCTCGGACGCCGGGCCCCGGCGCAGTTCCTGCCGCGGCCACGAGGCGGCAGCACCGCCCAAGCCGCGCGGTCCTCGGGCAACGGAGGGGGGCGAGCTCCAGGGGGCGCGTCACCCCAAAGCCCCGCGCCCCCCGTGGACGCTGCTGCCACCCCCACTCGTGGAATTCCCGCCCGGGGTGTGGGGGGCGGGCCGGGGCCAGGAAGCAGGCTCGGGGCCCCCGCCCCCACCCCCTGTTGCTCCTCGGACGCCGGTGGGGGGGGGGTAGCAGTGAGGGTCCCCGTCTCCCGTGGGGCCCCTTCTCCACCCCCCACCGTCTCGCCAGCCTGGGGTCCTCAGGCGTCGCCTTTGGGGGCTCCCCCCACCGTCCAACCCCCCAGTCCTGGGGGCGCGCAGGGCTGTCCGACCCCCACCCACGCGGGGCGCACTCACGCCCCACACACAGCAGCGTCTGGTGGGCGCCCGGGGCGGGGGGGGGGAGGCGGATGGAGCCCGGGGTCCAGGCCGTGACCCCAGGACACAGATGATAGCCGGTCCCTGCGGCTCGCACCCACCCGCTCCGGGAAGGTGTCCGGGGCGCAGGCAGCCCCCCCTCACCCCCCCCGCCGGTTCTGAACACAGATGGGCCTTTGTGAACGCCGCCCCCCACCCGCTGCCCGGCCCTCACGGCGGGGCTCCTCCCGCTGCCCCCCCCCCGGGACCCCCCCCCTCCCGACACTGCAGACCCCCCCACACCCCCGGCCTCCCCACGCCGACTCCCCCGCCGGACCCGCCGGGCGCCCCTTGCCGGCCGCAGCCACAGCCCCAGCCCCCCAACCCCCCAACCCCCCAGGCCCCCCTCGTGCCCCGGCCCCGCCCCCTCATTAGCATGGCAGCTGCTGCCGGGCGGACGGGAGGAAAGGGCAGAGGCCTCCGCAGTGAATGGGCCGCGGCTTCGGAGCGGGCGACGGAAGAAAGACCGACAGACGGACAGACAGACGGGAGGACAGTCCGACCCGGAGCAGAATGGCCGCCGGGAGGGAGTGCGGGCGGCGCCCCGGGGTCCGCGTGGGCGGCGGGCGGTGCGGGAGGGCGGGGCCCCGAGACCGAGGCCCCTCCCCAGGGGGCGCTGGCCGTCCAGGCGGCTCCCCGACACCCCGCCCCCCCGCACCCTCTGGCTCAGGCTTTGTGCCCAGCACCGGCCTCAGTCCCCGGGCCTCTGTGGGCTCCCCGCGCCCCGGGCCTGTGTGCACCCCGTCTGTGCTGAGCTGAGCTGCCAGGCCCCGGGGGGATAGACCCCGAGGGCAGCCCCTCTGCCCCCCTAACCGTCTCCCTGGCTCCCGCCCTGGTCCCCCGAATCCTGCCTCCCTCCTCCCGGCTCCCACCTGCCGCCTGCGGACCGGCGTCCTGCCTCCGCTCCTTCCGAACCGAGTCCTTCCCGGTGCCGGGCGGCCAGGGGGCAGCTGGATGGCTCGCCGAGCTCTTGGCTGAAGCCGTGGGCTGGGCCCGTCCTCGTCCATCTGGTCTGTCTCCTTTCTCCACGGCGGCCACTCCAGGGCCCCCCCGGGTCTCCTGTGGCCGGGCTGGACCTCGTGCCCCCCACACCTGCAGACCCGGGGCCACTGCGCCTCCCGCACCTTGAGCACGGGCTCTTCGCTCCGCAGGCCCGGGAGGGGCAGGGACACAGCTCCGTGCGGCCCCCGAGGCCGGAGCGGGGCCTGCGCCGCCCCCTGACCACGTGGGGGGTGAACCTGGTTTAGGGGCCACTCCCGGGCTCTGCCGGTGAAAGGGCAGCCTGTCCTCGGCGCCCCTCGCTGCTGCGGGGACCTGTGGGGGGGGTCTGTGCACAGACAGGCCCTGGGCAGAGGCCTCGGGGAGCCCCATCTCCCCCAGCGGCAGCCACGTGCCTGAAAACCCTCCCAGCTCCCAGCGCCCCCCCCCCCCAGCCTTTCCACCAGGGAGACCCCAAGGAGAGGGCAGTCAGGGCCGTGCACACACCCCCCCCCCCCCCCAGGCTAAGGCCCAAACCAGCACTACCTTGGTCTTCAGATGGCGCCCCGACCGCTGTGGCCCAGCCCCCATGCCCATGGGCTGCCCACGGTGCCCAGGCCGACTTGTCTCCAGGGACCGCAACTTCCGGGTCCTGTGGCCACGCTCCCTGCCCCGCGGCCAGGACCCCTCCCCCAGGCTTATTTGCATCCAATAGTCCACTCACCGCTGCAGGTGGCGGGAGGGAGCTGGCCGCGGACAGGAAGGCCTGGAGGGTGACCGGGCAGGAGAGGGAGTGGCCGTGGCCCTGGGCGAGGGCCTGTGTCCGACCTGCTGACCAGGGAGCAGAGCCTTCAGTGCGGGGCCGGGAGCCGGCAGCGGGGGCTGCGTGTCCTCCCTCCGCCGGCCTGGCTCCCCCGGCACATCCTGCTGGTGGGCGGCCAGCCCTCCCCCAGGGGCCCCCAGCTCCGCTCAGCAGGTGCAGCAACAGTCACTGCTCCCCGAGACTCCAACACGCAGTCAGCTCGGGGCTGTGCTCTCCGGGGAGGGGCCGGCTCCAGGCCCGGCCTCCTGGAAGCCACCCTCGGGGTCAGAGAGAAGGGCCCCCCTTGTCAGGAGCGAGCAACCATGACGTTCCCCCAAATTTAGAAGATGCCCCTCTGTGCAGCAGCCGGAGGGTCCCCTCGACCTCACCTCTCAGGCTGGGGGTCAGGGGTCAGGGAAGAGCTCGGAGCAGAAGTTCTGGCGAGGAGGCCGCAGCGGCTCTGCAGGGAGCCGACCCACCCACGGCCCTGGCCCCTCCGGCGTCCTGCAGGGGGGCCGAGCCCGGAGCCTCCGTCCGGAGGTGGAAGCGAGCCGAGCACTGTGCAGCCGGACCCCAGGGCCCAGCCCAAGAAGCACCAACAACCCTTTTGTTTTTTAATATAAAAAGATCAATGAAAAATTTATTGACAAATTTCCCACGGTGGGCTACAGGGTATCGTACACTCGGGGATGGGCTGCAGGCTTCATCCAGTTAGAAGTGATCAGACCGGGCCCACACGCAGCTTCCATAAGCCTAGACAGTCTTGACATTAATTAACATAATTAAAACGTTATTTGCATCTAGAAAAAAATATACAGAAAAACTCCTTGTGGAGCAATCTGTGCCTCCGCCCAGCGCCTGCGCCCCGCCATCAGCATATTCTCCTGACCGGGGCTCCAGGACGGTGAGGCCGACCGGCAGGGCCCCCCACCTGTGTCCTCAAGTGCCCCCCATTTTCGCCGGGAGGGTCAGCAGCACTTCCACCCAGGGAGCCTCATTTAAATGTGAATAATTCAGTCCCCTTTTATTTCTCGGGATCAAAACAGCCAGGGGTGTGGGGTTGCATAGGAAACTGGACCGAGGGGGACGGAGCTCCCCGACAGAGAGCGACGCGGAAGCACCGCCCCCCCCCCCCCCCGCGGCCGTCCCGGCCCCTCCCCCACGGCAGGATTTTGGGGTTCGAATCGGGTTCCTGAAACCCTGGGAGGCCGAGGAAGGGCAAACAGTCCTTCAACTCGGCCATTAGCACAAGCGATTCACAGTCTTATAGGCATTTTATAAAAATATAAATATGGGTACACTGTTGCCTACACAACGCCCTTTAAAATGGGGTTATAACCAAGATTCACAAAATACACCTAGCACTTGGCTTACAATATGTTAATAGTTTATATTGTCATAAATGTTATGACATATAATCGTGGCAAATCCATTTACTTTTTTTAAAAAGTGTGCAACCGACTGTTCACTCTCACAGGGCTCACGAGACCAGGGATGCCCCCCGCCCCCCATCACCGCCCGCCCGGCGCCCGGGGTCCTCCCGCGGACTCTGCGGAGAACCAGCGGGTTTGGGGGGCGGCCTAGGGCTTCCCACACTCACACGGAGCCGTGTGTGCGAGAAGGGGGAGGGGCGGGGGCAAGAGAGGGGAGAGGGGGGAGGGAGGGGAGGGGGCAGACGAGGGAGGGGGCAGGAGGGGGAGGGGTAGAAGGGGGAGGGGCCAGGAGGGGGAGGGGGAAGGGGGGAGAGAGCCAGGCGAGAGGAAGCAGCAGGGCAGGCCGGCGGGCGGGCGGTGGTCAGTGCAACCCCGAAAGGACAGACTCAAGTCTTCAGCTGTGAGACCAGGAAAAAAATGCATCTTCCCCGTAACCACGCACCGTGTTTCCCAAACAGAAAGGAATCAAGCACACGAACTTCACCCACAAACACAAACACGCACGATAAATAGTTCCGGACCCCGGCCAGCGCGCGGCTCTCCTCTCCTCCCGGGCGCGTCGGCCGCGGTGCTGCGGGCGGGGGCGCCCCGAGCCCGGCGGCCCCGCCACCCGCCTCCTCCTCCGGGGCGGCATTTCCAGCGGAGGATCCGGTGTCGCGGGATTCCGAACTTGCTGGTCGCGAGACTCAAATTTCAAAGGGGCGAGAGCCCGCGCCCCGCCCCCACCCGCGAGGCCGCGGGCGGGGCCGTGGGAAGCGCTCCTGCCCGGCCCGGGCCGCCAGGGGGGCGCCGGCCCCGGGGAACGGGCGCCGCGCGGGTCCCGCGGGCACAGACGCGCGCGCGCCGGACTCGTCGTGGCCGCGGCGCCGGAGGCGGAGCGCACACCGAGGTAGTTGGCGGGAAGGTCCAGCAGAGGCGACACGCGTGGGGCCCGGGGCGGGCGTCACCGGCCGCCGCCCGCGTACTTGGCCTTGGTGATGAGATAGAGCACGATGTCCTGGTGGCCGCCGAACGCCGCCATGTGCAGCGCGCTCCAGCCGTCGCGGTTGGCCAGGCGGATGTCGGCGCCGAACTTAACCAGCAGCTTCACCAGCTCCAGGTTCCCGTCGATGACCGACTGGTGCAGCGCCGTCTGGCCCTCGGGCCCGAACGAGTTCACGTTGAACTCGCAGCCGCTCATGTTCTGCAGCAGCGACTGCAGCTCCTGCGTGTTGCCCCGGCGCACGGCCTCCTGGAAGACGCGCTGCGTGGGCGCCGCCGCGCAGGTGGACAGCTCGGCCTGGCTCATGCTGCCGCCGGGCGCGCGCGGCAGGGCGGGCCGGGCTCAGCGCGGGCGGCGGCGGCGCGGGCCCCCGGCTGTCTCGGGGCCCGCCTGGGCGCATGGAGGGCGCGGCGCCCCCGGGCCCCGCACGCCGCCCCTGGGCGCTCCGGGCGCTGGGGGCCGGGGGGCCGCCGCCGCAGGGCCCCGCCGCATCCAGCCGCGCCCGGGCGAGCGGGCGACGGAGGCCGGCGCGGCGCTCTCGGGGGCCGGCCGAGCCGGGGCGGCGGCGCCGCGCTCTCGGGTCCCTGCTCGCTCCGGCTGCCGTTCCCGCGCGGACCCCGCGCGCCTCCCCACGGGCCGCTGCACTCGCTCGCCCGCCCGCCGCGCCGGGGCGCCTTTTACCGCCTTTATATTTGCATAACAATGGGCCCCCGTGACGCGCCCGCCGGCCGCCCGCCGATTGGGCGGTGCTGCGTGGAGGCGGGGCTGGCGGGGCGGGGCGTGTCCGGGGGCGCGTCGGGGAGGCGGGCTTCGCCGCAGGGGGCGCTGGTCGCCGGCCGCGCGGGACGGGGAGCCCGGAGGCCGCGGGGGAGGTCTGTCTCGCCGCGCCGCCGCCCCACCCCCCGGGGCTCCCGCCCTCCGTGTCTTCGCCGTCGCCCCGCCCACTTTCCCTCCGGCCACCGGGGGAATTCCAAGCGCCCGGCGCGGACGGAACCGGCCCGATCAGAGCGCGACCCCGATGAACCCGCGGGCGACCTGTCCTGGGTGGGGGGTCGCGAGCCTCGCAGACCCTGGAGGTCCGGGTGGACACCCCTTCCCGCTCCCGCTGCGGGAATGCGGCCGCGACCCTCCGGGTCTCCGGCGTGCGCAGCTCAGACCCGCCCAGCCCGGCCGCCGGGACGCAGGGTCAACTCGGGTGACCACTCGACGAACATCTCGGGCGTGTGGTCTCAGCCACGCGGGTCCTTCCCGCGCGAGGAGGCTCCCCGGGTCACCCCGTTTGTCCCCCAGCCTGGCTGGCTCGCACCCCTGCCCTGATGGAGACCTGGGGCTCCCGGGAGGCAGCCCGGGGCTGGCGGCCTGGGGGCTCCCCCAGCAGCATGTTGGGGACCGGAGGGCCAGGCGAGCGAGCGGCCCCAGGCTCTGCTCCGAGAGGGAGCCCTGAAGTGACTCATTCCAAACCATAAACCGCCTTTAATTTACACGCTCGGCCGCCAAACATCCTCATTAGGGTTTCCAGTTTATGGCCCGGCTGTGGCCGCTGGGAGCGAGGGAGAGGCGGGTTCTGGGAGGGAGGCCGGCAGCCGCAGCCAGCAGCCTGGGACTCGCATTCCTGCAGAAGCTGCCGGGGATTCCCCAGGAGGCAGCTCTGGGCGCAGCCGGGAGACCACCCTGTTAGGCCTGGTCTGAGGACCGGCTCTCCCCAGGCCTCAGACCCACATGGGGGTGCCCCCGCCTCGTCGGGGCTCTGGGAGGGGCGAGGCAGGGCCACCTCCGGCCGCTCCCGTGGGGTCCTCCTGGTAGCAAGGGCCCCCGAGTCCCTCGCTCCTGAGGCTGGGGTTCCAGCCGGTCTGCTCAGACCTGCTCCCCTCAGGACCTGCCCCCCAGCAGGTGGGTGAGCCCAGCGCTGCACCGGCCGGGCCATGGGCGTGACCTGGAGGTGCTGCTGCCATCGGGAGCCCATCCTGGCCCCACTCATCCTGGCTCAGTAGAAGGCCTGGGGTCCACGGCTGCTGAGCCGTGAACACCTGGAGGGGGCTGCTGACCACCCGGCCCGCAACGCCCAGCACCCGGACCAGGGCCTGGCGGCTGAGCAGGGACCCGCCTGCTGCCGGGAACAGGTGGGCGGGGAAGGCAGCTGAGCTCCGGGAACATGTTCGGATGGGCCGCGGCCTCTTCCCCTCGGGCCTGTGTTTTTCGGGCACCTGCCAGGGCCCCGCGCACCCAGGGCCCTCCCAGAGGTGGGAGTCCAGACGGGCCTGAGCCACCTCGGCTGGAGAAGGGCATCTGGAGGCGGCTGGGCCCAGAGCAGAGCCGGGGGAGAAGGCCCACTGACCCCCCCACGGGCGTCGGATGGGCAGACAAAGGGGCCCTGTGCACGCAGTGTGGGAACTCCCGGCCGCCACCACGGGCCACGGGACTGGCAGCCCAGGCTCCCCCTGCGGGGACCGTGTGACGGGAATGGCCCTGGGGGTCTGGCCCGAGGTTGCGGGCCACCCGCCCCGGTTCGTGGGGGTACAGGTCACATGGGTATCTGGGCCGGCCACTGCCGTGTGCCCACGGCCGAGCCCCCCTGGCCAGGCTGCTGCTCTGTGGGCTCAGGTGACGCCACACTGTGGCCTGCATCTCGCTGGTCTGCACCCCGCGGCCCAGAGCTGACCTGGGGCGGCCGGGCTCCCAACACACACGTCCTCAGGACAGTCCAAAAGGGGGACATTGTTCCAAATGCCTCGGGGGCGGGGGCGGGCTCCCCGGGGCTGAGAAGCGTGTGTGTGTGTGTGTGTGTGTGTGTGTGTGTGTGTGTGTGTGGCGGTTTGCTGGCTCTGAAGAAGCCCATACCTGGGATGGGGGGACAGACCCCCCCTGACCACCAGGCTGCACCCTGTCCTTCAGGGGGGTGGCCGAGGAGGAGGCCGGAGTTGAAGAGAGACCCCTTCTCCCCCTGGGGACCCATTTTTTGGAGGCTCAGAGCCGTGGGGGTGGGGGCAGGTTGGAGGACATGTTGGACCCCGGCTGGGAAGGTCTCTCGGGGGAGCGCAGCACCGATGGGGCAGCGGCAGAGCCGGGCCGAGGCCTGTGGCCACCTTAAAGGCACTGGGCGGGCGAAGGAGGGCGAACAGGCCGTGGGCAGGCGGGCAGGGGGCGGGGCTTCCAGCTAATTCATTAAAATGTGTCGGGAGCGTGGGAAAGAGGAGCGGGTTTCTTCCCAGCAGCCCAGGCACCTGGTAGAGGGGCCGAGCGAGGATACGGATCAAATAACAAACACTCGGCCGGCCAGCACGGCCAGGGCGCAGGAAGGACGCCCGCCCGCCCGCCCGGGCAGGAACTGCGGCAGACAATCGTGGCTCCTGCCCACCCCTCGGGCCTTGCAGGCCGCCCGCCCGGGCCGGTGTCTGACCCCAGCTGAGGAAGGGCCGAAGGGAGTGCCCAGCCAGACCCGCGTGGGGCGGGGGCGGAGCCGGGTGGGTTGGCGTGAGCGTGGGAGCCCTGGGGTCTCGGAGGGACGCAGCCAGGCTGGGAGCAGAGGACGGGGCGGAAGAAGGCAGGCTGCGCCGGGCAGGCACCCCCATCCGCTGCCCTCTCCCCTTAGAGCTGTGCGTGGGGCAGGGCAGAGGGAGGTGGGCGTCAGACCTGCGGGATGGGAAGGGCACAGCCTTCGCCCCCTCGCGGTCCTGGCCTCCCGGCTCCAGCTTCTGTCTGTCCAGGGCTGGCTACACCAGGGCTTTGCCCCCAGGAAGCAGGCGGGCCGGGCACCCCTCCTGTTTCCTCTTAACCTCCCAGGGAAGGAGTGCGGTCAGTCTGCCCCCGGACAGGCCACCCCAGCCGCAGAGGGTCCCCCTCCCTGATGGGGTCCAGCTTGTCCGCTCATCTTGGCACCCGCCTGGCCCTTGGGCTCCGCAGTGCCCACGGGGAGTGGAAGGCAGGGCTGCTGGGCGCTAAGTGGGCCGGCACCCGGCACCAGGTGGGCCCCGAATGACAGGAAGGACTCGGAGGGCGGCAGGTCGCCCCTGGGCCCCCGCCTGCACATGCCTCAGTCTGACCCCCGCTAGGGCTGCACCCCTGGGATCAGGGTCCATGGCCAGCGCCTGCCCCAGAGCTGGCCTGGCATTGCCGGTGCCGCACTGCACTGAGGCCGTGGCACCTGGGCCTGCAGGTGAGCCTGCCCCAGGGGAGGCAGGGGCCCAGCACAGCCCCAGGCCGCCGACCCCGGAGGCTTCCGCCCGGGCTCCTGCGCCAACTCTGCTCGGTTTCCGCTCTAGGCAGGAAGGACAGGAAAGGGATGTGACTGGGGGGGGAGGGGGGGGCGCATTCCTGGGGCGAGCGGGGTGGGCAGGGTGGGTGGGAGCAAAACGCAGCCGGGACCGGGCCTGCCACTGGCAGGAACCTCCACTGTGGGCCGGTCCCCTGGCCCCCTCCTGCGCGCCACGCCTGGCCATGGTGCCCTCAGGCCTCCCGTGAGGTCAGCAGGAGCCCGGGGTGGGCCTAGCAGGTGTGAGGCGAGCCACGAACACACTGGGGTGCAGGGCCCTGCCTTGTAACGTGGTCGCTGGCTTCTCTCCCAAGAGGAGGCCACCGGCTCTGACCAGGCGTGAGGGAGGGAGAGCCAGGAGCCAGGGCGCAGAGCAGGGGCCCCTCCTCCAGGGTGGCTGCCCTGCCTGCCGCGGGCACCAGGCGCTGGGCCCATTCCCTAGAGAGTCGCCGGCCTGGCCCAAGGGTTCCTGACCCCAGGACCCCACCATCCATGGTCCTTGGAGCGGGATGGGGAGGGGGGCCCTTGCCTGGCCAGGGGGCTGGCTCCTGGTGTGAGAAGCAGAGGGTGGGGTGGAGAGGGTGGCTTGGTGGGTGGGCCGCAAGCGCCTGGGGCCCGCCTGCCCCTGCCCACCTCCGCCTCACGGGGCTCCCGCGGACGTGGGAGCCACCACGTCCGGCCCTTGGGCCGCTGCCCAGGCCGTTTCCTCCCAGGCAAGCCCTGCCCGCCCCGGCCGCCCCACCCGAGCACAGGGCAGCCCGGCTCAGGCACCGGCGCCGACACGCGGAAGCCACTCGGCCCACAGCCGGGCGTCAGGTGTGAGCAATGAGGCACGGCCGGGCCCACGCAGGTGCGGCCTTTTCCGCTTTATTGTCACAGGCTGGCCCGCGGGCTTGGGCGCCTCAGGAGGGGCTGGGGGCCGGGCCGGGCTCCTGGGAGCCGGGGGGGCCGGCCAGGACGTCGTGGAACTGCGCGGCCACGCGGCCCAGGTGGGAGCCCTCCCAGAAGACCTTGCCGCAGCCCGAGCAGCAGAAGAAGTGGCGCAGGCCCGGCCGCCGCAGCACGCCCGCCGGGACCCCCGCCAGCTGCAGCCGCGTGCCGTTGTCCAGCGTGGCCGGGTCGCGGGCCCGCAGCTCCGCCGCCTCCAGCCAGCGGCAGGGGGGGGTCATACGTGAGGCCCGGCGTGTCCCCGGGGGCGGAGCCTGGGTGGGTGGAGGTGCCACCTGAGGCCTGGCTTCGAGGGCACCCACCCCTCTCCTCCCCTCCCCAGGGACCCCACCCTTCCTTCCCATCGCTCCCACCACTGACCCGCCGGCCCCGGGCACAGGACCGTCCCCTCCAGTGGTCCCTCTACTGGGCCGGGACCCAAACCCCATCTCAGGGCAGGTCCCGGTGCCGGGACGGGCGTCCTCCGTGGGCGGTCCCAGTGCTCACCTGGCTCCTGTGTGTCCTCGCTCTGGGCCTTGTCACCTGTCAATCAAGGACACCAGGAACCCCTGAGTACAGGGCCCGGTAGCCCAGCCTCGCCCTCACCCCCGGGGGCGAGGGCAAAAGGGCAGGGGCAAGAGGCGTCAGTGCCCGCCAGGCCCCGCCCACGGGCACGCACACCTTGGACCGTTCTTGGGGCTCAAAGGTCTCAGGCACCAGGGGCGGGCGGGCGGGCGGCCCGTGTGATGAGCAGATAAGCCATTGCCAGGAGCCCTTGCACAATCAGCACCAGGGCAGGCGGCGGGACCCGGGGGCCCTGCTGGAGCTCAGGGTGCCCGAGAGGGCCCCCCCACAGAGAGCCCAGGGGAGCCAGGCTGCCCAGCTCAGGGGCCTGCTCAGCCGGCAGGAGCGGCGTCCCCGCCCTGTGCGCCCTCGTAATTTGCTTGGCAAACATTTCCCTACAGCTGGCCCCAGAGGAGCTGGGCCGGGGTCTGAATGGGGGACGCCCCTCAGCCCGTGGCCTCCTGGAGCCCAGCAAGGCCACGACCTCCATCTGGTCTCTCTGCTCGGCCCAGCCTGACCCCAGCCCGTCCCTGTGGTTCCTGAGGCACTAGACGGGCATGGGTGCACCCCTCCTCCCACCAGCGAGAGCCTGGGGGTGATGGGGGGCCCTGCGGAGGGCACTGCCAAGTCCTCCCCTCCCGGGCCTTGACTGGGGTGGGCATGGGCTGCCAGGACAGCTCACCCACGGTGTGGGGGGCCACTACACTGACCCCACACTTCAGAGGGAGGCGGGAAGGACAGGAGCAGCTGGGTGGGATGTCAGCTTCCCAGAGAAGCACCCTGGCCTCAGGATGACCCCACAGGAGGGCCCTAAGATGCCCCTTATCCACCCCATCCCCCCGAGACCCCAGAGGTCCCTGCATGGCTCTCGCCGGGCCCCTCTCCCCGGAGGCAGGAGACAGTGGCCGAGGGCAGGGCCCGTTCACCGCCCAGCCGGCAACATCACAGCCACCCTCCTCTTTCTAAGTTTCTAAAAAGGAAAACTGAGGCTGGGCGCTGGGTCGGACCGGCCCTGGCGGGTGGTGGCTGGGCTTGTCCTGCTCCATCTGCCCAGGCCCAGCTGGTTCGTGTTGCTGAGGCTGCGTGTGCTCAGGCGTGCACGAGGATGCGTGTGCACACGTGTGTGTGCACTGGGGTCCCGTGTGCTTGGGTGTGAGCAGCACCAAGCAAGGCCCCCTGGATAGGAGTGTCCCCACCCAGAGGGCCTGTGGCCGCGGCGTCCTCTCCTGCAGAGCAGCCTTCGCACCCAAGCCTGCGGGGCGCTGTCTCCCCACCTGCCCGCCCCGCCTGCACCCCTGCAAGTGAGCCCAGGGGCAGCCAGCAGCGGGGTCCCGCCGACCGTGGGGCACACTCACCCGCGCTGCTGGGGTCTCCCTGGCCACTGAGCCCCATGAGCTGTGTCATCAGGTCCCTGGAGACCTTCAGGTACTGGTCACAGTTACAGGCCTGGGGACAGAGCAGGGCTGAGGGGGGTGCCTCCCGCCCGCCCCCCTCCGCCCTGCTCCTCGCAGCTCTGGGTCTGGAGGGTGCTTCCTGTAGACAACACGTCCCTCCCGCTCCCGGCAGGACCTGGGTGCACCACCTCCTGGAAGCCCTCCCTGCCTGCAGCGGCTCCAGGGGGCCCGGGCAGCTTCTCGCGGCTCCTGAGACCCTGCAGGGCCCAGCCGCCGTCTGGTGTCCTCCCCGGCCGGCCCCAGGGGGTGGAGGGCCCACACCCACGGCTGCCCTGACCCTGCGGCCCGTCTGGGGGAGCCAGGGCCAGCTCAGTGTCCAGGCCTCTCTCTGCACCAAGTCCCCGAGGGGTCAGGGGTGAAGTCACGCTGCTGCTGTGCAGGGTCCTTGTCCGGGGCAGTCAGCCTGGGGTGTGGGCAAGGCTTGGGGGTCCACCTTGCCCTCCCCGTGCAGCTGCCCCAGGGGAGGGTCTGGATCCCAGGATTCCTCTGGGTGACGGGGTGTGGGGCACGGGAGAGGGGGAGGGTCTGCACCCGTGGAGACCTGGCTCCCGGGTGGGTATGCGGAGCACACTGGTCAGAGCCCTTCCCGCCGTGGAACACGGGTGACGGGGGAGGCGTTCCTAGGCCGCAGGAGGGACGCCCTCCTGGGTGAGCTGGAAGTGCCCTGGTGACATGGCTCCGGGGCCGGTGGGTAGGCGGTGGCCTCGGGCCGGGAGCTGCAGGTGAGCCCACGTCAGGGCAGTGCCGCCGGCCCCCACACACCCTTTCCCACGGCCTTTCGACACCCTGAGCTTCACCCGGGGCTTCACTGCTGGTCCCCAGCTCTGCAGCTGGCGGGCGGGCGGGCGGAGGTGGGGGGCAGGGGCTCCTGGGTGGGGGGGGCCGCCTCTGCTGGGAGGACTTGGATGGGGAGGCAGGACTGACCCCAGCGCCGAGCCTCCCACCCCTTGAGAGCCTCCTGCCCCCCCTTCAGCCTCTGGCACAGGGAGGCCGTGCCGTGTCCCTGGTGGCAGGTCTAGGGGCTCCGGGGCCAGGAGTGCAGGCCAAGCCCTGGCTGAGGTCTGGCCTGTGGTCACTCCAGGTCCAGCTGAGCTGTCCTGAGCCGCCTGCCACGGCCCTGCTCTCCCTGTCCAGGCCACCGAGGGACAGGCCACCGAGGGACAGCAGGCGCAGGACCAACCAGCAGCAGGGGCAGAGCGCAGGCCGGGAGGGCCTCTGTGAGGGTCGCCAGCTTCCCAGGACCCGGGCCAGTGTGCACGCCTGGGCGGGGCGGCCAGCTCACGCTGAGTCATGGCAGCAGGCACACGTGGTGCCCTCCACAGGCCCTGGCCACACCCTCGGGAACCACCGGTGCCAGAGTTCCCACGGCTGGTGCCCACTGTCACCCCGATAGGCCCTGAGAGCCCTGCCCCCACCCCACCCCACCCCACGGCTGGAAAAGCCGGTTCCTGCCCCCCCCCGCCGCCCGCCCCTGCTTCCCACAGCAGGAGACCTGGCACCCTGCTCCCCTGCGGCTCTGGCTCCCATGCACTCCGAGGTGTGCACTCTGCCAGCCCACTGCTGGGGTGGCCTGTGCCCGGCCTCGGGGGCTCAGGGCTGGGCGCAGTGCCCGTCCACCCAAGGGCTCTCTGACACCCAGGGGGCAGCAGCGCCTCTGGCCTCCCATTGGGAAGAAAAGGGGCGCCTGAGGGACTAACCTGCCCAGTCCCAGGGCCCGGCGGCCAGGACCCCGCACAGCCCTGCTGGCCGAGGGGAGTGTGCACAGGGCCTTGGAGCCACCCCACCTCCTGGGGGCCATGCAGACCCCAGCCTTGGGATGCCAGTGACCTGGGCAGAGAGACTGTCCAGGCCCGCCCGACCCAGCGAGGAAGCCTGAGGGCAGGGCTGGGCTGGCTGCCGCCCCCAGAGCCCGGCTGGGAGGGTGGGGACAGGTGAGTGGGTAGGAGGGGCTGGGAAGGCTGCTGGCTCCCGGTCCCAGGGGTCGGCCTGCTCTCCTGGTTCCCACGGCTTGGCTGGGAAGCGGCAAGCGGCCAGCACCCGCCCAGTGCCGCCTGACTCAGGGCAGCCCAGGGACAGCCTGGGGCCGGGCAGGAGCCCACGTGCGGGGCCACCGCCAGGGCCGGGCCTGGGTACTGGCAGGGCCCCCTGGTGCTCTGCCCCTGCAGCCCCCGGGCCGGGGAGGGTGGACGAGGGCTGCTCTGGCCACTTCCCTGGAGGTGGGTCTCGGGGCTGGAGAGGGTCTGAGGGGGGCCACAGTAAGCCCTGGAACACCTGGCTGTCCTCTGCGGCCGAGACGTGGGGGGCCACAGCTGGAGGGCCCAGAGGGGTTGGTCCCAGGGGCCAAGGGAAGGCTACCCCTGAGCCGGCCGGCTCTGCCCGCCACCAGGAGTCCCAGCCACACCTGCAGGGAAGGGACCCGGCCCACGAGCAGGGCTGACCCAGAGGCCAGGTCACTGCCTGTTCTGAGCCGCGTCCCAGGACATGCTCCCAGCCGCCCGGTGCCCACTGCCCAGAGGAGCTGGTGCATGGGTGGGGGTGGGGAGGGCTCTCTCGACAGGCTCTTCCCAGAGCCCACTGCCCTGCCCACCACTGAGTGCAGCGAACTGTGCCCAGGCCTTCGGCCCCCTCTGGACCCCCTGGGCCCAATCAGCCCTGAGCCCCGGCTTCACTAGGGGATGCAGAGGCAGGGGGGGGGGGGGTTATGTGTTGCCCTGGGTCCTGCTAGGCAGGGGCATGCGACAGCCGTGCTCCCGAGGGTGCTGGGTGCGGTGGAGGAACCCCCGGCAGGAGGCCCTGGGCCAGCTCCCCGCCCGGCCAGCAGCCAGCCCTTGCCGTCCCCCACGCCCCCGGCACCTTCCAGCTGGGGCCTGGTCAGAGGGGCCTCCCTCTGGGCCCGACCCCCACGCGACTTCCCGGGAGTGTTGGGACCAGGACCCCGCCTGCCCCTGCACCCCCCTCAGTGGGAGTCAGGCCCCCGCGGGGGAGGGGAGTGGTCAGCCTGGTGCCCTGGGGTCTGCTCTGGGGTTCTGCCCCCAGAACAGGAGGAAGGGCGCTGGGCTGAGCTGTGGCTGCTCCAGTAACGGCTGCTTCTCGCTCATTTACAGGAACCTGGCGGACAGCCAAGCGCCAACTGGGATGGAAGGACCCCCCCCCCCCCCCCCAGCTCGGCCTCAAGTGGCTCCGGCACCTTCTGAGCAGCGTCCCAGGTGCTTCAGGGAAATGGGGTGCACAGGCCGCCTCAGCTTCTGGAGATGCGTCCCTGTCCCCAGGGGGCTGCCCATTTGGTCCCTGCTGAGCCCCCACCCCCGCAGCCAGGGAGGCCTCTCCCAGCGGCTTGTCCACCTTGACGCCCACCCCCCCCGCATCTCAGCAAATGGTGCTGGGCTCCGGGCTGGGAGGAAGGGCTGGGATGCAGGCCGCGGCCTGGGGGCCTGGGTGTCGCCTGACACCTCGCTGGACGGGGCGGGGCCATAGGAGGAAGCCATCAGGCGCCCAGGCCTGGGTCTGCTCGGCACCTCGCTCTCCCACGCCGGCCCAGCAGCAACCTGTGGGCCCAGGCCATCTGCTCCCAAAGGTCTCCTCCGTGATACGCGTGTCGCCCGGCTTTGCCCGCGAGACCCCGCTGGGTCCCACGTCCCGGGAGATGCTGGTGGGGGCGGGGGGGGGCGGGGCGGGGAATGTGCTCTGGCCGGCTCTGCTGTTCCCAGGACCCCGGGAACGACTAGGTCCCCAGCCCTGGGCCTCGCCCTCAGCGCCTGGGACCTGGGCTGTGGCCCTGCAGGTTCTCGCTGCGCACACCCCACCCCCAGGCCCGGAAGGTCTATTCCCACGGGCCCAGCCCCTCCCCCGCCCAGCCACTGCCCATCCCCTTTGTGGGGCAGGACAATGTCTGCACAGAGCGAGCGGGGGATGGGCCTCGGTGCTGTCAGCACAGGGCAGGCCCCCCGGGGGCACTGGGACCCCAGGAGTGGGGGGGGGGGGCAGGTGTCTCAGGAGCACCATGTGTATGGGCGAGCACGCCAGCACCCAGCACGCCCGTGTCTGCCTGTCTCCCTGACCCCATGTCCGTGTGAGCAGCCGGGACAGGCGCCTGTGTGCCCTCACCGGGCAATGAGGGGTGTGTCCCGGGCGCTTGTTTTCGGGGTTCGAGGAGTCCTAGATAAGCGCGTCTCCGAGCAGAGGAGAGGGGACAGCCACACAGGCCTGGGACCCCAGGTCTGGCCCCGGGCCTCACAGAGGGGTGTGGGCCCGGCCCCCTGACCGGACCTCCCCCAGCTCCCTGGGCCCACCTCCTGCCCCGACTTCCTGGGAGTGGAGCCCGTGGCCTAAACCCAGAACACGCTGCCGAGCGGCTGAGCAGCAGCAACCAGCAGTGGGGTCCCCAACAGCCATCGCGGGGTGAACCAGGCGCCCCCGATGGAGAGGGAGGAAGGGGGCTGGCGGGGAGGAGAGCCCCGTCTGAGCTGCCCGGGCACAAGGACAACGGGCGCCTGACCGGGAGGCACTGCCAGGAACACGGGAGTGTGAGGGGACCCCTGGGCCTGCAGGCTGAGCCCTGGGAGGTGGCTGCCGAAGGACAAGCAGGCAGGCCTCCTACTCGCCCCTCCCCCCAAGAGCTGGGGCCCCTGAAGCCTCACTCTACCGACTGTGCCACCTGGAGACCCAGGTGCGGGGCCAGGCGAGGCCGCACAGCCCAGCCGCGTGGCCGCCGGGGACAGGCACAGGCAGCTGTGGGGGGACAGGGCGGTCCTCCGGCCCCAGCCCTGGACCTGCCGCCCCAGCCAAGGCCCCTCCTGGAAGAGGAGGCGAGTGTTTCCGGTAAAGGGGGCAGGTGAGCGCTGCCTGAGGCCGCACTGCGGCTGCACCTGCGTCTAAGCCACACCTGGCTCAGAGCCGCAGCGGCCACTGTCCCGGGCGCAGCAGGCAGGCCTGGGACCCCATTTCTCCAGGACGTGGGCGCAGGGCAACCACCTGTCCTGGGTTAAATCAAACAGAATTGGGGCCAGAAGAGGCCCTCTGACCCCGGGCCCTTGGAGGAAGGGGGGACGGGCGAGGGGTCGCCCCCTGCCTAGAGCAGCCCCAGGCGGCACATACCAACCCCTCCCTTGGCTCCCCCAGTACCTCCCGGGCGGCACATATGCACGCCCTCCAGCCTCGGGGCGCCCCCCCCCGCCTCGGAGGCCCCCCCCGCCCCGGGGCGCCCCCCCCCCCCGCCCCCGGGAGCCCAGAGGCGCCCCGGCCGCTCGGCCCCGCAGCCATTCCCAGGCGGGGGAGGGGCGGCGTGAGAACGCGCCGGCGGCCGTGGGAAAGCGGGGGGAGGGGCGCGAGGGCGGGGCGCGCCTGGGAACCGCTCCCGCCCCCGCCGGCCTTTGAAAGGGCCACTCAGGGCGCCAGGAGATTCAAAAGCAAACGGCCGCCGCCTGCCCGCCTGCCCGCGCCGGGGCCACCCGCTCCCAGGCCGCGGGTGCGGAGAGGCTGGGGGAGCCGGCTGTCCTGGGCCTGGACAGGTCCGGCGGCGGGACCAGGGGCGGCCCGGGCTGTCCCCTCCCACCGGAGGGCCAGGCGCTCAGGCAGCAGGTGGCGGGCCCTGACCCCCGTCCCGCAGCCGGGGCTGAGCTCCTCACCCTCTCGCCTGCCGCCCACTCCCCGGGGGCCACCCCTGTCCCCCATCCGGGTCCAGGGAGAGAGAACCCCAAGGTGCTCCTCCAAAGAGCCTCGGTGAGACGGGGCCAGGAGGACCTCCTGGAGGAGGCAGCACCTACCCTGCAAGGCCCGCGGGGTTGGGGGTCGGATGCTGCAGGAGCGAGGGGGACGGGGCCAGGGAGGCTGCACAGGACTGGGGGGAAGGGGGGCCGGCAGTGAGCAGGGTCAGGGGTCTCCTGCCTCCCAGGGCCGCGGTGTCGGCCGAGCACCTGCACCTGCGCCTCTCACATGGGTTTGGGAGACGGGGAGGAAGCAGCAGTTGCTGCCAAGCCCGACTCTGCCCACTTCTCTGCGGGAGCCCCCAGGGCACCCAGGAGGGTGCGGGCTTGGCTGAGCAGGCCTCCCCCCACCCCCCCAGCTAGCAGGGGTCTCACCCAGAGGCATGGCTCCCAGAACCTGCCGGCCAGGCTGCTCCCACAGGGACTCGGACAGCCTCAGAAGGTGGGGGCGACTCACCCCCACAGGGGGCCCTGCTGCCTGTCAGACCGTGGGTGGAGTGGTCACTGCCTGGCAGACCCCTCTGCCACCTTGAGGCCCCTCCCCAGACTCACACCACAGCCGCCCATGGCCTGGGCCCTGTACCTGCAGCCCCTGGCCCGTCCCGCCTCCTCCATCCAGGCCCAGCGGTCAGCTGTCTGAAGGGTCAGCCCGTCACCCCCCGTCTGAGGCTGGCGGCCCTGGCTCCTGGGCCCACTTCTGCTCTGGGGCTGCAACTGCTCCAAAGCAAGAAGAGTGCCCCCCCTCAGATGCCAGCCAGGCCCCCAGGCACCCCTGCCACAGGCCTGGAAGGGCCGCTCCGTCCTAGGGGAGCAGCCATGGGCCTGGGCACACGAGGGGCACTGTGGCCGCCAAGACTTGAATTTCATGTGATTTAGCTCCAAGGCTGCGGCGCCCTCACCCCAACCCTGGGCCTCAGGGTCCCACAGGCTGATGGAGCCACCCCCACCCCTGCCTGTTAGGCTGCACCAGCCGCCCATCAGCCCTGCCATGGGCGTGGCTCCAGCGGGTGTCATGGCCGTGGACAGGCCGAACCCCGACCACGGTGGCATGTGCCCGCGGCCCGTCTCCCCAGCAGCCTGGCAGCGCGCTGCTCCTACGCTGGGCGCACCGTTCCGACTTGAAGCTTGCCACCTGCTCGAAGTGGACGGGGCCTGTGTTCATGCTTTCGTCAACGTCCAGGGTGCAGCCTGAGAAGCCTGCCCGAGGCCCCGAGGGCTCATGGGAGCCCATGAGAATCACTCGGGACAGAGGTCCAGAGGGCAGTGGCGCTGCCTGCGGGTCTGAACCAGGCTGGGGACCCGCATGCCTCCCTTCCGGGCACCGGTGTGGGTCCCGGGGAGGACGCCCGAGGGCTGGGCTGATGCCAGGTCGATGCCAGGCCACGGTGTCCAGCAGCGGCTCGGCGGGAAGGGCGTGAGTGTCAGCTGGCTCAGTGCCAGGGCCCTTCCTGAAGTGGCTGGGGTTGGGTCAGGGCCACCAGGAGCCAGGGCGCCCCAGGATGGTGGGGTCCAGGTCCCCAGGTTCCCTGACAGGGGAGGGGCAGCCGGGAAGCCCCAGGGGCTGTGGGGAGGGAGGGCCGGGGGCCTCATGGGATGAGGTGACCAGCCTGGCCGACCCGCTGCCGCTCCTGGGCTGTGCTGACCCTGCCCATTGGGCCATCGTCCCAGCCGGCGTCCAGTCTGGGGCACTCGGGGCCCAGCCCCTGCGACTCTGACAGCTCTGGGGCCTCCACGCCAGCCGCCCTGCCGGCTGCTGACCGGCCTCTGGGCCCCACGGCCCCTCCCGCAGCCTTTGTGCCTGTGTGACCCCGGGGGCACCGAGTGTGGGAACTGGGCTGGGGGCCTGAGCACAATGGCCGGGGAGGGTGGGGCCAGCGCTCCGAGCCTCTTCCTGCCTGTCCCCCTGTCTGGGGTTGGTCATCAGGAGAGGCAGGTCTCTGGGCCGGGGGCCGGGCCAGCACGGGCATCCTGCTGCCCGCCAGTCTGGGCTCCGGGTGTGGGCACTGGGGGCAGCTGCCCGGGAGTCCCCCTCACTTGCCACTTTCTGGGGCCCCCCTTCCGGGGCCACATAGCTGACATCCGGGACCCGCTCCCGCCGGGCTGGGCGCTCTCGCCGCGGGGGACCGAGGGGCAGTAAAAATAGACGCCGTGCCGGCCGTGTCAGGGTTCGTGCGTAGGCTTTTTTTTTAAACTCAGACTTCTTTGATAAAATATTTTCCCATGGACGGCACTGGGAACGTGCTCCTGGCAGCGGCCGCTGGCGGACAGTCCCGGGCCCGATGGCCAGCTGCGGGGCCGCATCCCGCCCTCCGCCCATACCCGCCCCGCGGCTCGCAGGGCTCCCTGTCCCACTGCCGGCGGCCCAGAAATCGCCTGCCCGTGCCCAGGGCACCCCCACGCGCAGCGGTCACTGCCGGGGGTCAGGTGCTGGGCGCTGGGGGTGCGGGGCTGCAGGCGCCCCGCCGCCTCTCCCACCTTCACGCACCCCGGTGCCCGGCACCAGCCCGGGCGGGAGGCCTGCTCTGGGAGCTCGTGCGCGGAGTGCGTTTCCCTCTGGGAACGGCACCAAAATAGCAGAAGGAAGGGAAGCAATGGAAACGGCCGGCGGGAGCTCTCCAGGGAGGTGGCCAGCTCTGGCCAGGGCGGGGCAGCGGCTCGAAGCCAGCATCCAGGGCACTCGGGCTGGGCTGGGGGTGCGGGTGGCCCTGCTGCGGACACAGCACAGAGGCCCTCGTGGGTCAGTCTGAGGGCACCGCTCTGCCGCCAGCGCCCTCTGACGTCCAGACAGTGTAGGAGCCGACCCAGCCTCCGTGCGGTGCAGTGCGGGTGGGGGCAGGGACCTCCTCAGCCCACCTCCTTGGGGCACCGTGTGGCACCGGTTCTGGGAGTTCTGGGCCTGTCGGCGTCCCCCTGTGAGGGCCTGGGGCCCCTGGCCGCCCTGGGAACAGTGTCTCCCGGGCACTGGGCAGGGCGCCGCTCAGCTGTCCCCAGCTGCTGCTGGGAGGGCCACACAGGGGGCTGGGAGCGAGGCCTGAGGCCGCCTGGACCCCACAGATGCCCCTCCGACGGGGACCCGGCTCTGGCCTCAGCACTAACGCACACAGCGCCCCCCCCCCCCCGCCCCCGCGCCTCCCTGGTCACTAGGCGGGGTTCAAGTTAGAAACCCTGGCTTCTCAGAGACCCCCTTCTCTGCTCACTTGGCCCTGCTCATGCCCGCCTTTCTGGGGGCCTTGTGGACCCCCCAAAACACCTGCCTGGCACCCGGGGGTCCTGCCGGGGCCACCTGCCTGTTTCCTCTGGGGCTGAGCCCGCTGGGGGCTGTGGACAGCTGTGCACTTCAGTGGCTCCCCAGGCCCGAGGGTCCCCACTTCCTGACAAAGCCCACGGGGTGCCATCACCTGCTGTCCAGGCAGCGCCAGCCCCCACTGGGGCCACGCACACAGGTCTCTGCCTGGGACCCCACCCCCTCCCGCCGTGGCCTCTCGTGCGAGTCAGGGCAGCTGCACTGTCCTCACCTCCTCACCAGTGACCACGTGCAAAGGGGATGGTGGCAGGGCCCCCGCTGGGCAGCAAGTTGGGGGCTGAGGCAGCCCAACCCCCTTCTCGTGTCCCCACCCCCCTCCCCACCAGCCCCAGCCCCGTCCCTCCCAGGCCCCGGGCTCAGCCTGAAACCTGGGAACCTGGCCACACCCGTCAACCCTACTGACCCTCTGCTCGCGGAGCCTGCCACAGCTGCACGCAGGTGCACGCCCTCCCCTCCTGCCCTGTGGTCAGACACTCCGAATCCGTCCACTTCTGCCCGCCCCACGGCCACTGTGGGGCCGCAGGGGGAGCTCTGCCTCCCAGGGGCGGAGGGTACGGCCTCCTGACGGCCCCTCCAGGCCTGCCCTCCAGCTGATGGACATCAGGTTGCTCCCCAGCTCGCGCTTCCCAGGGAGCCAGAGAGGACTTCCTCCCAGCTCCCCAACTTCCTGTTTTCTCTGAAGCTCATTAACGCACCTCCCCGCTTCTGGGAGGCCCTGGGCCTTGACATCGCCCTCCCCCGTCTGCTGCACACGGGCAGCCAGGCAGCGACAGGGTTCCTGTCCCCCCGGCCGCAGGGGAGGCCGGGGTGGCTCCGCTGCCTGTGGCCCCATGGCCCCGGCAGGGCAGGGCCCGCCTGACACAGGCCTCCCCTTCCTTCCTTCCTCACACTCGGCGGGGCAGCCGGAGGGGCTGCTGCCGCAACCAGCCCGAGGCGGGCGCTGGGCCCCTCCTCATGGGGCCCGGATTCCAGAATGTTCTGCACCAGGATGCCCGGCCCACAGGACCCGCTGACAGGCTGCACCCCCCTCAGCCAGACAACCCCCAGGGCGGGCAGGGGCTCAGCGCTCAGAGGCCCGGGCGCAGGGCGGGTGAGTCAGCACAGGGCGCCCGGCCCGACCCCTCTCGGGTCCCGACCCAGGATCCGGCCCCACCTGGGATTTCCCCATCCGGCCTCCGGATGTCGGGTGGACCCAGCCAGACAGGACTTCCAGGCTTCCTTCCCTCCCGCCGGAGGCCCTCGAGGCCGCCCGGCGCAGGACAGTCCCGGGTCTGACAGATATCATCGCATCTGAGCAGCGCCCTTGCCCGCAGCCGCCTGCCCGGCCACCGCCTGGCCCCGGGCTACAGTGACCCCGGAGCCCGCACCCACCTGGCGTGGGGCGTGGGGGTCGGGTGGGCAGGAGAGGAGAAAACGACGCAGTGGCGACAGCTCAGATGAGCAGAAACGCCAAGGCAGGTGGCCTCGGTGCCCAGCCCCCTGCCAGGACTCCCGGCCGAGGCCGGCGGGGCGCGACTCACCTGGCAGCGGCTGAAGACGTCTGCGTGGGTGACGCGCACGTTGAAGTGTCTGAGCACGGCCTTGGCCTGCTGCGGGGCCTTGAGGCTGCAGTCCACCCAGAGGCAGCGCCCAGCCCCGACCTGGGACCGGAGCTGCGGAGAGGTCGGCGTTGAGCCCAGAACCGCCCCGGCCGCCCTGCCCCCGGCCCCTCAGCCCTGGGCCCACGAGCTTCCCCTCAGCCCACCCAGGAAGCCAGTGGGTGTTGGGGGGTGCGAGGGGCGGGGCCCGCAGGGGGCTCCTCACCGTGTGGTACGGCAGCCCCGACGTCAGGATGATCCTGCCCTCCTGCCTGGCCACCTGTGCAGGAGGCAAGACCACCTGGTGAGGGCACCTGCCCAGGACTGGCCGCTGCTGTCCCGAGGCGCCTGTGCCCGGGACCAGGGCAGCCGTGGGCCTGCCGCACGAGGCCTGGGAGCTGCCTCGTTGTGTAGATTCGGTCTTAGAATCATGCAAAGATTTTACGTGACTGCAGACAAATTAAATTTAAAATGCAATCTCTAAACATCCAGGGGAGGCGAAAGAAATGAACCCCAGAGAGAGGTGCCCCAGCGACAGGGAGACAGCACACTGGCCACTCAGCCCTGGGCCACGCACAGACCCAGGCGAGCGCCCGCGGGAACCCCCCGTTGGCGACAACCCTGCAGTCACCTGCGTGTCCGTGTGGAACGGCGACAGAGCTGATGCTACTGAGAGGAGGAGATGTGGGTTAAAACCAAACCGACTATGCAATGAGCCCCAGATCTGAATGGAAGCCTTCAGTCCAGCTTCCGGAGTGTTACACGTATGTATTACACGTATGTACGCATGTACCACACACATGTACGTATATTTCATCTGTCTACTGCAGAGGCCTGGAAACAAGAGCCAGCCCTGTGCCCTGGCCGGTGTGGCTCAGGGTTCGCGCGTCGGCCTGTGCACCGGAGGGTCCCGGGTTCGATTCCAGTCAGGGGCATGTACCTGGGTTGCAGGTCCCATCCCCAGCCCTGGTCTGGGGTGGGTGCTGTGTCTCTCTCTCACATCCATGTTTCTCTCTCTCTCTCTCTCTCTCTCTCTTCCTCCCTCCCTCCCACTCTCTCTACAAACCAATGGAAAAAGATCCTTGGGTGACGAGTAACAAAGAAATGCAGTCCACCTGGGGCGCGTCCGGACCGGCCACCCCTGGGCCACAGAGCGGGCTGCACACACACCTGGGAGCCGTGAGCCCAGCCCCGTCAGGTCAGAAATCCGTTTTAAAAGGAAAAGCCCCCGACCCCACATGCTCTGGAATGAAAAACACCTTCTGAGAACTCAAGTCAGACACGTGATTGTAACAGACGCTCACACACGACCAGAACTGGGAAAAATGGAATGCGCTGACACAGGACTTCAAGATACATCTATGGTCTTGACTGTTTACATCATAAAATTTAAAAGGCTGAGAATTAAAGAGCTGAGCACTCCGCTTGGAAATAACCCCAAGAAAGCAAAGGAAGGAAACGATAGAGATAAGAATAGAAGTTAATGAGATAGAAACCAAAACGCAACAGAAGGACCAGCAACGCCAAGTGCTCGTTCCTGGAAAAGACCCGTGAGGCGGGCAGGCCTGAGGCTGCCGGCGCGAGACGGGTTCTGCGGGCGTCACGGGTGCCACCGGCTTCTCGGAGAGGCCCGGCCACTGTCCCCTCTGACACCTGGAGAAAGGCCCAGTCATCAGCGTGACTGCGGGGCCTGGGGGTGGACAAGGGGCGCCTGTGGGAGGTCAGCGACATCGCCAGGAGACTCCGCGGCCCTCGGCTGCAGGAAGGGAGAGGCCTGGGACAAGGTGACGGGAAGGAAAGTTCCGCCTGGACAGGCTCCTGAGATGGGGCCTCCAAACAGGACTGCCTGACGGCCAGCATCGCCCCCTCCGGGCACCGGGCCCGGCCCATTTCTGCCATGTCCACCTGCGCTCCTCGAGCCGTCTTTCCGCTGGAGGCCTGTCAGATCGGAGGCCCATCAAATCGGAGGCCATCAGATCGGAGGCCCATCAGATCGGAGTTCCGTCAGATCGGAGCCTATCAGATTGGAGGCCCATCAGATCGGAGGCCCGTCAGATCGGAGGCCCGTCAGATCGGAGGCCCATCAGATCGGAGGCCCATCAGATTGGAGGCCCATCAGATCGGAGGCCCGTCAGATCGGAGGCCATCAGATCGGAGGCCCAGCAGATCGGAGGCCCGTCAGATCGGAGGCCATCAGATCGGAGGCCCATCAGATCAGAGGCCATCAGATCGGAGCCTATCAGATCGGAGGCCCATCAGATCGGAGGCCCGTCAGATCGGAGGCCCGTCAGATCGGAGGCCCATCAGATCGGAGGCCCATCAGATTGGAGGCCCATCAGATCGGAGGCCCGTCAGATCGGAGGCCATCAGATCGGAGGCCCAGCAGATCGGAGGCCCGTCAGATCGGAGGCCATCAGATCGGAGGCCCATCAGATCGGAGGCCATCAGATCGGAGGCCCGTCAGATCGGAGGCCATCAGATCGGAGGCCATCAGATCGGAGGCCCGTCAGATCGGAGGCCCGTCAGATCGGAGGCCCGTCAGATTGGAGGCCCATCAGATCGGAGCCCATCAGATCGGAGGCCATCAGATTGGAGGCCCGTCAGATTGGAGGCCCGTCAGATTGGAGGCCCATCAGATTGGAGGCCATCAGATCGGAGGCCCGATTTCAGAAGCACTTGGAGGTCATCAAAGTGCTTGGAGCTGCTGGGCACCGACCTCTGTGCCACGTGGAGGCGCCCAGAGGAGCAGAAGCCATGAACACATGTAAACAGACTCACTGCCAGGGACCGGGGAGCCACCGGGGACGCCGAGCCCACAGGGGACACTCCTCTCACTGTGGCTCCTGTGGGGGTGGCTGAGGCTCCGGTTTGCCGAGACCTTGGCGAGGGCCTGGCCCTTGGCGCCGCGTCCCCTGACCTTCCGTTCTCCTGTGGCCACTCAGCCTCCTCTCCAGGCCACGCCTGGGAAGCGGCCACTGCATGGTGACCTCCTGCCACGTGGCCAGCAGGCTCCCGGCTCGGGCAGTGCCCCCCCGAGGCCTGAGTCCCCAAGCCCCGAGCCCCCAGCTGGTGCTGCGTGTGTGAGCGTGACCCCAACTCTCACAGAAGGAACAGGGGTGAGCCCACGTGCCTTTCATATGAAATGCCCGTCCGCCCCGCGGAGTTCCGATGGGGACGCGCCCCTGGGGAGGTGAGAGGGATGCGAGGGTTCCCAGCGCTAGGAACGTTCTGGGGGGAAGACGCCAGCTGCTCACGGGAGCGGCGAGCCGGCGCAGTGGGAATGGGGCCGCTGCTCGCGGGCACGGGGTTCGGAGAGACGCGGGTCAAGCTGGCCCACAGACGGGACCAGGAGAGGGCCAGCCACAGCTGCGGCCGCGGCAGCACCACACACAGCCCTGCGCCCAACAGAGCCCGGGGGATGGGACACGGGACCGAGGGCCGCCTGGAGCCCTGCCACTCACCTCGGCCGCCCGGCGGTGGTCCTCGCTGTTGCCCAGCGCCAGCACGTCGGCGCCCAGGAGGCGCAGGCTGCGCGCCAGCCCCTGCAGCATGTTGTCACACACCACGCGGAAGGCCCGGGCCGGGATCTCCGGGATGGCGCCCTCGACCGCAGCCACCGGCACCTGCAACACAGCCCCACTCAGCAGCCGCCTGCCACCTGGGCTCGGGGGAGGGCGGCCCCAGGGCTGTGTGGTGGCTTTTTTTTTTTTTTTTTTTTTTTTAATATTTTGTTGATTTCAGAGAGGAAGGGAGAGGGAGAGAGAGAAAGATCAATGAGAGAGAATCATGGACCGGCTGCCTCCTGCACGTCCCCTGCTGGGGATCAAGTCCACAGCCCGGGCACGTGCCCTGACTGGGAATCAAACCGTGACCTCCTGGTTCATAGGTTGATGCTCAACCACTGAGCCACGCAGGCTGGGCTGGTCGCTTTTTTTAAAAAAAATAATTTGTGAAGAGAATCGTGAGCAATGAGCTCAATGCAGAAAACAGATAAAACTATAGTCACCCACACCAGATCCCGAGAGGACCCTGCTCGGTCCCTGGGGGTCCCGTGGGCCCTGAAGTGGGGTTCAGGGAGCAAAGGCACAGCCAGATGCAGCCCTGGACCTCGTGGGGACCAGGGACACCAGGCCTGTGTCGGGAGGGGCTGGGACCCCTCTGGGAAACGGCCCACACTCTGGGCGCCTTCTCTCCGGGGGGAGGAACCCAGGCCCCCCCCCCGCCCCCCCGGGCCTCCACCCTCACCAGGACCCAGAATCCTATGGAGGGACCCCCGTCTCCAGTCACCTGCTGGGGTGGGGCGGAGGCCTCCTGTGGGCCGGGCGGCTCCGGAGCCCCCGACCTCTCGCAGTGTCCGGGCCTCGGGCTCCTGGCTGGGTCCCCCACCAGGTGGCAGCGGGCGGGCTCCCTGCACAGCGCCCAGTACACCTCCAGCAGGCAGTAGGCATCGGCAGCTGGGGGCAGGGGCAGCCTTAGCCTCCCGCCAGGGGGCTTGGGGGGGCGCGGGGGCAGGGAGGGCAGGGGCACGTACCGGCGTACAGCAGCTGCCCCTCGGCCAGGGGCCGCCGGTCCCAGTTGGAGAGCTGCTGCGACTTGTCCAGGGGCTTGCCTAGCACCTGCTGCACCAGGAGGCTGAGGCCCCGCGGCCCCTGAGCCTGGTCCACGCCCGGGGCAGGCACATCGGCCTCCCGAATCTGCAAAGACAGTGCCCTGGTGAGGCCGCCCAGGGGAGGATGGCACGGCCCACGCCCTCACTGCCTGGCGCACAGTGGTCAGTGCGAGGACAGAGGGACGAGGGTGGCAGAAGCCGGCTGTACCAGGGGCTGGGGCTGGGTCCCTGCCCACCTTCAGCTCTGGGTTCGTGCTGAGAGCTCCTGAGAGGAGCCCAGAGCAGGGCTGGCGCTGGGGAAATCGGGGCACATGCAGGGACACCCTCGGGGGACCTGCCAACTGGGCCCTGGTCACTATGGTCAGGGGCAGGGCTGGGGTGGGAGGGCCTGAGAGGACGGACCGAGCCTGTGGGCCCGCCCGCCCCGTGCGCTCACCTGCCCGTGCACCGGCAGCAGGTCCAGGCCCCCCTGCAGCTGCTCAGGCGCGAGGGCCAGGGCGGGGCAGGAGGCCGCCAGCCTCTTCAGGTCGCCTGCCATCCCATAGCCTGTGGGCAGGCCCAGAGGGTGATGGGCACCAAGCCAGGGGCCAACTCGCCCGGCACCGCCCCCCTCCCTGGGGTGGGCGCAGCCGTAGCTGGGGGCAGACTGCGCCTACCCAGCTTGGTGATGGACGGGTCTGAGAGCAGCCGGGACACCAGCCCAGAAAGGGCCCGGGACGCCTGCCCGTCCACTGGCTGCGTGAGTGTGAGCAGGTCCAGCAGGAACACGCGGCCCTCCACGGCCACCTGCATGAGTGACGCTGGGGGTCGGTCGCAGGCGCCGAACGAAGGCCTCCACTCCAGGTCCAGGCCGACCACCTGGCCGGGCTGCAGAGAGAGGCGGCCTGAGCGGGTGCAGCCAGGCGAGGGGTGGGGGGGCTGTTGGGAGGCCTGACCACCCTGTGAGCCCCGTGTGTGCGGCGGCCCCTCCCTCCGCACAGCAGGGCCGAGCCGTAAACAGGCCGGTGTGTGTGCCCTGCTGTGGGGCGTGAGGACGAGGCAGGTGTGGACAGAGCCGCGGCCTCAACGGGCAGCCCCTGGCGACCCACCTGCAGGAGCTCGGCCTCGTGCCTGGCCAGCTCCTCCCACGAGGCCAGGACGCGGACGTCCTCCCTGGCGATGGGCAGCTGGTAGTGACGGCCCGCCGTGTCCTCGAGGGGCGCCTCGGCCGTCCTGAGAGGAGGCAGCGCTGGCACTTGGTGTCCCCCCTGCCCCCCATGTCCTGGCCTGGCTGGGAGGGGCCTGCCCTGTCCTCCCACAGGCCTCTGGGCGTGAGAGCTTCCTGGGGTGTGCAGCCCAGATGCAGGGCTCCCCAGGAGGGACCCTGTCTCCCGTGCTCTGCTTGTCTGCTCGCTGGGAAGGAGGTGTGCACATGCTTTCTGTTTCTGATTTCCACACTGCTGGCATATAAGACCCCAGGGACTGGGGCCCAAGGGCGCGTCCCCCTCGCGGGCCCCCAGCCTGGGGGGCTCACCTGCCCTGGAGCCTAAGCCGGCAGAGCTCCGTGGCCACCGTGGCCGGCAGCCACTCCTCGGGCAGCGACAGGTCCAGCGCGCACCGGGCCACCGTGGCCGCATCGTTGCGAGAGGTCAGCATCCGCAGCAGCCGGCCCTGCAGCCACTCGCTGGACCCCACCAGCCCCTGGGGACAGGCAGGATGGGCTGTACCGCCTGCTCTGTGGGCGGGGAGGTGGGTGCAGACGCCCGAAGCCCAGCCCAGACCTCACCCTGCAGTCGGGCGCAGCCTCAGGAGGGCGCTGGGTCCTGAGCCGCTTCGGCCACTGCACCCACAGCCGGTCGACTGTCCCCTGCCCACCCTCAGCCGGCCCCTCCCGCTGCCATGCTCCTGGGACCGGCCAGCACCTCCTCCCGGCCACGGGCCCTGCCACCAGCACGTGGTTGGGCTGCGCTCCCCCCCTCCCTGTGGGCAGCTCCCAGCCCCCGGCCGCCCCACACCAGCATCCCGCGTGGGAGCAGGGGGCTTCCCACCAGCATCCGCTCAGCCCCGGGCCCCCCGCCCCCATGGCTCTGCCCCCAGCAGGCTGGGCCTCCGCTTCCCGCAGCCGCAGGTTCCCACGCGGACAATATGTGGAAACCCTCCGCATTCTTCAGGATGTCCGCTGCCCCGCGGCCGGCTGGCACCCGGGGGACTGCCTTCCGGGCCTGGCCTGGGGTCCGCGTTCCTCTCCGGTGACTCACACCCCCTCTCCCGCCCCCCCCCATCCAGGGCGGCTCAGCACTGCCCCCCACTGGATGCCACTCAGGACACCAGATGGCGTCTGCCCATCCGGGAGGGAGGTGACCAGCCCCATGACCAGGCCCTGGGCACACGGCACCGGTCCCTACAGACCCGCCTCCAAGGCCACTTCAGCCCTGTGCCGAGATGACCCCGGGGTCAGGGGGCAGCCCTGTGGCCGAGATGACCCCGGGGTCAGGGGGCAGCCCTGTGGCCGAGATGACCCCGGGGTCAGGGGGCAGCCCTGTGGCCGAGATGACCCCGGGGTCAGGGGGCAGCCCTGTGGTTGAGGTGACCCCGGGGTCAGGGGGCAGCCCTGTGCTGAGATGACCCCGGGGTCAGGGGGCAGCCCTGTGCCGAGATGACCCCGGGGTCAGGGGGCAGCCCTGTGCCGAGATGACCCCGGGGTCAGGGGGCAGCCCTGTGCTGAGATGACCCCGGGGTCAGGGGGCAGCCCTGTGCCGAGATGACCCCGGGGTCAGGGGGCAGCCCTGTGCCGAGATGACCCCGGGGTCAGGGGGCAGCCCTGTGGCCGAGATGACCCCGGGGTCAGGGGGCAGCCCTGTGCCGAGATGACCCCGGGGTCAGGGGGCAGCCCTGTGCTGAGATGACCCCAGGGTCAGGGGGCAGCCCTGTGCTGAGATGACCCCGGGGTCAGGGGGCAGCCCTGTGCTGAGATGACCCCAGGGTCAGGGGGCAGCCCTGTGGCCGAGATGACCCCGGGGTCAGGGGGCAGCCCTGTGGCCGAGATGACCCCGGGGTCAGGGGGCAGCCCTGTGGCCGAGATGACCCCGGGGTCAGGGGGCAGCCCTGTGGCCGAGATGACCCCGGGGTCAGGGGGCAGCCCTGTGGTTGAGGTGACCCCGGGGTCAGGGGGCAGCCCCGCCTCCAGCACGGCCTAAAGGGCAGAGGCTGCTGGGAGGGAGGGGCCCTTCCTTGGCACTTGCTCGCTAACCTGTGGGGCCTCTGACCACAGGCCTGGGCTGCACCGTGAGCGCCCCCAGCCGGCCGGCCTCCCGCTGACTCACCCGCACGAAGTCGGCCCAGTCCTCCTGAGACAGGCTGCCCTGCAGGGACACCAAGGCCTGTTCCAGCGGCAGCTCCGCACGTGCCTCTCGGCCCCGCACCCCAGGCCCAGGCCCGGCCGGCGACGCACACGCACCTCCACAAACCGCTTGTAGCACAGGTACCGCAGGGCAGCCAGGCGCTGCTGGCCCAGGGCGTGGGGACACGACGCTGCAAGACAGGGCGGCTCAGCGCCGGGTCCGGGCTCCCACGGCCTCCCCCCCTCCCCGCGGCCTCCCCCCTCCCCGCGGCCTCTCCCCCTCCCCGCGGCCTCTCCCCTCCCCACGGCCTCACCCCCCCTCCCCGCGGCCTCACCCCCCTCCCCGCGGCCTCTCCCCCTCCCCGCGGCCTCTCCCCCTCCCCGCGGCCTCACCCGTCTCCGCGGTCTCACCCCCTCCCCGCGGTCTCACCCCCTCCCCGCGGCCTCCCCCCTCCCCGCGGCCTCACCCCCTCCCCGCGGCCTCCCCCCTCCCCGCGGCCTCTCCCCCTCCCCGCGGCCTCCCCCCTCCCCGCGGCCTCCCCCCCTCCCCGCGGCCTCACCCCCTCCCCGCGGCCTCCCCCCTCCCCGCGGCCTCTCCCCCTCCCCGCGGCCTCCCCCCTCCCCACGGCCTTCCCCCTCCCCGCGGCCTCACCCCCTCCCCACGGCCTCCCCCCCTCCCCTCTGCAGCCTCAGCCTCTGCTGCCTCCACCCACTCCACCCACATCGGAGCCTCTCTTCAGGCCCTGAGGGGACTCGGGTGCCAACCCGCAGAGCTCACAGCCCAGGATGCCGGCGCGTAAGCAACGGGATCGGATCACGTAGCCAGAGAGGAGAGATGCTCTCGGAGACGAGGAGGGAGCCCGGCCACGGGGCTCAGGGGCTGAGCGTCGACCTAGGAGCCAGGAGGTCACCATTTGACTCCCGCTCAGGGCCCAGGCCTGGCTGCGGGCTCCATCCCCAGTGGGGGGCGTGCAGGAGGCAGCCGATGAGTGATTCTCTCTCATCACTGATGTTTCTCTCTCTCCCTCTCCCTTCCTCTCTGAAATCAATAAAAAAATATTTTAAAAAAGATGAGAAGTTAAATGTCTTTGTAACGACATTTCCACCCGCCCGCGGACTCAGGTCACGCACCGCCTGGCCTCTGACCCCACGGGGCAAGCAAGCCCAGCCCGGCCGGTAACGAAGTCACGTCGCTGGGCCCAAAGCACCTTCCCAAGCGGCCCGTGGGCGGCGGAGTCACGAGGGGAACCACCTGGAGTTAAACAACAACGAAGGCAGCGCCGACCTGGGGACGCGCTGAGGAAGGGAGGAGGCGCAGCCTTGGGTTCAGCGGGCTGGGCGGGCGTTCCAGAGACCGGGCCAAACAGCCAAAGGCAGGACTAGAGAAGCAAAACTCAACACGCGGGCCGGCCTCACACTGAACCTTCCGCACGGCAAGGGAACGAGCCGGAAAGCCAACGGCAGCCTGCGGAGAGAGCGCCCGCCCACCGACCGGAGGAGGAGAAACCGAACCGCCCCTCCCCCGCCCGGTGGGATGAGGGGCAGAGCCGGAACAGAGGCTCCGGGAGGATCCGCGGGCAGCAGCCACGAAAGGTGCCAACGCCACTGCCCACCCGCACGCCGGCGGGAGCCACGGGCCTCGCCTCGCCCGCTGAGCGGCCTCACGAAGGACAGGAGCACGTGCTGGCGGGCGCGGGAGGAAGGGAGCTTCGTGCCCGTGGCTGGGGTGAGAACCGGTGCAGCTACGAGGTGAACAGATGGAGGTTCCTCCATGAAAAGCCAGAGCTCCCTTAGGGCCCGGCAGCCCAGCTCTGGGCACGTACCTGGAGGACGTGGGACTGGGTCGTGGAGAGCTCTCTGCCCCCGCCGGCCCCAGGCTCACGGCAGGACCCAGGTCCAGGCACGGAACCACCGAAGTGCCCATCAGCCCACGAGGGACAGACGTGGGTCACACATACACGGGCCATCACTCAGCCATTCGAGAAGGAAAACAGCAAAACGGAGGAAACCCTGCTTCACTGTCATGAGGTCACGGGCCATGCGGGCACTGCAAGAGGAGTCTGAACTCTCGCCCCACAGAGGAGGGGAGGCCGCGGGGAAGTGGGGTAGGGGTGGGGGGGGGGTGGGAAATGGATGGAGGACGTCAGAAGGCCCACAATTCCAGTTCAAAGAGAAACCACGTCCGGGGGTGAGGCACATCAGGGCAGCTGAGGTTAACAACGCCGGCACCACACAGACGTACACGCTCCCACACGGGAAGACCCTGCACCACACAGACATCACACGCTCCCACACGGGAAGACCCTGCACCACACAGACATACACGCTCCCACACGGGAAGACCCTGCACCACACAGACGTACACGCTCCCACACGGGAAGACCCTGCACCACACAGACGTTACACGCTCCCACACGGGAAGACCCTGCACCAGACAGACATCACACGCTCCCACACGGGAAGACCCTGCACCACACAGACGTACACGCTCCCACACGGGAAGACCCTGCACCACACAGACGCTACACACTTTCACATGGGAAGAACCTGCACCACACAGACATCACACGCTCCCACACGGGAAGACCCTGCACCACACAGACATCACACGCTCCCACACGGGAAGACCCTGCACCACACAGACGTTACACGCTCCCACATGGGAAGAACCTGCACCACACAGACATCACACGCTCCCACACGGGAAGACCCTGCACCACACAGACGTTACACGCTCCCACACGGGAAGAACCTGCACCACACAGACGTTACACGCTCCCACACGGGAAGACCCTGCACCACACAGACGTCACACGCTCCCATCAGGAGGAACCTTCACCACACAGACGTTACACGCTCCCACACGGGAAGACCCTGCACCTCACAGACGTTACATGCTCCCACACGGGAAGAACCTGCACCTCACAGACGTTACATTCTCCCACACGGGAAGAACCTGCACCACACAGATGTCACATGCTCCCATCAGGAAGAACCTGCACCTCACAGACGTTACATTCTCCCACACGGGAAGAACCTGCACCACACAGATGTCACATGCTCCCATCAGGAGGAACCTGCACCACACAGACGTTACACGCTCCCACACGGGAAGACCCTGCACCACACAGACATCACACGCTCCCACACGGGAAGACCCTGCACCACACAGACATACACGCTCCCACACGGGAAGACCCTGCACCACACAGACGTACACGCTCCCACACGGGAAGACCCTGCACCACACAGACGTTACATGCTCCCACACGGGAAGAACCTGCACCACACAGACGTTACACGCTCCCACACGGGAAGACCCTGCACCACACAGATGTTACACGCTCCCACACGGGAAGACCCTGCACCACACAGACGTTACACGCTCCCACACGGGAAGACCCTGCACCACACAGACGTTACACGCTCCCACACGGGAAGACCCTGCACCACACAGACGTTACACGCTCCCACACGGGAAGAACCTGCACCTCACAGACGTTACACGCTCCCACACGGGAAGAACCTGCACCTCACAGACGTCACACACTCCCACACGGGAAGAACCTGCACCTCACAGACGTTACACACTCCCACACGGGAAGAACCTGCACCACACAGACGTCACACGCTCCCATCAGGAGGAACCTGCACCACACAGACGTTACACGCTCCCACACGGGAAGACCCTGCACCACACAGACGTTACACGCTCCCACACGGGAAGACCCTGCACCACACAGACGTTACACGCTCCCACACGGGAAGAACCTGCACCCATGTAGCTGAACTCACTGTGGGACCATCTCGCAGTACAGACACAGCGAGGCACCGTGTCGCACGGCCAAGGCCACAGGACGCTTAGGGCAGTCACGTCTCAAACAACAGCCGGGACAAAGCCAAGAGCGGGTCCTCTGAAAAGCTCAGCCTCCAGCGACCGGCCAAGAGCGGGTAATGGAGAGAAGGCCCAGCGCCGACCTCCAGACGCTGCGAAGGCTGAAGGCCGCGGGGCGAGCGCAGGCGGGACGGAGGCACATCCTCGGACTCTCCACGGCTGAGGCGGGGCCGCAGGCACGTCGCCAAGGAAAGGAGTCACCCCCAGGCCGTTTCTACCCAACTTTGAAGGAAGAAATAACTCCAACCCCAGACATGTGTACTCCCAGGAAAGAGGGCTGCTATCTGTCTCACTTCCAGAGACCGTGCAGCCGTGGACACAGCCCGGCCCGCTGCCTCCAGGGCCACGTGAACACGGACACGGACCGCCCTCCACACAGGACACAGCCCGGCCCGCTGCCTCCGGGGCCACGTGAACACGGACACGGACCGCCCTCCACACAGGACACAGCCCGGCCCGCTGCCTCCAGGGCCACGTGAACATGGACACGGACCGCCCTCCACACAGGACACAGCCCGGCCCGCTGCCTCCGGGGCCACGTGAACATGGACACGGACCGCCCTCCACACAGGACACAGCCCGGCCCGCTGCTTCCAGGGCCACGTGAACATGGACACGGACCGCCCTCCACACAGGACACAGCCCGGCCCGCTGCCTCCGGGGCCACGTGAACACGGACACAGACCGCCCTCCACACAGGACACAGCCCGGCCCGCTGCCTCCGGGGCCACGTGAACACGGACACGGACCGCCCTCCACACAGGACACAGCCCGGCCCGCTGCCTCCAGGGCCACTTGAACACGGACACGGACCGCCCTCCACACAGGACACAGCCCGGCCCGCTGCCTCCGGGGCCACTTGAACACGGACACGGACCGCCCTCCACACAGGACACAGCCCGGCCCGCTGCCTCCGGGGCCACGTGAACACGGACACGGACCGCCCTCCACACAGGACACAGCCTGGCCCGCTGCCTCCGGGGCCACGTGAACATGGACACGGACCGCCCTCCACACAGGACACAGCCCGGCCCGCTGCCTCCGGGGCCACGTGAACACGGACACGGACTGCCCTCCACACAGGACACAGCC
This sequence comes from Myotis yumanensis, assembly GCF_028538775.1. Lineage (NCBI taxonomy): Eukaryota > Metazoa > Chordata > Mammalia > Chiroptera > Vespertilionidae > Myotis > Myotis yumanensis. The sequence continues at coordinate 870,563 of NW_027223763.1, forward strand.
CGGCCCGCTGCCTCCGGGGCCACATGAATACGGACACGGACCGCCCTCCACACAGGACACAGCCCGGCCCGCTGCCTCCGGGGCCACGTGAACACGGACACGGACCACCCTCCACACAGGACACAGCCCGGCCCGCTGCCTCCGGGGCCACTTGAACACGGACACGGACCGCCCTCCACACAGGACACAGCCCGGCCCGCTGCCTCCGGGGCCACTTGAACACGGACACGGACCGCCCTCCACACAGGACACAGCCCGGCCCGCTGCCTCCGGGGCCACTTGAACACGGACACGGACTGCCTTCAGCACAGGGACAGCTGGCAAGCGGCCTGCTGCCCAGGAACGCAAGGCTGGTTTAACATGGAGAGCTTAGTCCAGGGCACCCGCCATGTCCCAGACCAAACGGGAGAGGCCACGCCATCCTGAGACGCAGAGGATCCGTGACAGACCCACAGCCCTGCCTGACCAGGAAACGAGTGGAATAGGATTCCCATCATTGAGTAAATAAGGGGAATCCACAAAACTCCCTCAGGAAGACTCTGGCTTCGAGGGGAATGGAAGGAGGAATGCCCATGACCACAGTGATCACCGAGGGGAGGAGGCAGGAGTGGGGGATGGGATCTGGAGGAGGGGCACAGGACCCCCGGGTGGGCAGAGGGGCTCACAGACCCCCTGCTGCTCTGTGACCAGGCCTCAGGCAGGGCTGCTGAGGGGAGCAGGCAGAAGGCGGGAGGTGACGCTGGGGTCAGTGGGTCCTCGGTGGCCTGAGCCACAGGCAGCAGCAGCCCAGGGTCCGAGTGCAGGTGGGAGCCTCACTCACCTGGGTCCAGGCCGAAGCGCTTCTGCAGGCGCAGCACCTGCCGAGTCAGCACCCGTGGCCGCAGCTTCTCCAGCGTCAGGGGGGTCGCCTGTGGGTACCACCTGCAGGAGAGACATGGCTCCTGCCCAGCCTGCTCTCTGTCTAATGGACACCTGTCAGGCCCGGCTAGTGTGGCTCAGCGGTTGAGCGTCGACCTCTGAACCAGGAGGTCAGGGTTCCATTCCCAGTCAGGGCACAGGCCTGGGTTGTGGGCTCGATCCCCAGTGGGGGGCGTGCAGGAGGCAGCCGATCGATGATTCTCTCTCATCATTGATGTTTCCATCTCTCTCTCCCTCTCCCTTCCTCTCTGAGATCAATAAAAATCATTAAAAAAAAAACCCTGTAAGATGTTCATTCCCATCACAGTCACCCAGATGCACAGGCTTAAAGGCAGGTAGTTCCACGGGGCTCACAGGAAAGGCGGCGGTCACCGCACCGGCCGGCACAGCCCGCTGGACTCCGAGCCCCAGTCACACAGCTGCACTGGGACCCCCCGACGGCTCAGCGGTGGGTGTTCGTGTGCACGTCTCGCCTGGAAGGCTCCCCTCCCCCAATCACAGACCCTGCGAGCTCCCAGGTTAGCCGGTCCCTGAGGTCACAGCATCACGACCGAGCACCCAGCGAAGCTGTCTCCTCCCCGAGGGTGGACACTGTGGGGTGTGTGGCTTCCTGGGGACCGAGTGCCCCCCCAGACCGTCAATACAGTGAGAGGTCCCTGCTCCCCATGCCCCCTCCAGGCTGCAAATCCCAGAAGCTTCCCTCGATGGGGCCAGGCTGGGTGTGTTTCTGGAGACGTGCGTGTCCCAGGCTGTCCTTGTCCTTCGTCCCGTGAGGGCGACGGGCCGAGGGGCCTGGGCTGGAAGGACCCCAGTGGGCGGCGCTGCTCCCAGGAGGCCCCGTCCTCCCGCTGGGAAGGGCTGGCTGAGCTCCGTGCGACGCCTCCTGCCCGATCGCCCTCCGTCTTCCTGGGACTCCCATCCCATGATGCTGGGCCTTCTTGAAAGAACCTTATTTTTTTTCATCTTTTCTCCCTGATTCCGCACGGAGTCTCGGAGGATGCCTTCAAGTGTATCTTCCTGGTGCGCTGAGCTCCGCACTGCCCGTGCTGTCGGGGAGCCGGTCCTGTGCAAGGAGGCTCCCCGTCGAGGCCGTGGCGCTCATTACAGACGCAGGGCCTGGCCCCGCAGGTCCCAGTCCAGCCGCTGTGGTCCCACGTTCGCTCTTCAGCGCCAGCGAGGCCCGCGCCCCGCACCCTGGCTGTGCTCCCTGCCAGGAGGCTTTCTGAAGTATAAATACATTTTATTGATTTCAGAGAGGAAGGGAGAGGAGACAGAAACATCGACGATGAGAGAGACTCATGGATCGGCTGCCTCTTGCACGCCCCCCACTGGGACCGAGCTCACAACCTGGGCCTGGGCCACAACCTTGTTACAGCGTCACAGCAGCTTCACTGCCCTGAGCCCTGGGCTCCACCTGGTCACCCCCCCCCCCCCGCCCCCTCACGTCGCTGTCCCACGGCCAGGGCGGAGCTGGCATCACACTGTGGAGTCTCGCCCGATTGGCTGCTCTCGCTCAGTCACATGCATGTGAGGTTCCTCCGCGGCCCACGGCGCCTGTGAGCGGGGCCTGGCCAGGGCTGGGGGGTGGGGAGGCCATCAGTGCTGACCAACCCGTCTCGATGGACCACGCTCACCATCACCTGCTCCGAGGGCGTCTTGGTAGCTCCCAGGTGCCGGCGACTCTGAACAAAGCTCCCATGCGCCCCGCGCAGCGGGTTGTGTGGACGAAGCTGTCAGCTCCTTTGGGTGAACCCCGAGGAGCGCGCGTGCCGGTCGAACGGGGAGGGTGCTTAGCGGCAAGAAACCACCCGCTGCCTTCCTTCCAGAGCGGCTGCACCCCTGCAGCCCAGCAGGGGGGGCCCCGCGCTCCGTGTCCTCCCAGCGTCCGGGTCGGCGGGGGCTGGCGTGGCCCTTCTGAGGGCGCATCCCATTGCTGTTTCCATTTCAATCCCTTGTGACGTAGATGGAACGTCTTTTCATGTGCTCACTCCCACCTTTTCTGAAAATCCTCACCTGAGGATATGTTTATTGATTTTCTTTTTTGTTTGTTTACCGATTTTAGAAAGAGGAGGGAAGAGAGAGAGAGAGAGAGAGAAACATCGATTGGTTGCCTCCCGTATGCACCCTCACTGGGGATTGAACCCACAACCCGGGCACGTGCACTGACCGGGAACGGAACCGACGACCTTTCGGTGCCCAGGACGATGCCCAACCCACTGAGCCCCGGCCGCTGCCGCTCCCGTCCCCTCTAGGCCCCGCCCCGTGATCTACTCTCGGAGGTTTCGTCAGCATTTCTGTGTCTTGTCCCTGATGCTGGACGCCAGCTTTCCCTCCCCGACACCCCCTCCTGCTTCCTGGGCATCTGCCGGCGGGAGCGCTCGCCCTCACACCCGGAGAGAAGTCACCGCGCAGCCGTCGGGGTCTGAGTTGTCTCCGCGGTCAAGTCTGAAGCCACGTGGCTGCTGTTCACACAGGACGATCCCATCTCCCCCTCCTCCCAGGGCTGCTTGTGGTAGGTTCTGTTTTTCTAGACTTTGGTCTCTTCCATCTAAACTGTCCGGCATGGCCGTGGCGACTGGCCTCTCTCGTGGCCGTGGAATGTGGCGGGGCCCGCGATGCCTTGGCCCTGAGGAGGGTCGTTGGCACTTTCTCCTCCGGCAGCCTGAGCCGGCATCGCCCTCGCATGGTCCTCGGACGGGGCTCCACCGGGACGAGGATCCCACCGGCTGCCCCTCCCGCCCCTCCGCCCTGAGAGGCCGAGGTCCGGGCGGGCACCGCTGAGCGATGCCATTGTTCCAGGCCCTTTCAGAGCCCAGAACTAGGAAACGTTAAATCCACTCATTTAAACCAGTGTCTGCAGTAAATCGAACTCCCCACCCCGCCTCACAGGGGAGCCCAGCAGTGACCTCACCACCGTGGGACGGGCAGCGTGGGCCCCACGTTAGGGAAGAGGAACCAACCCAGCGAGGGAAAGGGGCCTGGCCGTGGCTCCGGGGACGGCGGGGGCGGTCCAGGCTCCCACTCCGAGCCCAGCCTGCTCCGCAAGCGAGACACCTGGGCTGCATGGGAGTGGCGGGCGCAGCGAGGGCCTGCTCCGGACTGCGTCACCCTCGGGCCACCGGTGCATCCCTGTGCCCCACGCTCGGGTGACACCCTCGTATCGTACATGCATGTACATGTGTGCACAAACATGCACGTGCGCGCACATGTGTGCACACACATGCACACGGCCCCACGTGTGCCGCCTTCTGTGTGTGCGGGGATGGAGTGCACAGCAGGCCCCGCCGAGAGTCGCTAGAGAAGGGACGGAGCCGCTGGACAGGCCAGCTCTGACTCGGGCTGCAGCCTCAGGGCATCTACTCTCGCCCACTTCCTGCTGGCCCAGCCTCTGGCCTGGCCTCACCCCGCTGCCCTGGCTGCAGATCACCTGGTGCGAGCACGTGGCCCTGCGTGTGGCTTTCCCAGTGCCAGCCACCTGCGCCCCGCCCTGGCCCCCCACCCCGGGATTCACCTGGCAATGACGCTGATGTCGAAGCCGGGCCGGCACCAGGAGTCCATGAGGGCCACGAGCCTCCACTGCAGGCCCGGGAAGCCATCCACGTAGCGCTCCACGAGGCCCAGCTGGTCCTGGAGCAGCAGCGGGATGCTCATCTGTGGGTGGGAGGGCGGGGGGCACACCTCAGGCTGCGCCCAGGCCTGCTGAGACCCACAACTCATGCATGAACACACGTGTGCCTGCACACACACACTCATATGCACATGCACGGGCCCCGGCGGCTGTGGCCTTCCATGTCCGTGATGAAGGGCGGGTCCTCGTCTTCACGGGGCCGCGGGGCAGCATGGAGACCCCCAGCGGTAATGGTCCCATGGCCCAGAAACGCCGGGCTTAGGCAGAAGGGCGTGCCCGCACACGGGCCTGCCGCAGCCACAGACCGCAAGCTGCCCGGTTCGGCAGGCGCCCGAGGGAGCCCCTGGCTGTGGTATTGGACCTGGAAATGCCAACCACTCCCCTGCCAGAACCAGGCCTCGACCAGCCCCTCGCTCCCGTCAGCGCCCCCATGCACCCTCAGAGGCCAAGCTGTCCAGAGCCCAGGCTGGACGGAGGCCCCCCGAGGCGGTCCTCACAGGACCCACCGCTGGGAGCCCCTGTGGCCACCGCAGGGCAGAGGCAGACTGGGCGGGGCTCCCGGGCCTGGCCACGCTCTGAGCATCGGACACTCAGGGGCACTTGCGTCCCTCCCCGCCCTCCTCGAGGTCCCCCTCACACGTGACCCCTGTCCTCCGGCACCGGCCCTCCTGGTGGGAGCCAAGCCCAGGCCCAGCGTGGGCAGCCGCCCGCCGACAGGCCTGGGCTGCATCCAAGTTGGAACCTGGCATTTGCATGAGAAAGACACTCACCATTTCAACGTCCAGTTCTGGCTGCAGACGCAGCTTCGTGCCCAGCATGACAGCCTGGCGAACACAAAGGAACCGTCACACTGGGCTGGGGACGGGCGGCCCTGGCGGGGCGGCCACCCTTCTGCAGGGACGCTGGTCACCGCTCAGGCCCTGCGGGCGCAGAGAGGGCTGCTCGTCCAGCCGCGTGGCCCCCAGGCCAAGGGGCCTGGCCCCTGCTCTGAGCCAGACTCTGCATGGGGGGGGCGGGCAGGTGGGGACAACCCCTGTGCCGTCCCTGGATGGGGTCTCAATTGGGGGCTGGCCCCAAGTGGCCCCAACCCGGGCTTGCTCCTGAGTGGGTAGAGGACGGGGCGGGGGACGGGGGACAGAAGCCCTCATCACCTGCCCTGGAGCCCAGAGCCGCCCCGGGACCTGCAGAGGAAGAGGCTCTGGGCCGGTGACTTTGGGGGGACAGCTGTCCCTCAGACGGGTGGGGGGGGGGGGCGTGCGCTGGGGCCGGTCCCTGACCTCGGGCCCTGGACAGAGAACACGCCGGGTCCTGAGTGCCCGCACGCAGCGCAGGCCGTGCTATTAATACTTTCCATACATCACGCTCCCATTATGAGCAAAAATAACCACAGGGCAGCCGCCCGCCCGCAGGCTCACAGAAAGGACGAAAATAGCGGCTGGGAAAGGCTCCCCGGGCCTCCGGCCGGATCTCAAGGGCAGGGCCAGGCCGGGGCCTCTCCCAGTGCACACTGACCCCTGCCCACAGCCTGGCCGGGCTCCAGAGATGGGTCTCCACCAGCCCCCTGGGGCCCAGGGCCGGGAAAGGGGGCACAAGGTGGCCGGGTGGGCATAAGGCCAAAGGAGGGGGCGCAGAGCCAGGGGAGGGGGCGCAAGGCCAGGGGAGGGGGTGCAAGGCCAGGGGAGGGGGCGCAAGGCCAAAGGAGGGGCGCAGGGCCAGGGGAGGGGGTGCAAGGCCAGGGGATGGGGCGCAAGGCCAAAGGAGGGGGTGCAGGGCCAAAGGAGGGGGCGCAGGGCCAGGGGAGGGGGTGCAAGGCCAGGGGAGGGGGCGTAGGGCCAGGGGAGGGGTTATCAGCGCTCAAGTCAGGTGGGTCCAGCTCCTCTGAGGACGAGACCACCTCCCTCAGGCCCCGCCCTCCATGGGCCCCCACCCATCCAAGACCCCCTCTGAGTCCTGGAGTGAGCCCTCAGGCCTAGTGGGGGTGGCCTGGGCTGCAGGTGGTCAGGGGAAGGCCACATGCAGGCCAGGCACTGCCCCTGCCTGTTCTCCAGCCCCCGGCTCCCCGCTCTGCCTCCAGGACTCCCTTCACCCCAAGGAGCCAGTGGCGTCCGGGGGCTGCTGTGCCGACCCCCCACCTGCCCACTGCCGGTGGCGGGGCCTCTGCCCAGGGTGGGGCCAGTGTGGAGGGCGGGCTGTGCTCGAGCTCAAGCCTCTCCTGGGAGGGGCATGCCCTCCCTGCTGGCCGCACACGATTCTGTCAAAGGGGGTTTCCCTGCTCATCCCCTGGTCTCTCCAGAGCAGCCAGCTTCCTGCCCAGGCACGGCCAGAGCTCTCCGTGCAACCTGGGTGCCCTCTCCCGGCTGGCCAGCGGCCAGGCGGCCTGCTCTGTGGCTGGAGGTTGGACTGGGGGAGGGCACAGGTCCAGGGGGAGGCTGCCTAGTCTCACCCAGCCACGGGAGGGCGCCCCCACTCCATCTGGGGCGACCACTGTGACCTGGGGGACTGCTGGCAGCAGAACCGCCTCCTCCAGGAAGGCCCCCTAGGCCAGCCCCATCTTGGGCTTGGGTGGGCGTTTCCCATGGTTCTGCCACTGGCTGGGCTTAGAGTCAATCTCTGGTCATTTCTGTATGAGCTGCCCCTGAGGTACGACCAGCCAGACTGCCTGGTGCCTGGTCACGTGGGTGTCCCAGCAGGTGTGGGAGGATCACTGCCCGCCCAGGTGCCTGCAGCTGGCCTCAGACCCAGGTCCAGGAGGGCCTGGGCCCCGAGGAGGGAACTGCCCAGGGCTGAGCCGCCCGGCCCCTGCCGGCCTCTCCGACCTCCGCCCAGAGGACGAGAGCCGGAGGGGAGCCCCCGGCTGCCTGGGGGCCAGGGCGGGACTGTGGGAGCCTCACCAGACAGGCCCAGAGCTGCTGCCTTTGGGGAAAATAACTGAGAGAACCCACAGGGCCAGGTGGCCACGGTGGGAGGGGGCCGAGCACCCGGGCCGCCCGTGGCAGTGGCCTCAGACCCAGGACGCCGCCTCCCACCTCTGAGGCTCGGCTGGGCCTGGAGCCAAGCCTCCCCTTTTAAGCAAAGCTCTCTTTTTACCTTGATAAGCTGTTTAAAAAATGTAAATAAAATAACTCCGCAGACAAAAGCGGGCATTCATCCGGCCCAGAGCCAGCCGCCGCCGGGACATGAAATACCGCGTCGCATTGAGTGGGGTGCCCGCTGCTCCGCGGGCTGAATGCGCCTCGGCGGGCACTGGAGCGTACACCGCCCACAGGGACAATGGCCGCTCTGCGCAGAAGGGCCTGCGGGGGACAAGGGCCCCCTTTGTGTGGGAGCTGCCTCGGAGCGAGGAGGCGCAGTCAGCGCCAGACACTCTGAAAGGCCCGAGTGTAACAGGAGACGCGACCAGGGCCTGCCTCCTGCCTCCCGCCTCCCGCGTCCTCCGGGCGCAGCCGCCCATTCAGCCTGAGAACGGCTCGAGCCCCACGAGCAGGGGCCGGCCCGCATTGTCCCCGCGGCCATCCTGGTGTCCAGACACGAGCCCGGGCGGCCGGGGCCGGCGGCAGGGAGCCCACGCTGCCCGCACCTCCCGGCCCCCAGCGCCTACTTTCCCATGAGCCTCCTCACCAGGACGGGCTCTCCGGAACGGCGGCCCAAGCAGGGGCAGGGTCCAGCCTCGGTGCCCGTCCCGCCCCAGCCGTGGTGTGGGAGCAGGACTGTCTCTGATCCCCGGACACTGGACTCCTCCCTCCATGGGAGCCCCCCACCCGGCCCTGCCCCACGCCCCAGGCTGTGGCTGTCAGATCGCGGCTCCCTCAGGCACCCGGCACCGCAGCACAGCTCAGCCGCAGCCCAGGCACCTCCCCCCATCGCCCCACTGGGACCCGAGTCCCCAGGAGCCGCTGGCCAGGCTCCCCTCCCGTCTCCAGGCTCAGAGCAGCCCAGCGAGCCCCTGACGCTAAGCCTCCGTCCTCACCCCCATCCTCACCCCCCCGTCCTCACCCCCCGTCCTCACCCCCATCCTCACCCCCGTCCTCACCCCCGTCCTCACCCTCGGTCCTCACCCCCGTCCTCACCCCCCGTCCTCACCCCCGGCCCACGCGCAGCCCCGTTTCCAGCCGCTCTATGACCGCCTTCCCCCCCGCAGGGGGCAGAGGACGCCTCTTGGGCACCACAGGCACAGCTCACATGGGGCAGCCTCACCCACACGGCCGGTGATCTGTGCCCCAGGTGCCAGCCCTGTGCCCCCACTGAACCTCCATCCAGAACAGGAGCGCGATGCTGGGGGCTGGCCCCAGGGCCGCTGGTGCAGGTGGGATGCGGGTCCTGCCTGAGCCGGTGACGGCCGGCCGGGAGCCCCCAGGACCTCGGGGAGCCAGTCCCTCATGTCACCACTGCTGGCCTGACCAGGAAACACGGGGGGGGGGGGGGGGGGGGGCCAGGGACACCCACAGCTTGGCCCTCAGCTCCGGGCAGGGCCCTGGCAGGTCCCAGGAGCGGCAGACGCAGCGCCCAGGGCTCTAGCGATGGAGGCCGGGCGTGCACTGTCACCGAGCAGGCCAGGCATCTCCCAGCCTGGCCTGGTGTGGCCGTGGCCGCAGGGACCACAGGGACCCACAGGAGGGCCTGTCTTCACGGCAGCCGGTGGGCCAGGCGGGGACGGTGACAGAAGCCCAGCGACCTTCGGGCAGGAGAGAGAAGGGGCCGGCAGGCTGACCCAGGCTCAGGGGTGGCGTGTGAGGGCAGAGGGACCATCACCAGCTTCTCCCACGGCCCTGCCCCTCCGGCCCCCAGAGGGTGTGCAGGGTGTAAACGGAGGCCGGGCAGCGTCCAGGCGAGGGCTTTGGTGCACGGCTTTTGGGCCAGAGCCGGGCGCCCCGTGCCGCGGGCAGAGTGCGAGGGCCCAGCACCTCAGGAGGAAGGACCCGGGCACAGCGGGGCTCCTGGGACCCGACAGCAGCATGGCCCTGAGCTGGGTCCCAGGTGGCTGGTCCCCGAGCCCCGGCAGCCCCAGGCGGAGAGGCAATGAGGTACTTCTGGGTGGACCCTGTGAGCCCAGCCCACTCTCGCTCGCCCCACAGACCCCACCAGCAGACAGAGCTGCAGCAGAGAATCGGGAGTGACCCCGAGGCCACCGCTGCCACGGGAGGTCACACTCACCTCCTTGAACTTGCCCTCCTGGTGCAGCTGGTGGACGTGGGCCAGCAGGGACCCCCGGTCTGCATCCTGCAGCTGGAAGATGCTGACTAGCGGCTCCACGAGACTCTGGGGGCTCTCAGCCAGGAGCCTGGCCGCACGGGCCTGCAGTGGCCCCAGCCCCGGGCTGCCCTGGAAGCCCGAGACCTGGCCTCAGCTGGTGGGGACCTGGCCAGGGGCTTGGTGCGGGGCGGGCAAGGCCCGGAGGTGGGGACACCATTGAGGGAGATGTCAGGGGCTGAGGGTCAAGCCCACAGGCCAAGGTGCGATGGCCGGTCTTCAGGCCGAGTCCCCAGCCCCCACCACCCGGGCAACCCCAGTGGCTGCAGAGGCCCGTCAGCTGGGTAAGCAGGTGGGAGAAGCCGTCTGTGGAACGTGGCCAATGGGGCCACAGGGTGGAGGTCTTACCTGGGTGGGCCCCGGGGGAGAGGGTCTTACCTGGGTGGGCCCTGGGGGAGGGGGTCTTACCTGGGGGGGCCCCGGGGGAGGGGGTCTTACCTGGGCGGGCCCCGAGGGAGGGGGGCTTACCTGGGGGGCCCCTGGGGAAGGCCGTGCCTGCAGCCAGCGCTCCAGCTCCCTCGTGAGCCAGGCCTCCAGGGAGGTGCCCTTCCGCCGCCAGGCCCTGCGGCCCTCCAGCAGGTCCAGGAGGGCAGCGCGCGGGTCGTCCAGGGCAGCGAAGCCCCGCCAGGCCTCCTCCTTGAACTGCGGAAAGGCCTCAGTCATGCGTGCTCGTGCCAGCCCTGCCGGGGCTCAGGGGCACAGCGGCCTATCGGGAGGCGGGACAGGCTCGGGCAGCCTCCATGGTGGCAGCTGGTGCTCCCGCCCTCGTGCTCTAGGCCACAGGCCTGTGTCCACCGGAGCTCCCACGGGCAGGCCCAGGGAGGCCCGCGGCCGGGCACCTGCACCCACAGCTCACCTGCTGCGGCTGCCGCGCGGACCACAGCGCCTGCAGGGTCGGCAGGAACCCCAGCATGTCCTGGCCTGAGGAACAAGACAGGGCCACGCGGGCTGTGGGGGGGGGGGGGGGGGCGCGCACCTGACACCACCCAGTGCCCAGGGCCTCCCACCCCCTCTGGCCAGAGTTCCCACTGTCCCTTCCCCGGGCCTGTCCCTGCCCCTCACCAGCGGGCATCACCTAGGAGCCCAGCTGGCATTGCAGCCGCGGGAGCTGCAGGTCTCGGAACAGCCATGTGAGCTGGGGGGCCAGGGGGGCAGGCAGCAGGACCACGCCCACAGCCCTGACCAGGCCCCCCGAGGGGCAGCCGAGCCTGTAGGCACGTGCAGCGGGGTCTGCACCCCCCACCTCCGCATCATGTCACAGCCCACCCCCATCTGCCGCCCTCCCCCTCTGATGTCCGGGCTCCTGCTGCGCCCTGGCAGGCTGGCCGCTCCCCAAAGCCTCCCCCACCACGGCCAAGTGCCCCTGGGCCCCACCACAGTCCTGCTGCTTGTCCAGCCCGGCCCCGCAGGACGGCCTGAGACCACGGAGCGGGCACGCGCTTCGCCCAGTGCTGGCCGCCAGCCCCAGGGGAAGTCAGGGCCCCCCTCACCGTGGAAAAGGACAGTGCCTCAGACCAGGCCCAAGGTCAGCACCAGGAGGGCCAGCTGGTCCAGAAATGTCGCTGCCACCTGTGAGCCAGGGGCCCGGGCACCAGCTCTGCGTCACCCACAGCCACCGGCACCCCCGGCTGCTTCAGAGGGCCACCCCAGACCCCCACCCCAGGCCCCCACCTGTGCCTCACCAGCCTCCTCTCCACCCCATCCCACCCCCACCCTGCCCTTCACAGACCCCAGGCAGCACAGACCCCGCCACCCGCCAGGCCCCTCCTCACTGAGCCGGTGCCAAGGGCTTGCTGAGCACAGGACCCAGAGGGAATGTCCGAGAAACTCCGTTCTGTCCAGAGCTACCCGGCCCCTGGAATCAGCGCTGGGAGCACAGGGGGGACGGCAGCAGGGAGGCTGGGCCCCTGGCCGGTGTGGCTCAGTGGACAGAGCGTCGGCCTGCGGACCAAAGAGTCCAGGTTCTATTCTAGTCAAGGGCACGCACCTCGGTTGCAGACTCGATCCCCCATGTGGGATGTGCAAGAGGCAGCCAATCAATGATTCTGTATTCTGTCTCATCATTGATGTTTTTCTCTCTCTCACCCCCTCCCTTCTCCTCTGAAATCAATAAAAATATATTTAAAAAAATAAAAATCAATGGAGGATTAAAAAAAAAGCGACATCGCCAAAACCAGTTTGGCTCAGTGGATAGAGCGTCGGCCTGCGGACTGAAGGGTCCCGGGTTCGATTCCGGTCAAGGGCATGTACCTGGGTTGCGGGCACATCCCCAGTAGGAGATGTGCAGGAGGCGGCTGATCGATGTTTCTCTCTCATCGATGTTTCTAACTCTCTATCTCTCCCCCTTCCTCTCTGTAAAAAATCAATAAAATATATTAAAAAAAAAAAAAAAAAGCGACATGGAGGAACCTTACAAGCCTGTGACTGAGAGACGCTAGGCCAGTGGTTCTCAACCTTCCTAATGCCGCGACCCTTTAATACAGCTCCTCATGTTGTGGGGACCCCCAACCATAACATTATTTTCGTTGCTACTTCATAACTGTAATTTTGCTACTGTTTTGAATCGTCATGTAAATATCTGATATGCAGGATGTATTTTCATTGTTACAAGTTGAACGTAATTAAAGCATAGTGATTAATCACAAAAACAACATGTAATTATATATGTGTTTTCTGATGGTCTTAGGCGACCCCTGTGAAAGGCTTGTTCGACCCCCAAAGGGGTCGAGACCCACAGGTTGAGAACCGCTGCACTAGACTGACAGGGCTCCACACGGCGTGACACTAACTACCTCGCTGGTTGTGCCTGGTGTTTGGGGGCCTCTCGGGCCAAGGCCAACAGAACCCGCCTCCCCAGGAGGGGCAGCAGGGCCGGCCCCGCCCAACAGTCCACACACCCCCCCCCCCCCCCCCCCCCGCCAGGGGCAGGCGGCAGGGCCGGTCAAGGGACCTGCCACCATCCTCAGCGTCCCCAGACCTCGACAGTTGTGGGGCTGCCTGCAGGGTCTCTGACCCCATGGGGAGGGGCAGGGCAGACCCACTTCCCTGTGAGACACAGACACGTTCCAGAAAAATCCAGCTGCCAAGTTACCAGCTATACAGACCCGGTACTTCATCGCGCAGCTGGGCTGAGAAATGGGACACGAAGTGGGTGGAGCGGGGCAGGGAGTCCCGGGTGGGCTGGACTGAGAGCTGGTTGGCAGACACCTGGCCTCCAGCAGCGGGCGGTCTCCACGGAGCCACTCTGAGCCCCACCGAGCCCGCCCGAGCAGCCGGTGCAGGCACACCCCAGGGGCAGGGGGCGGCTCTCGGCTCAGGATCTCAAAGGCTCCTACCACGGCCTGGCGCAGCCATCGGCCCAGCAGGACCCAGTCCCAACGCTGACCCGGGCTGCCCAGACCACAGGGTGTGTCCACCGGCGGCCGGAGCACCCGGGGGCACTGGACACCTGTGTTCGTCACAGTGGCTGTCAGTCCAGGACTGGCCATCCACCCTCCCCACGGTGCCAAGGGGCCCCGCCCGGCCGTCCACCCGAGAAAGGGCCGAGGTGTGAGCCCCGCGAGTCTCCCACCCGCATCCCCACCCGTGGGCTGCTTCTGAGAGGCCACCGCCGGGAGCCCACTGCTCTGCCGCCGCAGCCCCTGGTCCACCCCATCTATGCCCGTTGTCCTGCTTCATCAGCAAAGGGAGCCTCACCACCAGCTGTGCTCAGCGCAGACGGGGGGCCAGCACCCGTACCCCATGTGTACCCCGGCACAGAACCCCCACTCTGCACACGCACATGCATCCCACACGTGGATCATGCACGTGCACCACAGCACACACCCTGCACACACCACACTCACAGACCCGTGCCACTCCCCCCACACACGCCCCAGGCACGCACCCCGCACCCCGCACCTCTACCCCCGCCAAACACAGCCCAGCTGGACTCAGGACTGTGGGGACAGACCCCCCCACAGAACAGCACTCACCAGGAGCAGGGTCACCAGCGGGCTCTGCACCCGCGGGGGGGTGTCCGGGGTCCATCCTCGGGGCGGCGGGGCCGGCACAGGGAGGCCGCAGGCAGCCTGAGGAAGGTGGGACTAGAGAGGCGGGACAATCAGGCCTGGGTCCCACCTGGGGAGGCGGAGGGATCCCGACGCAGGCACACAGGGCCCCTCCCTATCTCAGGGGCCGGGGGACCCCCGGGTGGACCTGCAGTGAGAACCCACGAGGCCCCGCAGCTCGCCCAGGCTGGACCCGGTGCAGGTGGCCACCCGGTTCCTGTGGATGCGCATTTGACACTGGATGTGCTCCCGCATTTGCGGGGAGCACCCTGTTTTTCCTCCTTTAGTCTGTTTTCTCGAGGCCTTTAAAGACTTCCTGCTATGCCCTGGCCGGTTTGGCTCAGTGGATAGAGCGTTGGCCTGCAGACTCAAGGGTCCCGGGTTAGATTCCGGTCAAGGGCATGTACCTGGGTTGCGGGCACATCCCCAGTTAGGGGTGTGCAGGAGGCAGCTGATGGATGTTTCTCTCTCATCGATATTTCTAACTCTCTATCCCTCTCCCTTCCTCTCTGTAAAAAATCAATAAAATATATTTTTTAAAAATAAATAAGACTCCCCGCTCACAGGTGGCTGTGGGTATCAAAGGACCACACATGGCCGCCTGCAGGTCCCGGCCGGCCTGACCCAGGCGTCGGAGACAGCCCACCTGGAGGCCGCTCCCAGGGGCTCCTCGGCTGTCTCTGTGGATCTTTACATCCATATTTCTCTCTTTTTTTAATATGTTCTTATTGATCTCAGAGAGGAAAGGAGAGGGAGAGAGAGACATCAGTGATGATAGAGGATCACAGATCAGCTGCCTCCTGCACGCCCCCCACTGGGGATCGAGCCTGCGACCCAGGCATGTGCCCTGACTGGGAATTGAACCCTGACCTTCTGGTTCACAGGGCATCGCTCAACCACTGAGCCATGCCAGCCGGGCACGTCCATATTTCTAAGGAACACACAGTTTGACCATTTCTTGGGTTTCCCGTCTGACTGACCAGCTTAGCAGTAAGAGCTCACTGTGTGGCCCACGCACCGCAGCTCCTGGACGCGGCGGCAGAGCAGTGGGCTCCCGGCATCAGGCATGCGGTGGGCCTGCGAAGACGGCCCTGCGAACCCTGCTCACAGCTGAGCCGCGTGGGGACCACCCGACGCCTCTTCCCTGCACCGTCGGCTCCAGACTCCCGCTCTGGCCACGCGGAGCGCCGGTGCCGGCCAGCCCTCGCAACGCAAACACATCAACCGGAAAACAGAGTTCGGCAGCCGACTGCGGGCATCAAGCAACACACGAGCGGGGCAGGGCCCGCGGGGGGCCTGGGGTGACCTCCCAGCCACGCCCCGACCTGGGGCCCGGCGCACTGCGTCCCGCCGCAGAGGTGGCAGGTCTGTGGACAGGCTGTCCTCTCCCGTGTCCTCACGGTCCTCCTCTCCTCCTCTCATGAGGTCACCAGTTACAGAGAACCTCATTTTACCTAAATCGCCTCTTTAAAAACCCCCGTCTCCAGCCCAAGCCGGTGTGGCTCAGTGGGTAGAGCGTCGGCCTGTGGACTGAAGGGTCCCGGGTTCAATTCTGGTCAAGGGCATATGCCCGGGCCTGTGGGCTTGATCCCCAGTGGGGGGCATGAAGGAGGCAGCCGATCCATGATTCTCTCATCACTGATGTTTCTATCTCTATCTCTCTCTCTTCCTCTCTAAAATCAATGAAAATATATTTTAAAAATCCTATATAATAAAAGCCTAATATGCTAAGTGTCCAGTCATCCAGTCGTCCATTCAACCAATCAAAGTATAATATGCTAATGATATACTGAGGCCGCTCAACCGCTTCTATGACATGAACTGACCACCAGGGGGCAGAGAGTTGACCAGTCAACCAGTCGCTATAATGTGCACTGACCACCAGGGGGCAGACGCTCTGACCAGTAGGTTAGCTTGCTGCTGGGGTCCAGCCAATCAGGACTGAGGGAGACGAGCCAGACACTCCCTGGAGACCTCCCACAGTCCCTCCCTGGCTGGCCAACCTCCCGCGTCCCTCCCTGGCCCCAATCGTGCACCCGTGGGGTCCCTCGGCCTGGCCTGTGCCCTCTCACAACCCGGGCTGAGGACCCCCCCCCCCCGAATGCACTAATTTCGTGCACCGGGCCTGTAGTAAATAAATAAAAGTCCCATCTCCAAATATGGCCACTGGGAGTCAGGGCTTCAACATGAATTTGGGGGTCGACACAGTCAGCCATAACAGGGGACCTAGACACCCATGGTTCCTTCTCCCGAAAGTAGCAGCGCTGCCCCATGCTAGCTGTTCGGGGAAGGGTCGTAGGCCCTGGGGAGTGGGAGGCCCAGCAGCCGGGTGCCCCTTCTCTCCGACCCTCTGTGAGAGCAGGAGGGGGCTGCTGGCCACACACAGGGGAGAGAACCAAGGCTTGGCCCTCCTCCCACTGCAGCCCGATTCCCTTTCACTGTCTCCTAGAGACGTGCGGTCAGGGCAGCGCCCCACGTGGGCAGTCAGACCTGCTGCCTGCCGCCCGGACAGGTGCACACGCCTTCCCCACACGTTCCAGGGCACCAGCCACAGCAGGGCCCACACGGAGCCGCTGCCCCCACACGAGCCCCGAGTACCGCACCCCATACAGTCCCCAGGCCAGCCCGACCCCCACCTCCCCATCCCCCTTCCTCAGACCCCCACCCTCCAGGGTCCCGAGCTGGCAGTGGCAGGGAGCTGGGGGCCCCTCTGCTGTCCAGGTGCTGCTCACCCCGTCACAGCTGCTCTCCATCAGGGTCTCCCATGAGCCCACCTGTCTGTCCATATCCTGCCTGGCCTTCCCTGGGGGACTCGGCACAGCGCTGGGCACAGAGAGGGCAGCCCGACCCCACGGTCCCTAATGGCTGGGCCGCCCCATCACTGGGGTCCTCTGACCTCACAGGGAGGATGACTTGGACTTGCCAGGGGCCCCCCCAGGGAGCTGGCCAGGCCCCAGGTTTCCATGGGGTCAGTTCACAGGCAAGCAAGCCTAGGCCCCCTGGCATGCTGGGCGCAGTCACTTAAAACGGATGGCGCGGCCGGCAGGGGGCGCTCAATCCCCATGTCAGTTACAGACCCAGAGAGGCCACCGGCAGGTCCCCGGCGGGTCCACCAGCAGGACCCCGGCCAGCAGGACCCCGGCCGGCACCTGGGCCAGCGAGAAACCCCCTTCCCGAGCTCTCCCTTCCGCACGGACTGTGGCCACCGCCTCCCCAGCCTCCTCCCTTTTCCCAAAGGGAGGTCCCCTCCTTCGGCGGCCCGCCCGCCCGCCCGGAGCTCGTCCTGAACTGCCAGCCTGTGCTGCTCCCGAGGGAGCCCTTCTGCGGGCACCAGCCTGGCCGCTCGTTTCCAAGGTCCACATGGAGGGTCCCGGGAAGAGGGAGCTGCTGCACCAGCGCGGCCCGGGCCCAGCCTGGGAGCCCGCCGGCGGGTTCGGGACTTGCTGGTCCCACCACGGCCTCGGCGAATTCCTAAAGCTCAACGCATCTCGCCCCGGACGGTTTGGTTCCGTGGACAGAGCGTCGGACTGCAGACTGGGGGGTCCCGGGTTCGATTCCGGCTAAGGGCACAGGCCTGGGTTGCGGGCTCCATCCCCAGTGGGGGGTGTGCAGGAGGCAGTCAATCGATGATTCTCTCTCATCATTGATGTTTCTATCTCTCTCTCCTCCCTTCCTCTCTGAAATCAATAAGGAAATATATTTAAAAAATAATGATAATAATAAATAAAAAATAAAAGCGAGGTCTCGCTCCGCGCGGGGCGGTCCTGATCCTGGACCGTCCTCGGCTGCAGGAAGCGCAGGAAGGAAGCCGCCTTCCGGGCCAGCAGGGGGCGCTGTGCGCCGCCGACTCCTGACGGACGCGAAGCGGGACCGGCCCCGCCCCGCCCGCCGCGCCTCCCCGCCCCGCCCCGCCCCGCGCTCCCGCCCCGCCCCGCCCCGCGCTCCCACTTCCTCCTTCCGCGTCTCGTGAGACGGGCTCGGTGTACGCACCCTGCCTGCCCCGGGCAGCCATTCGCTGCGGCCCCCAAGCAAACCCGTCTTTGTGGCAGGACTTCCGCCTTCAGGGCCCCAGGGCCCATCTGGGGACAACCCGCCCCGAGGCCGGATGAGGCTGGGTTCGGCCCGCTCGCCATGGCCCCACCTCGGGGGAAGAATGGGGGCCCTGGGAGGAGGGGACGAGGGCCGTGGGCTCCTGAGAGGCAGGCCCAGAAGTGTGGCCGGGGCGCTGCACCCCGCTTTCCCCAGGTCCCCCGCCCAGTGGTGCCCCGCCTCTGGGTCCCCCCGGGTGCCCTCCGCAGCGCCGGCCGGTGGCCCGAGGCCAGGACGCGCTCCAGGAGCAACTCGGCTCCGGAGCGCAAAGACCTGGACTTTGCGCCCGTCAAACTCGGCCCGGCGGGCGGCGTGGCGGCGACAGTTCGGCCCCTGAGGGTGCTGAGCCGAGGCCCTGCCCACCCGCTGCCCCTCGGCCCAGCCCGGCCTCCTGCGCCTCAGCCCGCCCGCCTCTGCGCGCACCCCGGGGGGCGCTCACCTGAACCCGGGGGCCGCCCGGAACCTTGGCTCAGCCCCGGCAGCAGCGGCAGCGAAGGACCCGGACGGCTTTCCCGGGAGCACCCAGGCCACGCAGCCGGGCGGGTCCAGGATCCGGGCTGAAGCGGCGGCGTGAGCACTTGGAGCGTTTTGGCGGAAGTCCTGAGGGGGCGGGGTCAGGCCCTGGAGGGGCGGGGCTTTTGGCCGACGGGGCGGGGCTGCCATGGAAAGGGCGGGGCCATATTCCAGTGGGGCCGGGCACTGGGCGGGGGCGGGGCATGGTCATGAGGGGGCGTGGTCATGCGGGAAGGGGTGGGGCCGCCCTGCCCCAGGGGGCGCCTAGGAGACCAGGTGGCGTGGCGCACCTGGCTCTCACGGACATTCTGCCCCGGGACACGTGCCCAGCAGTCAGTCCGCCTCCCCTGACCCCCCCACCGGCCTCGGGGGGACCCCACAGCCCGAGCCCATCTCCGAACCCAGACGTCCCTGCTCCGCGGTCATCTCCCCGGACCCTTCCCTGGACCCCACCCGCCACCTGCCGCGCTCCGGCCCGGAAGCAGGGACTTCCGCGGCGGCGAGACAGGTGCGGACGCCGCCATGCCCTCGCTCGGGGACCAGGTGCGCGACTGGCAGCGGGGCGTGGAGGCCGTGGAGCGCGGGGACTGGGGCTGCGCGCTGCGCCTCTTCTCGGGCTTCCCGGAGCCGCCCGCCAAGATGTGCTTCAACGTGGGCTGCGTGCACCTGCTGGCCGGGGACCCGGAGGCCGCGCTGCGGGTGAGCCAGGGCGCCCAGGGTTGGTCGTGGAGACTCCACCTCTGGGGGAGGCTGCTCCCCGACACCGACACGGGGCCTTACCGCTCCGGGTGCACAGCCAAGTGATAAAGACCCCGCTGCAGGGCCCCGCCCTTCCTCCTGGGGGTCACCTGGAGACATCCGGTCAGTGTTCTGCCCCAGTGAACACCCGAGGCGGGT
Organism: Myotis yumanensis; assembly: GCF_028538775.1. Lineage (NCBI taxonomy): Eukaryota > Metazoa > Chordata > Mammalia > Chiroptera > Vespertilionidae > Myotis > Myotis yumanensis. The sequence goes on from NW_027223763.1 coordinate 889,904, forward strand.
GGGAGCCGGTGGGCGGGGACCCTCTCCCGGAGCCGAGTCAGGGCCAGCACGAGGGTCAGGTCCCTCCGCGCCTCCCCTGTGCGCTGACCCAGTGCCAGGCTCTGCGGGCCAACACCCGCTCAGGTGCCCCCAGCGAGGTGCTCACATACCCGGAAACAAGCTGGCGGCTGGATCCGGCTGAGAACGGACACACCTGTCCCCCGAGATGTAAAGTCTGGGGTTTCAGCAGATGCCTGTGGTAGGAGACGGTCCTTTGCCCAAACCCCAGATGTGAGTGCCCACCTGTCTCCCAACCTGCCCCCCCAAACAACCAAGAACTCAGGGGTGCACAACGGCACACACACCTGGCTCTACCCAGGGGGCAGCACAGAGCAACTCTCTGCCCTTTAAAGGCTTTAAAGCTCATCCAGCGACGCTGTACCCAAACTCCTGTCGGTGAAAATGAAAAAAGAGTGTATGCCCAGCCGGCGTGGTCTGGCTCCCTGGTTGAGCATTGACCTAAGAACCAGGAGGTCACGGTTCCATTCCCTGTCAGGCCACAGGCCTGGGTTGCGGGCTCCATCCCCAGTAGGGAGCGTGCAGGAGGCAGCTGACCCATGCTTCTCTCTCATCATCGATGTTTCTGTCTCTCTCTCCCTCTCCCTTCCTCTCTGCAATCAATAAAATATATATATTATTAAAAAGGCAGAAAGAAGAGGGTCTGATGCCGAAAAACATCCATGTCAGGGCCTCCCAGACTCCTCCAGCGGCGGGACTGGGCAAAGTGCACAGGGGACCCTCCGTCATGCCTGGCCTTGCATACGGACCCACAGCTCTCCGTGACCCTTTCCGTTAAATGTTGCCCACGGAAGGGAACCCGATCACCGGACACCAGGTAGTTCAGCAGCAAACCAGGTGCCAGGCGTCCAGTCCTCCATCCGCCTAAACTGCGATGTATCTAGAGAGGGACGCAGGTGTGGCGGAGGCGTCTGCATGTTCGAGGCTCCCTCCCTCAGAGGAGGAGCCAGAGTGCAGCCTGAGGTCAGTAACCTCAGGTAGTAGTCGATGAGACTCATTAGTAATACGGAGATTTAAAACAACACCCGGGCGGCCCTGCCGTGGTGGCTCGGGCTGAGCGCCGACCTATGAACCAGGAGCACAGGCCCAGGTTGTGGGCTCGATCCCCAGCGAGGGGCGTGCGGGAGGCAGCCGCTCCGTGATTCTCTCTTCATTGATGTTTCTCTCTCTCCCTCTCCCTTCCCCTCTGAAATCAACACAAATATATATATATATATATATATATATATATATTTAAAGTAAAAGGACAGGACAGCTACCATTAGTAGCTGCTTTGGGGAGCGGCCCGGTGAGGGGGCGCGCGGGGCCGCACCCTGTGTGTGGGCTCCACAGGAGCCTGGGTCTGGCGGCTCCCGGGTGGGACAGCGAACAAATGACCTCATTGCCCTGCGCGGCCCCCGCACAGCCTCTGTGCACCCCCCACCTGGGTCAGTTCAGCCAACAAGCTCCCCCCACCCCCCTCCCTCCAGCTGCGAGAGCAGGACCCTGACCCTCGGCCTCCGTCCTCCTCAGGAACAGATGACGCCACTCCGAGTGTGGTTTAAGGAAGAGCGGTGTGTTCTTTCTGATTCCACTAGATAAGTGTGTCATTGCCTGTGAGCCCCCAAAAATAGGGTTTCCACAAGACAAAAGTCTTGCATAACTGCATCCCGAGGTGACTCATCAGCTCGCCTCCGGTCCGCTCCCCTGTCCTCCTGGCAAACAACATGGTGCAGCACGACCTCACTGTGCGCTGAGCCCCGGAAAGGCACCTGGGGAACTCAGGGCGGGCTGGGGTTGAGGCTGTGGCCGCGCAGGGGCCTGAATGTCCTGTGCGCCCGGCGGGAGCTCCGGGGGGCTCTGGCTGGTGCAGGGGCTGTCCCCGCAGGTGGCTGTCCCAGGGCCGATGGAATTCCCTGGCCCGTCACCGGTCATGCGCCCGGCCCGGGTCTGTGACACGGGGTGGTGGGTTACAGACCTTGGCATTCCACGGGCATTTTTCTTCCAGGCATTTGACCAGGCAGTGACCAAGGACGCCTGCCTGGCTGTTGGCTTCTTCCAGCGCGGAGTGGCCCAGCTCCAGGTGGGGAGGTGAGCGCGGGGCTCCGGGTTCCTCCTCTGAAGGCCCCTGTGCGCCTGCCTCCACCCCTCCCAGGGTCACCCCCGGGACTGGACGGAGCAGGGTGCAGGGCAGAGCCACAGTGTCTAGTCGCTGTGAGGTGCACGCAGCGCCGTGGAGGGCGTCCCCCCACCCCCCTTTGCTCCTTCGCTGCAGCGGGGCCTGTGGAAGCTGAGGCAGGGCTGGAGGGGTCTGTCCCGGGACCCACGGGTGCCTGGGGTCCGCGCTGCTCACCAGGCTGTCGCACTGTGGCCCTTCCCGAGATGAGCCCCACAGATGGCCCCACACTCAGCTGGAGCCTCCCTGGGGGCAGGGGGTTGGTGGGGGAAGGGAGCTCACAGTGGGGCTCTGCCGGGAAGGGGGGCCTGAGAAGCAGGAGGGAAATGCCCGGGGCACAGCTGGGGTTCGAGAGATGGTCTGGGGTGCAGACAGGCCCCAGGCATGGGAGCGAGATGCCCAGAATTCAGAGCTGGGCACCACCCAACATTCGAGATGCAGCCACGTCTGAGCATTGACCCGTTGGGACATGAGTGACCACCACGGCCCCCAGCAGGTGTCCCTGGAGCCTGGGCGGGGCAGGCTGGGCAGGGCTGCCCCCTAAAGCCGCGGCCCCGGCTCCTGCAGGTCCCAGGAGGCCCTGGCCGACTTCCAGCAGGCCCTGGCCCAGCTGAGGGGGAATGCTGCCATCGACTACACGCAGCTGGGCCTGCGCTTCAAGCTGCAGGCCTGGGAGGTGAGCGTGAGGGCGGGGCCGGCCAGGCCTCTGGACGCTGTCCATGGGCAGGTGGCCACCCAGGGGCCCCCCTGTCTGTTACTGTCACGTGGGGGGGCCATGTGCACAGAGGCTCCCTCTGGCCAGGGGGCCCCCAGTCCCCGCTGGCCACTCTTCTACCCCAAGGAGGCTGGGGCCCCGGGGGAGAGGGGCATCAGGAAGCGCCCCCTGTGCCCCTAGCACCCCCAGCATGCCCAGCAACATGGGGCCTTGGAGCCTCTGGGGATCGTGGGAAAGGCCCGTCGCGGGGGCCCACAGCCCACCTGTGTCCCCGGCCCAGGGCACTGAGCAGTGCAGGTGGCTCCCAGCAGGCCCTGGTGCAGGACCCAGCGGGTGGCAGCGGTTCTAGGAGGGTCGTGTTGCTGCAGGCCTTACCCCAATCCCACATGTCCGTCAAAAGCCCTTTCCCATGGGTGGAGGAGACAGGGCCGAGAAGGCAGCACCCCAGACCCGTGGGGTGCAGTGCAGGGAGGAAGGGGCCATGAGGGGTTCCGCCGGGCGCAGAACGGGGGTGAGACAGGCCAGAGGACGCCCCAGGGAGGGGTGGTGGGCCGGAGCCCTGGACCACCGTGGTGGGTCCGGGAGCGACCACCACTGAACCAGGCACCGGGAGGCCCTGGCGCTGTGGCCGCGAGTGTGGCCGCTGGACCAGGGGGGACCCTGTGTGGGACTGGGGACGGGCCTGGAGCAAGACCAGGGCTTGGCTGGGGCGCAAAGGGCTGACCTGGGGTGGGACCGGGGCGGGTCCTGGCTGCACCCCACTGTTCACCTGGCCCCCAGGTGCTGTTCAACGCGGCGGCTGCGCAGTGTGCACTGGGGCTCTGGGCCGAGGCCGCCCGCAGCCTCGAGGCAGCCGCCGCCACGGGGCCGGACGAGGCCCGCGGGGATCTGCGCATCGCCCTGGCTCAAGTGCAGGTGAGGGGTCGGTGAGGAGAGCCGGCCGGCCCTTCTCGGGCTCCTGAACCAACCCAGAGCGGCTTCCGGGGCTCAGAGCTGCAGCTTGGGGCTCACACATGTGCGGAAGCCTCAGGACCAGCCATCGGAGATGAAGCCGCTGCCGGAGGGAGGCGGCCTGGGTGTGGAGGGGCTGTGGGGAGACCCTCCCGCTCAGACTCGGTCTGCGTGGCCCACGCCCCCAGAAACAGGCTCCCCTGCAGCCCCGGCTGGTCCCCAGGGGCGAGGTCTTCCGGCCCCCCCCGGCGGCACCTGGAGCACCTGGAGCGTGTGGACTTCCTGGGCAAGGCCAAGGTAGGGGCTCTTCCTGCTGCCCGGGCCCCAGGGCTCCTGGCCCAGCGAGGGGTGGGGGTGGGGGCGGCTCACAAGGTGTCCTGAGCACACGGCTGTGCTCACGGGGACACACGGGGTCTGTGCATGTCCCTGGAAAGGCCTTGGTGGGTGGAGAGTGGGCGCAGGGCTGGGGGCGTGTCTCCAAATGGCTCACGTGCCTGGGACCCAGGTGCTCCCGCCTCACCGTGTCCTCAGAGCCGAGGGCCCAGGGAGGCCGAGCAGGCTGGCCTGGCCACGGGGTGCCCGCCGGGTCGGGGTGGGCCGGGCGGCAGCACCGCCTCACAGGACACGGAGCAGCTGGTCCCACGGACAGGTGCACCGGGGAAGTGGTCAAATTAGATTCCATCTTCACAGTAAACTTCCCAAGAAGCACGGATGCTTTAAAAGTTGTACTAGAAATAGCTTAGTGACCGGCACAGGCCAGCCCCGCGTGGCCTGGAGGCCGAGGGCCAGGGCAGCCCCGCCCCGCAGGTGGAGACTTGGGGTGTGGGCAGGCAGCCAGGGCTGGGAGTGGACATCACAGGCCCTGGGGTGCGGCTGGCGCCCCTGACCTGGCGCCCCCTGCCGTTCCTCCCCAGGTGGTGGTGGCCTCTCCTGCACTCCAGGCCCGAAACCAGGGCGTCTGGCCTCAGCGGCCCCAGGTGGGTGGGCACCTCCCCAGCCACCGCCTCGGGGTTTGGGGTCAGAGGGTGACAGCTCTCTCCTGCCGAGGAAGGGAGATGCCACCTGCTCTGAGCCCTCCCCGGGCTCCCCAACTTTCCTCTAATGGGAAGTTGGGGGTGGCCGTCCCCTCCTATGTGACAGTCTGTGCATCCCAGTCCTGCTGGGGGAGCTCTGCCAGCTGCCTGCCCTGGCGCTCCCCCGGGGTCTGTGCTGAGCCGGCTGCCACCCTGTGCCCACAGGTTCGGGGTGAGGATGGTGGAGCCAGGCCCCAGGCTGGCCCAAGGTAGGAAGGGGTGTCTCCTCTGCGAGCTTCCTCTCCTGTCGGGGCAGAAGGAGCCCCAGGGCTGGGCAGCCAGCCTCCCGCAGCCCTTCCCGTGTCCCATGTGTCAAAGGCCCAGGTTCCCTCTGCCTGAGCCCGGCCTGCCCCCGTGGGACCACCTGTCGGGCCTCAAGGGGCTCCAGGCTGCGTGGAGGGTCAGAGTGAGGCGCCGGAAAGGGGCACAGGGTGGGCTGTGGGTGAGGTCAGCGCGCCCCCCCCCCCCCGGGCCTTGGAGGGAGGGCCGTCCGGCTGGTGGTGCCCATGGTTGCACAGGGTGTGGGCCCACACTGCTCCCTCCTTGGCGCTGGGGCTCCCCCGGGCCCACCCTGTACTGAGGGGACAGCCGGGGGGTGGGGGCTGCGTCAGGGAGAAGCGAGCGCTGAGACTGGGCCCCCCCACAGGGCCCTCGACACAGGCGCCTGCAGAGCCGACACCCCCCTGGGCCCCAGGACGCCCTCCCACGCAGAACTGGAGGTTGGGTCTGACCCGGCCGGGTGGGCCGGCCCCTGTGCGTCCGGCACCTCTGATGAGCAGGTTGAGTGAGCCCAGCGGGGTGGGCAGGGCGCAGCACTGAAGGGCCCCCCGGGCTGAGCGTGGGGGCTGGTGGCCACCGCTGGGCAGGCCGCCTCCGTGTCTGCTGGGGACCCGCCAGCGGGGGCGGCGGCTGGTGCTCCCCATGCACAGGGCCTGGCGGTCCCCAGAGCCTGGCCTGCAGTCCGCACGTCCTGCTGTGGGTCTCGTGCCTCAGTCACGGCCCCCAGCACCCCAGCCTCCCTTCCTGGCCACGGGGCGCCCAGGTGCTGGGCGAGGCTGAGGAGGGAGGGCCGTGGCTTCACGGGCAGGGCTGCCTGAGTGTGCCCATGGGCAGCACCAGGATCGGGTCCTGCCGCACAGAGCCGTTCAATTTCACATTCGGTTTATCAAGGGCCCTCCACTTCATTCACTGCTGTTCCCACTGGCCCCTGGCCCCCCACCCGTGAGGTCCTATCCTGGCCCCCTCCCCAGGCCCCTGCCCTGGCCTCCACCCCTGGCCCCCTCCCCAGGCCCCTGCCCTGGCCCCCTCCACAGGCCCCTATCCTGGCCCCCACCCCTGGCCCCCACCCCTGGCCCCTGCCCTGGCCCCCTCCCCAGGCCCCTGCCCTGGCCCCCACCCCTGGCCCCCTCCACAGGCCCCTATCCTGGCCCCCACCCCTGGCCCCCACCCCTGGCCCCTGCCCTGGCCCCCACCCCTGGCCCAGCAGAGCCCTGGCTTCCCTTGCAGAGGCCCCACGTGGACCAACTTGGCAAGCAGGTTCCTCTAGGTAAGGTGTCCTGTGGGAGGGGGGGCACTGTGGAGGGAGCAGGCATTGGGGAGCTGGGAGCAAGGAGGAAGCTGGTGGCCTCAGGCCTCCCTGTGGTTCTGGCAGTTCCTCCAAAACGTTCCCCTCTCGGGGCACCTGAGTGCCTGCTCTGTCCCCTCTGCAGGGCTGCTGGCGCCCGGGGGGCCAGACCCTGAACCTTCTGAGGACCCCACAGGTGCTGGGGTAAGAGGTCCGGACTCCCCAGGGACGTGGGGGCCCCGAGTCCAGGCCCTGTCCCTCTGAATGGCCCCGGGGACCCCGGCTGACTTAGCCTCCCAGTCCCAGAGGCCCAGCCTCCCACCTCAGCCCCTGCCCTCAGCCCCCACCCAAATCCCACCCGGCCTTTCTGTCTGACCCCAGGGCGTGGCCGCCGGGGACCCCGAGTCCTGGGTGACCGTCACGGTGCAGTGCGCCTTCACCCTGGCCCTGCAGGCCCCCCGCGGAGCAGACCTGTCCCACCTGAGGGCCCTGCTGGGCCAGGCCCTCCCTCTCCAGGCCCAGCGTGGGCAGCTCAGGTGGCCTGCGGGGCTCAGCTGGGCGGCTCCCCGCCTGGGACCCAGGGAGGGAGCCCAGGGAGGGACCCAGGGAGGGGGCCCGGGCCCAGCTGGAGGAGGCTGTGATGTCGGAGGCCAGCAGCCTCCCCCAGCCTTCCCTGCGCAGCGGGCGGCCATGGCGGCCGCTATGACGGGTCTCTTTGCAGTTACCAGGAGCCGGGTGACAGCGGGCGCTGGGTCCCCCTCCCAGAGGAGGGCCTGCGGGGGGCCGGGCAGGAGGCGGCCTCGGGCCCCGAAGGGCTGCGGCTGCAGTGCCGGGTGAGCCTGGGCTGGGCTAGGCTGGGCTGGGCCTGGTGGGGAGGCTCGGGGAGGGGGCGGCCCCGGACCCTCTGGTGTGCACGGCCCTGCAGTGTCCCCTCCGCCGCAGGCAGCGGGCGGCCGGCCTGTCCTCTACCGGGTGGTGGCCCAGCACAGCTACTCCGCCCAGGGACCCGCGGACCTGGGCTTGCAGCCGGGGGACACCGTGGACGTGCTGTGTGAGGGTAGGCAGCAGCGCCCTCCCTCCCATCCCCTTCTGGGCTGCGGGCGCCCGGGGGTCCGTGCGTGGACGTGGCTCACGCCGGACCCTTGCAGTGGACCAGGCCTGGCTGGAGGGCCACTGCGACGGCCGCATCGGCATCTTCCCCAGGAGCTTCGTGGTCCCCGCGGGCCCGCGCTGAGGAGCCGGCGGCTGCCCCCCACCCTGCTAACTGCCCTGCCCCCCAGCCCCCCCCGCCCCCCACCTGCAAGACCAGCCCTGAGAAGTCCCGTGCAAGAGGGTTTTAATAAAAGCAGTGCTCCCGCCAAGGTGTGACTGATTCTGTGGGTGCGGGCCAGTAACACGGGGCTCCAGGCTGGGCCTCCCTGCCCCCCCTGAGGCTCTGCTGACTCCGGGCACCCTGGCCCCCCACCTGCCCCTCCCAGGGAGTCAGGCCCCTTCGGGCCGCACTGGTCCACACCCCCCTAACGCCACAGTCACTCAGCCCAGCGTCCCGGGGCCAGGATGGGGGCCTCAGCACGGCCTCCTTGGCCGGAGTAACTCGGGTCAGAGCCCACAGACGAGCCCCGTGGGGGGCTGCAGGGAGGCGCCTGGGGGTCCCGGCCAGGCGGCCGGGGGCTGTGGGCGCTGGGCCTCCCCCGCACCAGGAGGCTGTGCTCAGTCCCGGGGCCAGAGGAGCTGGGCCGCGGCCACCGTGAGAATGGCCGCCAGGGTCAGTGCTGCGAAGACAACGCTGGCCACCCAGACGGCCTGGCTCTCTGCCCGCCATTGGGCGGGCGCCTCGGCGGGGATCATGTTGGTCAGGTTCAGCATGTAGCCCAGCGTCCAGCCGATGTCGGCGCCCCCGGCCTGCGGGCACACGGGCGGTCAGGGCTGCGGTCAGGGCCGTGCGGCCCCCACCCTTCCAGCCGCCCTCCCGGGGCCTGGGGGGCAGCCACCTGCTTGCGGAACGCGATGCTGGGCCAGGTCTCCTCGCTGAACCCATAGCCCTCGAGCAGGAGCGTGAGGATGTAGAGGCCGGAGGCGCAGTGGTCCCGCAGCCACGGCTGCTGCTCGGGCCAGGCCGCCTCCACCTGGGCCGGACGGTGAGGAGCCTGGTGAGGCCACACCTCCCGGGCCCGAGGGGCTGGTTCCACCTGAGGCCACGGGGTGTCCTCCCTTCCATGGCTCCCCCAAACCCACTGGCCACCCTGTCCCGTCCGGGTGGGTCCCCGAGTCCCTGCTCAGCGAAGCTGCCGGGGCCCACCCACCAGCTTCCAGGGCTTCTGGCAGAACTCCCAGACGGTGGCGTTGACCGTGGCCAGCGGCTGCCCGGCCGTGAGGTTCAGGAAGTGGAAGGTGTGGTAGAAGTTAGAGAAGGCCTGGTGGGGGGGAGATGGGGGTGTCTGCAATGGGGCGTCGCCAGGCAGGCCAGGTGCCCCCGACCCCACACCCAGTCCCCAGGAGCCCGCCTGTCCGCCTGCCCAGGGCTCAGCCGGGCCCACCTGGCACCAGGCCCCGGGGCTGGGACCCCCGCACTCACATAGAACTGGCCCCGCACGGGGGGCTGGTAGACGCCGTTGAAGGCGCAGTCCTCTCGGCCCTGGCAGCTGGGGAAGTTGAAGAGCTCCCGGATGGCCGAGACGCAGGCCCCGGGGTTCCCAGTCCCCTCCACAGGCAGGCTCGGGGGGAAGTCCGGGCGCGGCACGGCCTGGACACACGGCGACTCATACAGGGGGGCCAGGGACAGCGAGCCCACATAGCCACTGTGGTAGCACGGGTGACGGACACGAGGGGCCGGGCTGCTCTGCAGGGGGGCAGGAGGCGGCCGTGAGCACCAGCCTGGGGCAGGGCCCCCCCCCCCCCCGGGCCCCCCAACTCCCCTAGAGCCCACCTGCACCAGCCTGGCCAGCAGCCTGTTCAGCATCTGGTCGCGCCCGAAGCAGAGGTAGCTGTGGGTGTAGACGCGGTGCTCCAAGCCGTAGAGGCGGAAGGAGGCCTGGGTGCTCTCGTCCTGAATGGGGCCTCCAGGCACAAAGGTGATCTGGGTGGAGGCCCCACCCATGTCCAGGGCGCCCACCAGCGTCCCCTCCGGGGGCCGGATCCACTCTCCGGAGAAGGAATACTGAGCACAGACGGGCACCAGGTTCCAGGACTGGCCACGCGGGCTGGCCCCCCTCCCGCCCCCACCAGGCCGCCCCCGGGCACCTTGACTAGCAGGCCCAGGACGTAGTTAATGGTGATCCAGCCCAAGGCGCCTTCATCCTGCCCGGCCAGGAGCTCGGTGCCCCAGAAGGCCAGGGGAGCCCGGCCCAGGACTTGGGCGACCGCTGCAAAGATGCGCTCGGCCTGGGAGCTGTTCCTCTGGCTGCGCGGAGCGGACGGGGCAAAGCTGGCGGGAGGCCGTGCCGCCTGTCCCCAGCCCAGGGCGCTGAGAACTCGGCTCCGGCCCCTCCCGGGGACCAGTGCAGGCTCCACGCGGCCCTCCTCACCTGAGCAGCCTCATGCCGGCTGTGGCCCCCAGGAACACGGGCGTCCGCGGCTGCTGCGCCTCCGGGACCACGGCCAGCGCCTCCTCCAGGCAGCCCCGCAGGCTCTCGCCAGCCTGCGCAGGGTCACTGGCGTAGGAGGAGATCCCCGGCCCTGAAACAGCATCCCAGGCCCAGGCTCCAGGCCCCGAAGGCTGGCTGGGCTGAAAGGGCCTGTGGGGCTGGACAGTGGTCCCCAAAAGGCGTGTCCACATCCTCCCCCCTGCCAGGACCTTCCATGCGGCCTCGTTGGGGAAAGGGGTCTTTGCAGATTAATTAGGTGAGGTCACCTGGGGGCCCCACCTCCAGTGGCCGGGTCCTTCTGCAGGAAGGGAGGGGCCTGCAGACCCGGAGGAAGCCACACAGGGGCCGGGGCAGAGGCTGGGGGGCTGGGGCCCCCGAGGCTGGAGAGGCAGGAAGGGCTCAGGCGGGACCTGTCCAGACCCCGGGAGGCAATTGCAGGCTCCGGCCCAGCACCCACAGACCAGCGGGGCCTCCTGGGGCCCTCCCCCAACTCTCAGAGCCCCTTTCCTTGAGGGTGATTTGCCGACCTGCTGAGGGACGGAGACCAGCCTAGGCCAGCTCCCAGCCCTCCACCGGCTGGGAAGTCCAGCCTCGGGGGAGGGGGGCAGCTCCCAACACCGCCCCCCTCTGACCGAGCAGCCCTGACCTTTCACCTGGCAGGCCAGGGCTTGGCTGACCACACCCGTGTCGTTCTCCTTGTCCGCCGGCCACCGGTACACGAAGAGGGACGTGTGGGAGGACCCCGCATCGAACACGATCCCAAACTGGGAGTGACACAGGGTCAGGAGGGTGTGGGGGGACCCCCCTCCACACACACACCCCAGGCCCCGCCCCCTGCCCAGCAGGCCACCCCTCGGCCCCGCCCCCTGCTCTGTGGGCACACCCATCGGCCCCGCCCCCTGCCCAGCAGGTGCACCCCTCGGCCCCGCCCCCTGCCCAGCAGGCCACCCCCCTCGGCCCCCGCCCCCTGCCCAGCAGGTGCACCCCTCGGCCCCGCCCCATGCCCAGCGGGCGCACCCCTCGGCCCCGCCCCTGCCCTGCGGGCGCACCTTGGTGTCCGTGGGCAGGAGGACGCTGATGGACTCAACCAGGGTGAGCACCAGCGCGGTGACGGCCAGGGCCGCCGTGGCGCCCAGCAGGGCCGTGAGCACCTGCTTCTTGCCCGTCAGCTTCATGCTGGGGGTGGGGCTGGACCTGGGGGTGGGCGGCAGTGGGCAGACTCCACCACTCGCCCTCCTGGGGTTCTGCCCACCTCGCTGGGCCAGTGGGCGCCCGAAGGCCACGTCTCGGGAGCCCAGGGAGCGACAGGCGCCGGAGGGGGTGGGAGCCGGGCCCGGAGGCCGGGTCTGCACTGGGAGTCCCACGGTGCCTTTGTAAGGCTATGTGGCAGGCCAGGGCCACCACCTGCCCCTCCCCGTGGTCCTGGCAGCTGGCCCTGTGAACCCCTCCCAGGACCCCACCTCCCAACCTCCTGCCTCCTCTCAGGGCCCCCCCCCAGGCCTCTCCCAGGCGGGGTTCCGCTCTGGGCCCTGAGGTCAGGCCTACCCAGAAGGGCACAGGTGACCTGCAGCCCGATGGCCGAATGAGGTCGCTGGGTCCCGGGAAGCCTGTCTCCACTACAGGACCTGAGGGGCAGTTAGCAGAGACCGGGTTTGTGTGGGAAACCCAGCCTCAGCTTCTGCAGTCTGAGCTGAAAGGTTTTATTCCGGCCCCTGACGGCACCACACCCCGCAGCGGCCTGGCTGACCCGGAGGGCAGGGCCTCGGCTGCTGCTGACCAGGGTCACCCAGAGCCTCGAGCCAGCTGGCACCGCGGCCCGGGGAAACCTGATCTCAGTCGGCAGCACTTGGGGTCCCCGTGATTTTGTGTTGTATCATCTATTCCCCCAGGAAGGCAAGCGCGGCTAGTGTGGTGTGCTCTGTTCAGGCTGAGTGCCAGCAGGGAGCAGGGAGCAGGGAGGAGGGAGGAGGGAGGAGGGAGGAGGGAGCAGGGAGGAGGGAGGAGGGAGGAGGGAGGAAGGAGCAGGGAGGAGGGAACAGGGAGGAGGGAGGAGGGAGCAGGGAGCAGGGAGCAGGGAGGAGGGAGCAGGGAGGAGGGAGCAGGGAGGCAGGCTGCCTCTGTCCTGCTCCTGCCACAGTCCTGACCAGCCCTAAAGGGGTGCTGACAGCTGGGGGGCTGTCTGCTGTGTGGCTCTGATGCCACTTTAAGGAGGGAAGACGGAGGCCCAGAGGAGGCAGGTGCTGCTTGGGCTGCAGCGAGGCCAGGCCTGGCCATGGTCAGAGACAAGCAGGTGACAGATCAGAGCCAGGGACCCAGGACCCCATGTCACACCCCATCTCCAGGGAATACAGCCTCTGAGCCCCCAGTGGGCGGGCAGAGAGAATGGGCCGACTCCCCAGAGTCAGGGGAGCCCCCAGGACTGGTGAGCACCCTCCTAGGACTGGTAAGCCCCCCTCAGACCAGGACAGCCCCCCTCAGGCCAGGATAGCCCCCCTCAGGCCAAGACAGTCCCTCCAGACTGGTCAGCACCCCCGGGGCTGGTGGGCCCCTCACCTGGGCTGGTGGACCCCCGGCGGCAGCAGGAGGAAGCTGGACGGCCGTCCCTCGGGCACCTGCAGCTGCAGCCCTGCCTGTCCCCTCCCCACCCTGTTAGTCACCAGCCTCCCCACCTGCATCTGCAGGCAGGTGACCAGCCTGGAAGCAGGAGCCCTGCGCCAGCCCCACCCCCACCCCCTGAGCTTGCAGACCAGCGGCCGAGGCTCCTGAGGCTGAGTCCAGGCCCCTGCCAGTCACCCCCCCGCCCCCCACCGAGGCTCTCCCCGGCCGCCTGCGCCCAGGTTGTCCCCTCCACTTGCTGCACAGGGGGTCCCCCCTCTGCCCTCCCTGCTCCGGAACCCAAGCAGGTGGGCCCGCCCCTCCTGGGAGGGGGACATTACCCTCCGACCCCACCCTCCCCCAGTTGGCAGAAGCCCAGGGCTGGGTTGAGGGCAGGTCAGAGTCAGGTGAGTCAGGTGACCAGAAGGGGAGCCAGGGCTCAGCGGGAGCAAAGGCCGAGGCGGCCCAGCCCCAGTCAGGGGGCGGGGGCTGCAGCCTCAGAGCCTGCTGGTTGCACAGCTGGAGGGCCCCGGCCTCCCTCCCGGGGGCCCTGGCCACCCCTCCCCGAGCAGCTCCTCCTCCACAGCTTGTCTTGGGGGCGAGGTCCCAGGGATGGACGGAGCCTGGCTTCTCCCGCTCAGCACAGGCGCCGGTCCCTCCTCTGCGCCCACCTCCCGTCCTCCCCGTCCAAGGTCCAAGGCGTTCGGGCCCTGGAGAGAGAGGTGAGGGACTTTCGGGCACAGGTCTCCCCTGACCCACTGAGGACACAGACCGCAGGGTCCTGAAGCCAGGCCTCTCTTAACTGCCCCCTCCCCCGTCCCCAGCAGGAGAGAGCCAGTTCTCGGCTCCCTCCCCGCGACCTCTTGGTTCTTGGGTCCGCACCCAACCACTGAGCCACACCGGCCCGGCTCTGTCGTAAGTTTTGACAAGCTCTTCTGCCCATTTTTTAGTTGGATTTTTAATTGTTTTCAGCTGTTGTGTGACTTCTTTACTCTTGTTGCATGCTGGCCCCGTATCAGGCACACGGCTCGCAGTTCCCCTCTCCCATCCTGTAAGCTGCCCTTCGTTCTGCTGGCGGCTTCCTTTCTGGGCAGAAGCTTTCCGTTTGGTGAACTTGTCTGTTGCTGCTTTTGTTACTTTTGCTTTCGGTGTCAGGTTTGAAGGAATCATTGCCAAGTCCGATGTCAAGGAGATTACCGCCTGTATTTTCTTCTAGGGCAGTGGTTCTCAACCTGTGGGTCGCGACCCCTTGGGCGGTCGAACGACCCTTTCACAGGGGTCGCCTAAGACCATCCTGCATCTCAGATATTTACATGACGATTCATAACAGTAGCAACATGACAGTGATGAAGTAGCAACGAAAATAATTTTATGGTTGGGTCACCACATGAGGAGCTGTATTTAAAGGGCCAGAAGGTTGAGAACCACTGTTCTAGGGGCTTTCTGCTTAAGTCTTTAATCCCTTATGTTAACTCTTATGTGTGGTGTAAGCTAGGGGTCCAGTTTCATTCGTTTGCGTGTGGCTGCCCAGTTTTCCCAACATGGTTTATTGAAGAGATTGTCCTTCCCTCATTGCATAATTTTGGCTCCTTTGTCGTAAATTAATTGACCGTGTAGAAACCCATGGGATTCTTTCTGGGTCCCCTACTCTGTTCCAGCGATATGTTTTCCTGTCAATGCCATGCTGTTTTGATGACTGTAGCTCTGTAATATAGTTTGAAATCAGGGGGTGAAACGCCTCCAGCCTTCTTCTTCTTTCTTAAGCTTGCTTTGGCTATTTGGGGTCGTTCGTGGTTTCATACGCATTTTGGGGTGGCTTGTTCTGATTTGTAGATGTTGACTCATCTTTGCATCTCTGGAATAAATCCCACATGACTGTGACATAGTATCCTTTTAATGTATTGTTGAATTCGCTGATATTTTGCTGAGGATTTTGGCATCTATAGTCACCAGGGATATTGGTCTTTATGTGGTGTGTGTGTGTGTGGCATCCTTGTCTGGTTTTGGTACCAGGGTAAGGTTTTGGTATTTTTTTTAGAATAGTTTGAGAAGGATTGGTATTAATTTTTCTTTGAATGTTTGGTAGAATTCAGCAGTGAAGCCATCTGGTCCTGGACTCTTGTTTTTTGGGAGGTTTTTAATTACTGATTCAACCTCTTTGCTAGTAATTAGTCCGTCCGGCTTTCCTATTTCCTCAGGATTCATTACACTTAACAGTTGCTGCCAGATTAGTTCCCACAAGACGACAGCCGCTCCCGTGGCCTCCCCCACGTCCACCAGCACAGGCACCGACAGCCCTGAAGGTTTTCCCAGACCAACAGCCAAGCAGTCACACCTCAGTCCTCCTGCTCTCCTCCTCAGTTCCGAGCGGGGCTGGCGACTGCTTTCCTCTAAGACAGCGGCTCTCAACCTTCTGGCCCTTTAAATACAGTTCCTCATGTTGGGACCCAACCATACAATTATTTTCGTGGCTACTTCATCACTGTCATGTTGCTGCTGTGATGAATCGTCATGTAAATATCTGAGATGCAGGATGGTCTTAGGCGACCCCTGTGAAAGGGTCGTTCGACCGCCCAAGGGGTCGCGACCCACAGGTTGAGAACCGCTGCTCTAGGAGATCTCTGTTTTTTCCTGTTGGCCTCTGTCTTTTACCCAAACATAGAAACGTTCTCCCTGTTAGGACCCGACCCTCTCTCACGTGCCGTGAACACTTCCTCCCCAACCACCTCGGCCGAGTTTGTGTCTCAGCGGGGCCGTGGGCAGCCGCCCAGTCACGGGAGGTGGCTCTGGCCCCTGTGCTGGCGCCTCAGGCTGCCTCTGCGTCGGCCATCACTTCGCTGGTTTTGTGCTTTTCCCAGAATGCTTCCCTGTTTGTACTGTGTCCTCGGGCACCTCCCGGGTTTGCCACCTTTCCCTCCACGAGGCCGCTCCTGGGTGGTTATGGGTGTGGGGAGTGGGACCTGGTGAACCAGGTGGTCACCCGGGAGCCTCCTGAGGGCGGGGCAGGCCCTGCAGCCCTTACCCGCCTCGGCCGACCCTCAGGGCTGGGGGGGACACACTTGGGGAAGTGACCCCCACCCTGGACTGCAGGGTCCCCAGCAGAGGCCTCCGGCTGCCCTGGGGCAGGACTGAGGGCCCTCAGCACCGGTGTGCGGGTAGGTGGGCCAGTCTGCTCAGGCCGCAGAGTTTTACCTACAAACAGAAGTGCTGGTAGCGTCGCCCAGATGCCAGGCCTGAGGGCCGGGCGAGTCTCTCAGGCCCCAGGAACTGAGAGGGTGCGGAGGCCTCCCGAGTCACATGACCTTGTGGTTCGTGATACAGTAAGTGCGAGCGTGTAGACAAGCATGTGGGGTTCAATCTAAACCCCTAAAAGTGTACCCATTCAAGTTGGCGCCAAAGCTTCTACGCCCCCGCCCAGCAGGGTGACGTGATGCAGGGCTGTCCCCGAGCGGGTCCGCCACCCTCCGGTCCCCGCTGTCCCTCCGGTTGCACCACGCCGTCCACTGTGGGTAACGGGCTGGCACCAGCTGTCTGTCCCCGGGCCACTGGACCAGGAGCCACGGGGGTAGGCAGGCCTGGCCGTGCCCAGTGACAGCTTGGCTACTAGGGGGCAGGCGGCAGTGGGCATATCAGGAAATGAGGCTAAGGGAGGCCAGCCGGCCCTGTGGTCACTCCCTGGCCTCACTGCCCGGGTGGGGACAGAAGTGGCGAGGGGCAGGGCACCTCACTCCCCGTCCTGCCTTCTCAGGGCCCAGGCTTCGCGGCTCAGGGCCTGCCCTCCACCCCCTGCGGCGGGTCCCCACCTCCCAGGGAGCGGCCCCTGGCTGGGGAGGTCTGGAAGCTCGGCAGCCTCAGGCCGGCCGGTGTGCGGGCGGCCACCTGGGCAGACTCATCAGCAGGCCCAGCAGCCCGGGCCGGGAGGCGCCCCGCGGGCGGAGGGAGGACACGGGCCGAGCGGCGGAGGGTCAGCTTTAATGGTCACTCTACGGATATCGTACACGGTGAGAGCCCGGCCGCTCCCGCCCCGCTCACCTCGGGCACAGCCAGGTGCCCTCGACCCAGGCTCTGCAAAGGGGGACCTGCCCCCAGCGCCAGCTGTATGTACAAGAGCCAGCCCGCCCGCCGGCGCTCGGCTCCTGGGCCTGGAGGGGGGTCCAGGCCCCCAGTGCGGCGGGCGGGTCTCACCCACGGGGACCCAGCCCTCCTGGGCCCGCTCCGCCCGACCGGCCCGCACTGCCCGTCCTCCGGCCTGGACAGCGGCAGCGAGGAGGGGGCGGGGGGCGGGCCCTGGGGACGGCACCCTCCGCCGGGCGCCCAGGACCCCGCGGGGACGGGCGGGCAGAGGCGCCCGCGAGCCGCCCAGGCGCCCGTGCTGGTGATGGGTTCGCGGCCGGCGGGCACCACGCGGCCGGGCGCCCCGCACTGGCTCCGGGGGCCGGAGGGAATTGCACTTGTTCTGCGGCCGCGGGCGCTCCGCGGGCTGAGGACCTGAGCCGGGACCGGCGGCGCCCAGGACGCGGGGAGGGCCGCCGGGCCTCACAGCACGTCCTCGAAGTCCAGCAGCTTCGAGTGCTGGCGGCTCTTCCACAGGCGGTACAGCCGGAAGTCGAAGTAGGTCTCGATCATCTGCTTCCCTGGGGGGAGGGGGCGGGGCTCAGGCAGAGCGGGGGCGGGGCCAGAGCCGAGGGGCGGGGCTCCGGGTGGAGTCGGGTCGCCAGAGGGCGGGGCCAGGGCCGAGGGCGGGGCTCCGGGTGGGCTGGGGCGGAAGGGGCGGGGCTCCTGGTGAAGTCGGGGTTGCGCTGGGGGCGGGGCCAGGGCTGAGGGCGGGGCTCCGGGTGGAGTGGGGTCGCCAGAGGGCGGGGCCAGGGCTGAGGGCGGGGCTCCGGGTGGAGTGGGGTCGCCAGAGGGCGGAGCCAGAGACGAGGGGCGGGGCTCCGGGTGGAGTCGTGTCGCCAGAGGGCGGGGCCAGGGCTGAGGGCGGGGCTCCGGGTGGGCTGGGACGGGCCTGGGGGAAGGGGGCGCTGCCTCGGCACCCCATCCCAGTGAGGGGAAGCAGCCTGACCAACTCACCTTGGGCCGACAGCTCCAGGGGGGACTCAAAGATGACCCTGTAAGGGGTCATGAGGGTCCTGAGATTCTGGAACAGCTGAAAGGAGGGGCGGGGCCATGAGTCCAGGGCGAGGAGGAAGGGAGGGAGCTTAAGGGCAAGATGGGGGGGGCAGGACCCCTCACAACCGGCTGGGCTGAGGCACAAGGGGGTCCTTGGAGGGTTTTTTAAAAAATATATTTGTATTTATTTCAGAGAGGAAGGGAGAGGGAGAGAGATAGAAACATCAATGATGAGAGAGAATCATTGGTTGGCTGCCTCCTGAACGCCCCGCCCCCTACTGGGTGGGGATCAAGCCCACAACCCCGGCATGTGCCCTTGACCAGAATCGAACCGGGACCCTTCAGTACCCAGGCCGACGCTCTATCCACTGAGCCACATCGGCCAGGCTCTCTGGAGAGTTTAAGGAAAGAGGAGAGGGAGTCTGAGCAGACACAGGTGGGGAGGGGCATTCTGTCACCTCCGTTCACGGACCCGGGGTCCCCAGAAGCCTGGGGGGGCCTGGGGTCCCTGTACCTTCTCCCCGTTGGGGTTCCCCAGAATGTAGCAGCCCATGATGTGGATGACGTTTGGCTCTGGGTTCACTTTGCTCATCAAGCGGCTCAAGCGCTTCCAGAAGCTGGTGGGGGAAGGGCGCGTCACAGGCGGTCTCCAACCAGGCCCGGGGGGGCGGGGGGCGCAGGGCCCAGCCCTCCCCAGCCGCCGCCCGCGCCGCCCGCTCACTCACTGGATCATGTCTTCCTCCTTCTCCACTTTGGCGAAGGTGGCCACCTTGTTCTTGAGCAGGTACAGGTGTCCTGGGCCACCCTGTGAGAGACTGCGGTCAGCCTGGAGGGCCACACACGCCCGGCGTCCCTCCACTGCTCCCCCAGTACACACACACACACACACACACACACGCCCGGTGTCCCTCCACTGCTCCCCCCAGTCCACACACACACACATACACACACACACACATGCCCGGTGTCCCTCCACTGCTCCCCCCAGTCCACACCACTGCTCCCCCCAGTCCACACCACTGCTCCCCCCAGTACACACACACACACACACACACACACACACACACACACACACGCCCGGTGTCCCTCCACTGCTCCCCCCAGTACACACACACACACACGCCCGGTGTCCCTCCACTGCTCCCCCCAATACACACACACACACACACACACACACACACGCCCGGTGTCCCTCCACTGCTCCCCCCAGTACACACACACACACACACACACACCACACACACACACACACACACACGCCCGGTGTCCCTCCACTGCTCCCCCAGTCCACACACACACACACACACACACACACACGCCCGGTGTCCCTCCACTGCTCCCCCAGTCCACACACACACACACACACACACACACACACGCCCGGTGTCCCTCCACTGCTCCCCCCAGTCCCACACACACACACACACACACACACACACGCACACGGGGGGGCCAGGCCCCACCTGGCAGAATATGAGCATCTTCCAGATCCTGGCACCCTTGTGGTAGATGTTCAGCTTCTTCTCGATCTCCTCTGGGGAGGGAGGGGTGTGAGCGCTGCCCCCAGTGCTCCCCTACAGCCTGCGCACCCCGCCCCGCCCCCGCCCCGGAAGACGGTGGGAATGGAGGGCACATACCCAGGATGTCCTCGAAGGTCGCGTGCTCGTGGTCCTGGGACAGACACAGGCCACCCTGAATCAGTCCCTCTCAGGCAGCACCCCACCCGGCCCTGGGGGCTGGGGGCTGGGGGCTGGGCCCTGGGGGCTGGGGGGCACTCACATAGAGGATGGGGATGATGGAAGGGTCGTCCCTGCGGATGATGGTGGGGATGTACTCCGCTCTGGGCACCTTGGAGGAGATGAGCTGGGGACACAGGGAGCGGCTCAGGGGAGGCTCGGCCGCCTGGGAGCCCGGGGGCAGCAGGAGCCCCGGTGATCAGCCCACCCGCAGCAGCAGCAGCTACGATGAGACCCCCAGGCAGCCCCCAGGGGAGCCCCATGAGACACCCCCTCACCCCGCGGGCAGCGGCAGTGGCTGCCTCCCTCCCAGACAGCAAGCTCCTGAGGGAAAGGATCCCCGACTGGCTAAGAGGCGCTGGGGGGCCGGTCCTCACCATGACCTTGGGCGGCAGGAAGCCCTCCGCGTCGCAGGCCACAGCCTCCAGGCCCTTCTCAGCCTCCCAGTCCAGGTCCTCAAAGGCCTCGCCCAAGGTGCAGTGCGAGCTCTGCAGGTCGCCACCTGAGGGGCAGGCGGGTCACCAGGGCTGCGGGCCGCCCACCCACCCGCCCGCGGTTCCCAGCAGGGGTGGTGGGCAGAGCTGGCAGGCCACGCCCTGGAGGGTCCTCCAGGCCAGCGAGGGAGCAGGGGGGTGAGGGAGTGGAGCCGTGGTCACCACCAGCAGCAGCTGCCCGGCCGGAAGCCGGTGGACCCCGGGGTCAGGCTGTGGGAGCCAGGATGCGAGTGCCAGCTCCGGCCAGCGTGCCAGGGCCCTGGACCAGTGAGGAGCTGCCTGGCAGCCACGTGCCCCTCCGGCCGGCAGCCCGCAGAGGCCCACAGGTGCCGGCCCAGCACCCGCACAGCTGCTAGTTATCTGCCCGCGAGGGAAGCGGTGCCGGCGCCCTGTTAACCCAGACAAGTAACCTGAGGCTCAGAGCAGAAGCGCAGAAGCGCAGAAGCTCAGCTCCCTGCGGAGCGCGGGGCTGGGGGTGCCGCTGGGAGGGGGACTTGCCCTTCGGGGCGCGGGGCCGGGCCTGGGGCGCCTCTGGGAGAGGGACTTGCCCTGCGGGGCGCGGGGCCTGGGGGCGCCCCTGGGAGAGGGACTTGCCCTGCGGGGCGCGGGGCCTGGGGTGCCCCTGGGAGAGGGACTTGCCCTGCGCGGGGCCGGCCCGGGGCGCCCCTGGAGAGGTGGGCCGGCCGGCGCAGGGCACCTACTGTCTCGAGAGTCGTGGGACGTGTCGGCTTTCATGGGGGTGGGGTCGCTCCAGGACCGGCTGAAGCTCCGCTCGCGCCGCTCCGCGAACGCTGCAGGGAGAGCAAACCCGCATCAACGCATCAGCGGGGCGGCACGGGGCGGCGGTGCCGGGCTGGACCCGTGGCGGGCGGGCTCTGGGGTAGGGTTTGCGGCTGCAGGAGGCAGAGTCGGCAAGTTCGGGGCTGGGGAAGGCCATGGCGGGAGGGAGGGGGTGACGGTGGATGGGGGGCTGTGGGCGGAGTCTGGAGGTGCTGGGTGGGGCCAAGGGCCGAGACTGGGGTGTCTGGGCGGGGCTTGGGGAGTCGTTTCTTGCGCAGAGGCTGGGCCTTAGGGGTCTTCCCCGCAGCGAGCAGGCATTCCAAGCCCAGCCAAGAGCAGGCGCTCCAACCCCCCCCCCCCCCCCCCCCCCCCCGCCCCTTACTCTGGGCCTTCACCCTCCGGCTGCCGACCATGCGCAGGTGCTTCGGAAGTTCCTGGGGGAAGAGGGCACGGGGGCTGCTGAGAGCTGCGAGGGTGAGCGGCGGCCCTGCCCCTCCCGCTCCCTGCCCACCGCCCCTGCCCTCGCCCCGTGAGTGATGCCCTCCCAGCCTGGACCCTCCTGCTGGCCCAGTGCCCACTGGAGACACACCCCCCCCCCCCCAGTCCCTCTCCAGCTGAGGCCCTAGCCAGACCTCCCTTAGCTGCCTGGACGAAGGCACAATACCAGGCCTTCCCTTGCCCCCTCCATGCCCCTGGTGCAAGGCACGCAGTGCCCACCTCCATGGCATGCCCTCCCACCCCTCAGGCCCAGGCCGGCCTCCCCCAGCAGGGTCAAGGGCTCCTGCTTCCTGCGCTGCGTCTGCACCACCCACAGGGGGTTTGGGCCTACGGACCACGCCCCGCCCCCCTGCTCAGAGGCAGGTCCCCATTGCCTCCGGACAAGGCCGGCTTCCGAAACGGACAGGCGGCCTCCTGGCCACATCTGAGGTGAGGGCCGGGAGGGTCAAGCCTGGCCACTGGCCCCACAGCTCTGGCTTCATTGCGCCCCCAAACGGAAGCCTGGGGCCCAGGCCACGTGCCCTCTCCTGCCTGCTGCGTCCCCAGAGCAGGGCCAGGCCAGTGGTCGCCACCGCCCTTCCCCCATCCGGTCTGCGGGGGGCCTCGGGGGCCCAGGCCAGACCAGCACCGACAAGAGACGGACCCTGGTGGCGAGTGGCTGGCAGGCCCTACCTCTGGATTACGACGCGGAATCATTCTTCCCGTTTCCGGCGCTTCCTCTCCGCGTAGCCCCTGAACACCCTGGGAAACCGGGGAGTCAGCACTGCCCTTGGCCACGGGCAGAGGGACAGACATGGGGACAGAGGCGAGAGCACAGGGGCCGTGGGCCATCGGGGGCACCGGACCTGGCAGAGGGTCCCGCCTGCCTCGCCCTGGCCTGGCCCCTGGCGGGCCGCGGCCGCCTCGGAGCTCTGGGAGGTGGCACTCCTCACAGTCGAGGCCCAGTGGCTGGCCTGCCCGAACCTATTTGCGGGGGGCTGGAGGGGGGGCACTCCCAGGGACAACTGCCTGCCCCAGGCTGCAGGTCCACAGGGTACTTACGAGATGCTGGAGGCACGGCCGAGGGGCAGCGGGAGAGAGAAGACACAGTGAGCCTTGACCCCTCAACCCCATGAGCGCCCTGCGGGTCAGTCCCTCCCAGGCGCGGTGGCCTGCCAGCCCTGGGCCCCGAGGGTGTGGTGGCCCCACTTCCCGGCCCAGGGCAGGGAGCCTGTGTGGAGCACAGGACAGCCAGGGGGCCCCTGGGAAGAGCCCGGACAGAGGACAGAGAGCCCAGCTGTGTCGCAGGCGCAGAAGGGCAGACCCCGGAGCCATAAGTTGTCCCTCGTGGGGCACACGGACCACCAGCAGGCCGCTGTCTGGGGCGTGGTGAGGCAGAGCCTCGTGGGCAGAGCTGGGTGACACGGGCTCAGAAGAGCCGCCCCCACTGGTGACTGTCCCAGCCTCGGACAGACAGGACAGATGAACAGACAGGAGGAGCCATGAAGAGGGGGGAGGCCTGGGGCGGGGGAGGGTGAGGAAGAGCAGCTGGCCCGCCTGCCTTCAGAGTGACGCCACCAATGGGTGCGGGGCTGCTGAGAAACGGGCACAGGGCTGGGGGGAGGGGCCGCAGTGGCTCCCAGGCCCGGGGCCCGGGGCGCGTGGTGGGGACGCGACTCACGCTTGCATAGTTGTGGTTGCGGTCTGGAAGCTGAAGAGGTTTTCCTTGGGGAACCAGGTGCGGATGGGGGTGTGGGCGTCGTCTGGAAGAGACAGAGGAGTGGTGACCAGGGGCGGGGGGGCCTGCAGGGGAGCGGGGAGTCTGCAGGGGAGCGGGGGCCTGCAGGGGGACGGGTGCTTCGGCCGCAGCCGGTGAGGCGGGCGCAGGCTCGGCCACGTGCACCCACCCCGCGGGGCCTCGTGACGTCTGCCTGTCCTTGCTCAGCTCTCCCTTTGGCTGCCACAGTGGGGAGCGTTCCCATGAAAGCACAGCCTGTCCCCAGGGGGCCCTGGGCAAGGGCTCGTCTCCCGTCGAGAGGAGAGGCAGGTCAGGGAAAGGCTGCAGCCCCTCCGGGACTCGGACCCGTGCCTTCGCGGCATCCACGGCAGCCACCACGCCCTGGTGTGAGCTGGCCAGACCTCCCCCCACCTTCCAGGAGGGCGAGGTAGAGACCCTGAGGGCACGTGTCCACCCTGAGCTTCCAGACGAGGTGGGGGGAGGTTGAAGCAGCTCTGACCCTCGCCCACCCCCAGCCTGTGTCCCTCAGGAGCTGGAGTTGTGGAGGGGACCTGCCCCGGCCCAGGCCCGTGCCCGAGGCCCAGGCGGTGTCCGTGGCGGCTCAGCTGGTGAGAGCTCTGCTCCTCAGGAGGCGGCCTCAGGGCCAGGAGGCAGGGCTGCTTGAGGCCCAGGGAGATCTTTTCAAGACACAGCGGCCTTGGGGGTCCCCACCACCCACACAGCCCACCAACCTGGGGAGAGGCACACGGGCTGGCCAGGCCCCAAACAGCTATGTGTGTCCTGAAGAGAGTGGGAGCCCTGCTTGGGGCCTGGCAGAGCACAACCTTCCAGCTAAGCCCATGTTTTCTGCCTCCTCAGCCCTCAAGATCCTCTAATGCCCCTCCTCCAGGAAGCACTCTTTGATTGACTTGGCGCTGGCAGGGTCACGGCCAACCATGGGCCCTGGGGCATGAGGCGTAGCCGCAGGACTCTCTGCGGGCTGTGACCTGCCTGTGACCTGGCACCCCCCACCCTGGCACCAGCACTTCGCCCAAGCTCACCCGCACCCCGCGCCCGCGCCCGCGCCAAGCCCCTCACCAGACACGCGGTCAACACTGTACATCCTCTCCAGCTTCTTGCGGCGGCTGGAGGCCTGGGGCAGGGGGCGCTGGTCCAGCCCAAAGGCCCGAGGGGAGGGGCCCGGGGCCTGCTGGGCGCACCCCGGACATTCCTGGGAGCCCTGGCGGCTGCCCGCCCAGCTCTGGCAGGGTGTGCTGACGTCCTCGTGGCTGCCGCGCAGGGACTGGCTGTGGTGGTGGGGGTGCTCCCGGTGCCGCCGCCCCTTCACCACTGCCAGCTCGATGACCTCGGCCTCAGGGCCGGGCAGCAGGGCGGGCTCCCCGGAGATGGTGTACACGCGGGGCTGGGGGCCCTCTCCCGCTGGCTTCCCGGCGACCACCTCCTCGGAGAGGCTGCCCTCGTAGCGGCCGTTGGAGACCAGCGAGAGGCGGCGCTTGATCTGGGGCGCTGGCTGCATCTCGGGGGACTCTTCGTGGCCAGAGTAGGCGTCAGCCAGCAGGTGATCTGGGGGAGAGGCGCCAGGTGAGCCCCAGCCCGAGGCCTCCCCTCCCCGTCTCCTGGTGCTCAGAGGCAGGAAACTCCGTGGGTACGTGGCTGGGACGTGGGCCTGGGACTGCCCAGCCCCCGACCCCACCCAGTCCCTGCCGTCCTCGCAGGGGGCTCCGAGGGCTCCTCCCAGCGGCTCCTGCCTCCCTCCAGCTGGGCCCCAAGCCCCTGTGTGTGTGGGGCGACAGGATATACTACCTGCTGGGGTGATGGGGGGGACAGGGTAAGCAGGCCCCCTCCTAGCCTGCCACCGCTCACATGTGCCCAGTGCCAACTCCTCCCCTCCCCCGGCCAGCTGGCCCCCCAGAGACAGCGGTGCCAACCCTGGGGGGTGCCAGGAGGCCTGTTGCCATGCCAACCAACGGCCCAGGCTGGGTGGGTGCCATGGTGATGAGCTCTTCCTGGGGCCCTGGGCAGGGGCATGAGGGAGCCAGCCCAGCGGGGCAGCTGCTGCCACTCAGCTCATCCCGCTCCCCAGCCCCCAGGGCCCGCGGGCGGCCCGGCTGGAACGGGGCCAGCGGGCCCCAGGGTGCAGGGCTGTGCGGACCCCACCCTGGCACCGCCTCCCGCGCCCCTACCTGCTCCGTTCCGGTTCTCAGGGTGACTCTGGGACAGGTACTCGCCGAAAGCCCGGGCGGCTCTGGGGGTGGACAGCGGAGCGCCGTCAGGGCACACGGCCCCCTGGCCTCTCCGCGGCAGGAGCGTGGGGTCCCCGCCCCCACCCGGCCTCGGTCACCCAGGCGGGCGCTCCTCCCCGCAGGGCGCCGGCTGGCAGGTCGCAGCCCCAGGACCGTGGGCCGAGGGCAGCGTGGCCGGACCTGCAGACCGGGCCGGTCAGCCTTCCGCCGGTCCTGCCGCTCGCGCGTGGTGGGCGGTCCGGGAGGGCGCACGGGGCGGCGGGGGCCGCGGGCGCACTCACCGCACTTTGGCCGCCACGGAGGACATGGCCTCGCTCCGCAGCGCCCTCCTCCGGGAGGCGGCGGCGCCCATGGTCGAGGCGCCGGCGCATCCCCGGGCTCAGAGCGCGCCCCGCGCCCGCCGCCGCCACCGGGGGAGCCGCGCCGCACGGGGGCTCGGGCTCGGGACCCGCATGGCCTCGCCGGGGCCCTCCGCGCGTCCCGCACCGGGAGCCGGGAGCCGGAGCCGGGAGCCGCGGCCAGGACCGGGGGCGATGCTCCGCCCACCGTGACGTCAGGGACGGGGCGGGGCCCGGCGGTCCGTGCACCGTGGCCGTCCACCTGACGTCAGGACCTGGGTGGCAGCTCCGCCAGCAGCGCGGTCACGGTCCCCCCACCCCCACCCCCGCAGGCCCGGCCCGCGGCAGTTCTCCCCGGCGCTGCTCGAAGACCCGGAAAAGAGGTTCGGGCCTCCCCGTCTCGGGAGCATCGCGGGCCCCAGCGGGAACGATGCCCGAGGTCCCCGAGGCTCCTCCTTCTTTGGGGACCCCAGGTCCTGGGCACCCGCCCGGCGTGGCCTGGATTGTGGCCCAGGAGTTTCAAGTCCCAGCAGAGGGGGTCTGGTCCTAGGGTCCCACAGGCGACCCCTGGGGAGGGCAGGCCATGTCCGCCCGCAGCCCCACTGCGGCCCACAGCGGCCAGCAATGGGGCAGCTGCTCCCTGGACCGGGCGTAAGGACGACACGCCCACACGATCAGATCTCCTTTATTCACACGCTAAGCAGAAGCATCAGGGCTCAGAGCTCCAACACCTCTGGGGGTCGGGGGGGAGGCTGCACCCAGAGGGCTGGTGTGTGCAGGAGGCACCAGGACCAAGCGCCCCCAGGAGCGGCCAGTGTAGAGGCCTGACACCCAGCACAGCCCGGGCCCCGCCAGGTCTCCTGCCCCGGGAGCCGCGGTCTCCAGGACAGGCCACGCAGGCGCTGGCTTCAGGGAGCGTCAGAGGGAGGCCTCTGCCCGTCCTGGCCAGAGAACCAGGGGGGCGTGGCATCCGCGGACGGTTTGGGGGGAGCCACACTGGGGTGCAGGTGATGCAGCGAGGGCTCCTCCTCCTGGAAGCAGACCACAGTCACAGTCGGGGTGGGGACAGGGGAGGGCTCACCCTGAGGGGGCCCCTGCCCTTGGGCCTCAGAGCAGGTGTGGGCGAGGGGCCAGGCGGGTCCAGGCAGCTCACCGAGTCGGAGCCCCCTTCGGCCGGGGAGCTCTGGAAGTCCGCGTAGGCCTCCTGGGGGCCATCGGGCAAGCCCTCCTCGCACTCGGTGAGGTAGTCAGACTCGTCTGGGCAGAGGGGTGGGCCATGTTGGTCCCCTCCGAGGGCACAGGCCCCGCCCACAGCCAACCAGGTCCAGGACCCCGGGTCCGTGTCAAGGTGTGGAAGGGACGTGGCTCCCAGCACCCTGGCCGTGTGGGCGCCTCTCCTGGGTGTCCACTCACCATCCACGACGGCCACCTTGGCGGGCTCGATGCGCGACACGATCTCAGCGAGGTCCGTGAAGGAGGCGTTGGGGCAGGTGAGGACCTGCGGGGCGAGGAGAGGACACCCCTAGGCCATGCCCTGCTCCCCGTGCCCCCAGCACGGCTGCCTGCCCAGCCGGGCCCAAGGCCCGCCCCGTGCCCTGTCCCCCCCCCCGGGACCCTGACTGGCTGAGGACCCCCAGCCTGGAGTGGGGGCAGGGACGTGAAGGATGGGCGGAGTCCTGCGCAGACCCCCATCCTCTTGAAAGGCGTGGAAAGGGAGGGGGCAGGGGGCAGAGACTGGGAGACAGCTCCCAGGCCTGCTGCCTTCGACTGTGCTGGCCCACGGGGGCGCCGCAGCACGAGCAGCTGCGGGGTGCTCTGGGCTGCTGCTGGCTGCAGGGCACCTATCGCAGATGCATGGGGGGGCAGGTCGCAGAGGAGGGAAGGCAGAGGGTGTCCGCGGGCACTCACGTCGAAGGCCTTCATCTTGCTCGTGCCCTGCCGGTCCTGCAGCATCTTCTCCAGCACCCCACTGCGCCTCCAGATGTCAAACACCGTCCGGCCGTGCTGGTACCCCACCTCCTGCAACAGGGGGCCCTGGCCTGGGTGTGGGCCCACCTCCTGCTCTCAGGGGGCCCTGGCCTGGGTGTGGGGCCACCTCCTGCAGTAGGGGCCCTGGGCCTGGGTGTGGGGCCACCTCCTGCTCTCAGAAGGGCAGGGGGCTGGGAAAGAAGTAGCCAGAGCCTGGCCAGTGTGGCTCACTGGTTGAGCGTTGACCTATGAACCAGGTCAGGGCACACGCCAGGTTGTGGGCATGACCCCAGTAGGAGGCGCGCAGGAGGCAGCCGGTCAATGATTATCTCTCATCACTGATGTTTCTCTCTCTCCCTCTCCCTTCCTCTCTGAAATCAATAAAAACATGTTTTTTTTTAAAAAGGCAGCCAGACACGAGCCCCGCTGGCCTGGCTCCGCCGCCCCCGCCCTCCGCACTCACGCAGATCTCGGCGAACTTGCCGAAGTCCAAGGTGCCGTAGCTGTCGATGGGCGGGCGCAGGTACTCGCAGTAGTCGCTGTTCCGCACCTCCTCCAGCTGCCGCACGCAGCACACGTAGGCCAGGCGCGTCTGGATCTCTGCCATGTTCAGCACCTGCCACCACCAAGGCCTCGGCTCTCGTGCCCTGGGTCCCGCCGGCCTCCCCGGCCCAGGGGCAATAGCTCCGCCAGGCCCACCCTCTCCCAGCGCTGGCCGCCCGGGGAGCAGGGGTGGGAGGGCCTGGGACCCAGGAGGGCAGGGGGGCTGCGGGGCCGGCCTGCCCCGCCCAGGGCTGTGCCCACCTTGACTTTGGTGGCCAAGGGGTTCCAGCGCTTCCACAGCAGCCACCACCCCGACAGCGCGTCACCGTAGTTGGTGAGGTCGGTCTCGTCCCGGCTGCCCACGTCGATGGCGATCACCACCTTCGCCCCCATCGACCTGGCCACGTCCGCTGGGGACAAGGAGACGCTGGTCACCCGGGACGGGTGCCCCAAGCCAGTCGGGCAGAGCCTGCCCCACCAGCCCCGAGGCCCGCGGAGCGCCCCGAAGTGTCCAACAGGTGACAGGTGTGCCCGAGGGGGCCCCCCAGCACACGCGGCACCTGCGGGCTGTTAGTTCCTGCTGTGGCACAGACGGGAGGTAACTGCTCCCCGCCTCTCCCTGGCCCTTGTTCTGGGAGCTGCTGAGCTGACAAACGGAGCCATATGCTGGGCTCGCGGTGCCCGGGCGCGGGCGTGTGTGTGTGCGTGTGTGCGTGTGCGTGCGTGTTCCCTGCTCCGAGCCAGCCTGTGACTCCCTTGGCAGAGGCTGGAGGAAGCGTGCAGAGCCGGCGGGGCGGAGGCGCTGGGAGGGACGCACCTGGGAGGTTGTTGATGTAGCCGCCGTCCATCAGCAGGTGTCCGTCCTTGGGGTCGCAGAGGGGGGGCATGTAGCCGGACAGGGACATGCTGGCACGCACGTACCTCCACAGGGAGCCTGGGGGGCCAGAGGGCGGAGGTCCCGGCCATGCCCGGCAGGAAGGAGCCTCTCCCATGCTCCTGCCGGCCCCCTGGCCCCGCTGGCCTCCGGGGGGCACCGCGCAGGCCTGGACACGCCTCCTGGACATCCCCTCCCCGAGGCCCAGAGCCGGGCGCGCTCCGGGTGGCCCGCCTTCTGAGTGCCGGCCCCACACGGGTGTGCCGAGGCCTAGGCCAGCCCTCCCCCACCCCCGAGACGGTCAAGCAGCTCCAGACATGCTGCCCGGAGGCCTCCGTGCCAGCCACAGGCCACCCACTCTGGGCTCCTGGTCATTTCCCCATCACCCTGTCGTCCGTGTGCGGAAGGTCCTTTCTGTGGGACCCCCTCGGGGGCCGCGTAGCGAGAGCCCCATGGGGAGCAGGCGCTCACCGTCTGTGTGGACCCGCATGGCAGAGGCTGAGATGTCCGTGGTGATGGTGAAGTAGGGGATCCACAGGTCCTGCCGGGATGATGGGGCTTAGAGGGCGTCCTCCCCCGGCCACCACCCAAGGGGTGTGTGAGGGGTGAGCAGGGGTGCCGGAGGGGTGGGGAGGGGTGAGGAGGAGGAGGGGTGAGCAGGGGTGAGCAGGAGGGGTGGAGAGGAGTGGGGAGGAGTGAGGAAGGGTGGGGAGGGGTGAGGAAGGGTGGGGAGGGGTGAGCAGGGGTGCTGGAGGGGTGGGGAGGGGTGAGGAGGAGGAGGGGTGAGCAGGGGTGAGCAGGAGGGGTGGAGAGGAGTGGGGAGGAGTGAGGAAGGGTGGGGAGGGGTGAGGAAGGGTGGGGAGGGGTGAGCAGGGGTGGTGGAGGGGTTGGGAGGGGTGCAAGAGGGGTGGGAGGAGTGAGGGGTGGGGAGGGGTGAGGAGGAGGAGGGGTGAGCAGGGGTGAGCAGGGGTGCAGGAGGGGTGCAAGAGGGGTGGGGAGGAGTGAGGAGTGGGGAGGGGTGGGGAGGAGTGAGGGTGCAGCACCTCGATCTGCCGGTCCTTGAAGACGCTGCAGATGCTGCTGTTGAAGCCAGCCCCCGAGAACATGGAGGTGATGGGGTAGGTCAGGTCCAGCATCGTCTTCATCATCGACGTCATGTCCTGGGGGGCAGTCGGCTGGTGAGGACTCACCCCCGGGCAGCAGGCGGCCCTCAGGCCCAGCAGGGCCGCATCGGAGGAGGGAGCAGGGACCTGGCTGGGCCCCCAGACAGAGCAGAGTGTCGGAGGCACCTGGGGGTGGGTCTCGGGGGGATGAACGCTGTGGCCTGAGCAGCTCACCGGAGGTGCTGTGGGGACACCGCTGACCCCCCGGGTGTCTCTCCCGCAAACTGATTAATGCACTGCCCCCCCCCCAGCACCTCCCATCAAAACCTCACACCACCCAGCACCCCTGCCCGCTCCGCCAGGCCAGGGCCCCAGCCCTGGTTGCTCAGAGGAGCTGACCTGCAACTGCTGACCCCGCCTTTCCCACAGAACCCCTAAAGCGGCTCTGGCCTGGGGCTCCCCGTGGCCCCGCCCCGTTTCCAGCGGAACTGTGGGTCCAGTGAACTTCCATGTGGTCCCCGGTCACCTGGGTGAACTGAGACCGGGAACCAACACAGCCAGCCCCCAAGTGGTGTGGCTGTACCCGTGCTCCCCGCTGCCCCACGGGTGGTCACAGGATGAGCCGGCTCCAGGGAGCGGCCCTACCTCAGTCCACTGCTTGGCCCGGATGCGAATCTGGCTGTAGCTCCTCTCCTCGGCGTACAGGGCGCCCATGAAGGCCCCGATGGACGTCCCCCCCGACCATGTCCACGGGGATGCCGCACTCCGCCAGCGCTCGGATGATGCCAACCTGGGCGCAGCCTCTGCCCACAGGGAGCAGGGACAGGGCTAAGTGCCACCGCCAGGACCGGACGGCTGCCGCCCACCTCTCCTCCATGCCGGCTCTCGCCTGAGCGACAGGCCAGGCAGGCCTGGCTCAGAGGAGAGACGGGCACCATGCAGATGCTCTGGCGTCCTGAGCGGCAGCCAGCACTCGGCCTCGTCTCCCACCAGCGTCCGAGAGGCCTGCACCGGCCGGACTCTGGGTGGACTCAGGAGGGGCGAGGGGGACACAGGCCAGGCCCAGGAAGGGAGTCGGTCAGTGGGACGCACGAACCCTCTCGGGTGGGAAAGCTGGCCTCAGACTGAACTGGTCACTGAGCCTCGAACTCTGTTATCAGGTCTCTCACGATGTCCATCCCTCCCAGCAATGACACGCCTGTGAGAGGACCGCGTGGCCACAGCCCGAGCACGCAGGGGGAGGGGGGAGGCCAAGGCGCTGCACTCAGGGGCAGAGCCAGGCCCTGGAGGAGGGGCCTGTGGGACCCACAGACACAGGCGGGGCCGGTGGGACCGTCAGCGTGGGAGGAGGGGGGTCCCCAGGGGGCGTGGGGGCTGCGCGGCCTGTGCTGTGCCGGGCGCCCCTGGATCGCTTCGCAAACCCAGGTAGAAGGTAAACTTTGTGGCCCACCTGTTTTCACACAAATAAAATGTGACGATTTTTTTTTTTTTAAGAAGGGAGAGGGAAAGGAGAGGGATAGAGAGTCAGAAACATCGATGAGAGAGAAACACCGATCAGCTGCCTCCTGCACACTCCCCACTGGGGATGTGCCCACAACCAAGGTCCATGCCCTTGACCGGAATCGAACCCGGGACGCTCTATCCACTGAGCCAAACCAGTTAGGGCAAAATGTGAGGATTTTGACAGAGGATTGGAGGCGGTGAAGTGGGGCTGAAAGGGAGCTGGCGTGAGAAGGGGACTGAGAGGACGGGTTCAGAGCAGCGAGGCCGTGAGGCAGGCACGGACCGAGGGGAAGGCGGCTCCCAGACCATGTAGGGGGCGGGGCATGTGCAAGGCTGGCTGAAACATGAGACGGCGGACACCACGTGGGCTGTGGCCAGGGGCCTGTCCGCATCTCCCTGGGGCCCAGATGCGTTCAGGGTCGGGAGGAACGCCCTGTCTGAGGGGAAACGCTTCGAAGTGCTTAGAAATGGTGACTGAAACCAAGAATCAGATTCAGAAGCGGGATGAACTCCAAGCATAAACCGAAAGAAAACTGTTCCTACGTGGCTGCCAACCAAGGAGCCTCACCACCGAGAACAAGAGCTCGAGCAGAGCGAGCGCGGACGCAGTGAGCAGGACGCCCGGGGGCCGGCCAGCCCCGCGGGGCCGGGAGAGGAAGGCGAGCAGGAGGGACTCTCAGCAGCTGCCCTGGAACGGACAGGACCCTCCGTCCAGACGCCCCGTCACAGCAGTCAGCAGCGCGTGGGCGAGCCGTCCTAACGTGCCAACCAGGTCAAAGACTGGGCCGGCCACTCGGCCACCCGGTCCTCCCGCAGCTGCACCTGCCCCTGCCCCTGGGGCAGGCCTGACCTCCCAGGCCCACGGCTCAGCCTGCGAGTAACCCAGTGACCGTGTGGCACCAGGAGAGGCTCGGGATCCTCAGAGGGAAGTGAGCGTAGTGTCTGCACTTCACTACCCGCCAGGCCACATGGACCACGGCAGGGATAGGACCACGGCAGGCCCTCCTAGCAGCTCCACCCCAGCCCTCGTGGGGCTCCAGGCAGGAACTTGGCTGTGAAGGGCACAGGGTGCACAGGGGCGGCCCCAGTCCACCCACTGCCCTGTCTGTGAGGCCTGCAGCCGCGTCTCCAATGTGGCGAGTTCCGTTAGAGGAGCAGCTCCGAGGCCACGGGCATCGCTTCCTAGAGAAGAGGGTTTGCACCCTCCCTGGCCCGGCAGGCGGCACAGGCGTGGCCGCACCTCCACACGCGGGGCCACGGTGGAGAGACTCGGGGGCCTGGGGCCGGCCGGCAAAGGACAGAGCAGCCTTCAGAACACACGCGTGGTGACAGGCGATGGAAGCTTCTGGAGGGACCACAGCCAGCCTGTGGAGGCCCGGCCTGGCCACGTGCCCTGGGCCGCCAGGTGCCGCTCTGAGCTCATCAGCACCTGCCGGGAGCTGTGCCGGGGACGGAGCGGGACTCACCTGGCCCCGCCTCCTCCCAGCACCAGGGCGATGGCGTTTCCCGTCAGCACCCGCGCCAGGCGGGAGAAGTCCGAGTGCCGGTCCGGGGGCCTCTGGAAGAGCCGCTCGTACATCTCCACCTGCGGAGGCGGACAGCGGGGCTCCTCGCCTCGGCTCTGCCTGTCGGGCTGTCACCCCCGTCCGCACCTCAGCTGGACCCGCCAGCTCCAGGGCAGGGGCTCTGGGCGGGGACGCGGGAGCCTGGATGCAGCTGTCCGACGCTGTCCCCCGAGCGGCCAGCAGGCTGGGACGCCTGGCAGCCTCTGTGTCCCCCCGGCCGAGGGCCACCCCAGGAAGAGGGCTCAAGGTCTGCACGGCTTCCGCCCGAGGCAGGAGGCTACGCTCCCGAGGCCCCCAGGACCCTCTGGAACCCCAGGCTCACGCCAGGCCGGGCCCGCCTCCCGGGGGCACAGCAGCACCCGTGGCCCCAAGACCCCGAGCCAGGCCCTGAGAGGGGCTCGCCGTGCTGCGCTCACCAGCCTGGGCAGGCTCCGCCTGGAGAAGACGCGGCGCGGGCAGCACAGGTGCAGGTGGCCGGAGCACCAGCCACGCATGTTGAGCCACTCGACGGTGCGGGCGGGCGCCGGGCCCTCCTCCCGGTGCAGCAGCACCAGCTGCTTCTGGGCGCGCACGGCCGTGCTCTCCAGCATCCGCTCCAGCTGTGGGGGCAGAGCTGCGGTTGGGGGCCTGAAGCCAGGACAGGGCTGCCCAGAGGCCCCACGCTGACCCACCGCGCTGACCGGGCGGCGCCCAGGCTCTGTGACAAGGGGGGCTGCGGGGCCTCGGCCTGGCTGTGCGGCTGTGCCCACGGCCCCTGGAACGCAGGAACCTTCTCGGATGAGGGATTCTGCAAAGGCGCTCCCTGAGGGGAGCCCCACTCCCTGCAGAGCAGGAGCCCCGGCGGCCGCAGGGCCAGGGGTGGAGCTGAGGTGGGAGCCGCCTGGACAGAGGAAGGGACAGGCGAGGACGCCACTGAGGGGTGCCGAGTGGCCGCCTCCTGCCGTGAAGCCCCAGAGGCCGCGCCCGCCTCAGTGAACGGAAGGTGCACACCTGGGGTCCAGGTGGGCCCGTGTCAGGAAACAATGTCCCCGCCAGGGACGGGGGACAGGCAGGAGGGGGCTCACCACCTGGGAGGTTTCAAAATGGTCAAAACCAGGCACCGTGACACCGAATCAGGCCTGTGACCAGCTGCACAAGCAGCACGTGTGAGACACAGCAGAGGCACCGACTGCACAGGAGGCCACGGCGAGGGGGCGGGGGAGACGCTGAAACCACCACCAGGTAAAGGTCTGGGTGTGGCTCCTTTACCCGCCCCGGAAACATCTCATTCAAAGGAGAGCAGCAGAGGGCGGGATCTGAGGAGAGCGTGGCTGCCCCAGCCCCGACATGCCTGGCCCGCAGCCCCGCCAGCAGCCCCCCCCACCCACTCCCCACCCACAGCCCCGCCAGCAGCCCCCACCCCACCCACTCCCCACCCGCAGCCCCGCCAGCAGCCCCCCCCCCACCCACTCCCCACCCACAGCCCCGCCAGCAGCCCCCCCCACCCACTCCCCACCCACAGCCCTGCCAGCAGCCCCCCCACCCACTCCCCACCCACAGCCCTGCCAGCAGCCCCCCCCACCCACTCCCCACCCACAGCCCTGCCAGCAGCCCCCCCCACCCACTCCCCACCCACAGCCCTGCCAGCAGCCCCCCCCACCCACTCCCCACCCACAGCCCTGCCAGCAGCCCCCACCTCGCCGACGCTGGGCTCCTGCTCGCCCAGGCCCACGATGAGGATGCAGTCGGCCTGCCGGATGCAGCGCTGGGTCCAGGGCGTGAGCGAGCTGTCCGCCTGGTAGAGCACGATCCGGTGGATGTCTTCCTGCTGCCCCAGCCAGCTGGACAGCCGGTACTCGTGGATGCTGCAGGCCGACATGGGCATGGGCATGGGCATGGGGCGCAGACATATGGGGGTGCAGACATGTGGAGATGCAGCCAAGGGGGGCACAGACATGGGGGGCACACGTGGGGTTATAGACATGGGGCGCAGACATGTGGGGGATGCAGACATATGGAGATGCAGCCAAGGGGGGCACAGACATGGGGGGCACACATGTGGGGGTATAGACATGGGGCATAGACATGGGGGACAGACATGTGGGGGTATAGATATGGGGCGCAGACATATGGGGGTGCAGACATATGGAGATGCAGCCAAGGGGGGCACAGACATGGGGGCACACGTGGGGGTGTAGACATGGGGCACAGATATGTGGGGGATGCAGACATGGGGGTACAGACATGTGGGAGAACAAACATGGAGACACAGACATGTGGGGGTACAGACATGTAGGAGAGCAAACATGGAGACACAGACATGTGGGGGTGCAGACATGGGGGGCAGACATGGGGGGCAGGCCTCAGGGCACGCACAGATACAGGCCGTTCCCAGGCTGTGCTCAGACCCGCGGGCAGGGCAGCGCTGTCCCCCTGCAGCCTGTACCTGTCCAGGGCGGCAGAGCCCAGGCGCTGTTTGACGTTGTCACTGGTCAGCAGCAGGACGGGGCCTGGGAACGGCACCGGGTGTGGAAGCTGCCCGGCCGCCCCCCTCCGGGACAGCAGGGCCGACCACAGGGGCAGCCGGGCAGCCAGAGCGGGAGGAGCAGCCCCTCCCCCAGAGGGGCTCTCGCTGAGCTGTGAGGAGCCTTGCGCCTTTCAACACGGAAGTGCCCGTGGCCTCGGGGGGCCTCAGGGCCGGTGAGCGGTGAGCGCATGGTGCGAAGTGGGAGGACTGCACCGCTCAGGGCTCCCCCGGGACGGGGGCCTCTCTGAACCTCCGTCTCCTCGTCTCCTCGTCTCCCCACAGAGGAGCGGAGGCTCCGCAGCACAGAGGCTGAGTGCTGGGGGCAGGGGAGGCATAAGCTCGTCAACGCAAGATAACGCGACGCCCGAACCCAGACCCGCCGGCTGCGGCTGCGGCTGCGGCGTAGTTAGTGCCCAGGCTTGCGAAGCACAGCTCCCCACTGTGTCTGAGGTCAGCAGGGCCCCCGTCTACTGTGTCTTAGAGCCACAGACAGCGGCCAGGGCCTGCTCCCCAGGAGGCCAGGGCAGGACCGAGGGAGGGCTAGGGTCAGACTATCAGCCTAAACCTCCACTCAGCAAGAATGCCCTTGAGGAGTGAGGGCGACCTCCACCAACATGGCCCCTGCCTTTCGGCGAAGGCGTCGCCATGGCTGCGGGCAGAGCTCGGTCTTTCTACCCGTCAGCGAGGGTTCTGGGTCGGCTGAGACCCCAACAGGCAAAATAAATCTTGATTCCACCTCATATCAGAACCAGACCCAGAACCAGAACCAGGCCCAGATGAACTGTGTTAAAAGAACATCTTCATGATTTGGGGGCAAAATAAAATGTCTTAAGTAAAATGCAAAAGCAACAACAATATAGGAGAGAGTTATGAATCGTTCTACGTTAGAGTGAAGACCTTCTGATCGTCAAAACACATTAAGATAAGAAAGGCAGCGCCGAGAGGGAAGGCATCTGCAGTATCTGCACCCAAAAAGGAGCCGTGTGCAACCACAGGGAGAACCCCGCCCCCGCCCCCGCCCTCGCAGGAGGAGTGACAGCCCGGGAAGGGGGTGACCGGACAGGCGCTGACAGAAGGGGGCACCTGATGGCCAGTCACAAGCCAGCTTCTCCGTCAGGCGGAATGCAGACTCCAGCCCTAGCGAGGCGGCGGCACACAGGACCCTCTCCAGGGCCGGCCCAGGTCGGGCCACAAAACACGTCGAGTAAAACTAAAAGGCGGAATCGTAGCGTCTTTCCTGATCACAGGTGTGAAACGGGACCTCAGTAACAGCAGGAAAACTCGCAACATGTGGAAATAACCCGCTCACACCCCGTGGGGAGAGCCGTCACAGGGAAGGCGGACAGTCGAGAGCCACGTGTAAAAGGAAACACGGGGTCCCAAACGCAGGGACCAGCAGGAGCAGCGTGGGGCGGGACATAGTGCCAACGTGACGTCACAAAGGCGGCCTCAGCCAGCAACCAGCTCCAGGCCTCGAGGAACGAGGAGAGAGTATTAACTAAACCCAGAGCTGACAGGAGGGAAGAAAAAATAAAGATCAGGACAGAGGCCACTAAAATAGAGAAGTAGATAAACGCAAAAGTTGGTTCTTTGAAAGAATTCACAAAATTGACGAGCCCTTAGCAAATGAATAAAGAATAAAAAGATGCAAGTCGCTGAAATGAAGAGCGGGGGGACATCACTCACTTCACAGAAACGAACGGGAGCGTGAGGAGCACTGTGAGCAACTGCACAGCAACAGGTGGACGATCGAGAAGAAACGGAGGAATTTCTGGAAACACAAGACCTACCAAGACTGATTCATGAAGAAACATGGAAAGACTGGATCAGTAACAACAACAACAATAACAATAACTGAGAAAGGAGAGCCCTGGACGAGACAGCTTCGCTGGAGGTTCTATCAAACATTTAAAGAAGAGTTAACACCCTCCTCCTCAAACTCTTGTAAAACAGAGGAGGAGGGTGCTTTCTCACTTACTCCACGGCCAGCACTCCTGACGCCAAGGCCACAGGGGACCATGTCAGCAGGAGAAAGCTGTAGACCATGACCTTCAACATCAACGGGAGGCCAGCGAACCAGGCCAGCGGCCGGCCTGTTAAAGGCCTGACACCACAGCCCCTGGTGTTTGTTCCCGGAATGCAAGGACGGCTCAACACGGGACTGTCCATCAAAGGACTCATCACATTAACAGGAAGAAGGAAAACCTACCACCATCCCAGCTGATACAGAAAAGGCTCTGGCAAAAGTCCACCTCTTTGCACAGTAAAAACCCTCAGCAAACTACGGCAGAAAGCCTTCAACACACTGCAGGCCACGCACGGACAGCTGGCAGCGACCCTCACACTGGGGTGGACCCTCGGGCTCCCCCAAGGTCAGGACAAGGTGGGGATGTCTGGTTCCACCACCGCTGTCCAACACGGCTCTGCTCAGCGCCATCAGGACACGAATGGGTGCGACAGACATCCGCAAGAGAGGAAGCAGCGGCGACCTCCGTCGGTTCCACCCACACACACACTCAGAAGCGGGTCCAGGCAGCACACAGGCAGCGGTTCCTCTCGCTATCAGTGAGCACTCTGAAGGGATTATACCATCACTCCACTGACAGCAGCACCAGAACCAGTCCGTACTTTGGAATAAACTTAACGAGGACTCGCCGTGAAACTATCGACGCTGCTGAGGAAAGTCAAGATGCTCCTAAGTGGACGCGCATCCGTGCTGCTGGGCGGGAAGGGTCCTGTCAGGGTGTCGGCACCCAGAGCGATGGAGCCAGCGCACCCGCCAGACGGCCAGGTTCTCACAGAACTGGACACGCTCGTCCCAACTCCCAGGGGTCTCGGGCCCTGAAGGGTCCAAACCACCTTGGAACCGCAAAGCCGAGCGCTCCGCCCTCCTGGTTTGACCACTTGCTGCAAAGCCGCCTCGTGAAGACGGTGAGGGGCCGGCTCAGGACAGGCGTGGGGGCCAGGGCCAGCGAGCTGGGATGAGCCTCGTGGACGTCGCTGCCAGCCCGCTGGGGCCGAGGCCGCACCACGGGGAGGGAGCCTCTTTCGCTGGCCTCCACGTGCAGAAGAAAACCAACCACTATCTATAGGTCCCACTTCACACAAAAGCCAGGCCCCACGCAGACCACAGGTTTACACGCAAACAGGAGACGGAGGCCCATGGCAGGTGAAGAGGCCAGAGTCCCTGGGGCAGCCCAGCCCCAGCTCCAGGCGGCCCCGCAGCCCCGCCACCACGGCACCCGCGGAAGCACCCGAGGGCCCAGTGGGGGAGGGGGGGGCTCACCGATGGCGCTGAGGGCGTGCTTGAGCTCCAGGGCGAAGGCGGTGAGGGGCACGTCCTCCGACACGGGCATGACAGCCACCGTGGACAGGTTGCTGGCCGGGTTCCCCGAGTCCCACTTGCTGCCGGTGGAGTGCAGCCCGAACTGGTGACCTGGAAACGCGGGGTCGTGGGTCGGCCCGAGGGGTGGGCACCCCTGACTCTCTCCAGGTGTCACCAGTTGTTTCTGGAGGAGGAGCCGGGCACCGGGACGCCTCCACCCTGCCCTCCACGCTGCCTTCCCACTGGGACGCCAGGCCACTGCACCCACATCTCACCCCAGGGCTCGGCCCACAGGAGGGGAGCAGAGACGAACGCAAGAACCTTGGGGTCCCCTTCCTCCCGTCCTTCCCGGTGACCCCTGACGTCACAGTCCTCCGAGGGAGGGAGGAGCAGGGGCCTGCTAGCTTTGCACAGCCGTGTCGCCTCTAAGGCACGTGGGAGGGTCTGGTCCTGGCCACGGGGAGGGGCGGGCACTCCCACGCTCGTTAGGCACAGCCCGCAGAAGGGCAGGGGGAGAAAGGCCGGCTAGGGTCCTGGGCTCTGGGGAGACCACCCTCCTGAGGCCAGTCAGCAGGGGCCCTGCCCCTGCCGGCTCCAGGCAGGTGGGCTCCATCCCGCCCCTCCCCACTGGGTGCTGCCTCCAGGGAGATCCTCCCGGGGTCCCCAGCACTAAGCAGACACCCACCGTGAGTGTGAGGGGGACCCCAACTCTCTATGCCCTGAGCCAGCAGAGGCGGCACCCCCACTGAGGGGAGGTCAGAGAGGGTGGAGAAGGAAGCCTC
Source organism: Myotis yumanensis (assembly GCF_028538775.1). Lineage (NCBI taxonomy): Eukaryota > Metazoa > Chordata > Mammalia > Chiroptera > Vespertilionidae > Myotis > Myotis yumanensis. The sequence continues at coordinate 929,682 of NW_027223763.1, forward strand.
CAGGTCTGGGATGCAGCCCTGCCCGCTGCGGGGAGGCTGGGCAGAGGGCAGGGCTGAGGGCCCGGTGCAGGGGGGCGGCGGGAGGCCGAGCGCCCGCGGGGACTCACTGGTCGCAGGGCCCTGCTGCAGGCTGCCCAGGATCTTCTCCCCCAGCAGGTGGATCAGCCGCGTCACGACCTGGCGGAGAGCAGACCCCAAACCACACCTTTCAGCCAACAGGCCACGTCCCTGGGTCCGTGTTTCCCAAGGCGCCAGGCTGGACGCGCCAGGCCACGGGTGACGGGGAGCATGAGAAGAGCTCATGCCACCGCTCGGTCCCTCTGCCCAGCGTCTCCCTGTGTCCGTGCCCGCCCGTCAGTCACTCCGAGGCGGCTGCTCCTGGGTCCCCCGGGGGAGCCCGGGCCTGGGATGGCAGGGGCTGCCACACGGACCAGCAGCCTCCGCGCTGCACTCCCCTGCGGGCAGAGCTTCCGGATGACCTGACTTGTAAGAACTCTGCGATGCACACGCACACACGTGTACATACGTGTATCTATCCCCACCCACAGGTATTCTCTCCACTGATCGTTAGGGAGAGTGGGAGAGAGAGGGAAAGACAGACAGAAACATCGACGTGAGAGAAACACATCATTGGTTTGCCTCCTGCATGCACCCCGACCAGGGCCCAGGCCAGGGAGGAGCCTGCAAGCAAGGTGGGTGCCCTTGACTGGAATCCAACCCGGGACCCTGCAGCCCACAGGCTGACGCTCTAGCCACTGAGCCACCCCGGTGGGGGCAGGACGCTGCGATTTAGCGGGGCTGCTCCACTCCCATCTCCCTGGCGGGAAGGACGGAAACGCCGATCCAACCCACACGACCTGCCAGGCTCTCTTCTAAACACTCAGCTGCCGCTTCAGTTTTCTAGTAAAACAGGCACATTATCTGCAAACGTTGTTTTACCCCTTTTCCAAACGCGCCCGCAGTCTCAGCTGTTGAACTGTTTAGCTGGCGCTGTGTCCGGAAGCAGCAGCCTCGCAGGTGTAGAAGGTTTCATTCAGGTGCATATTAGGATCAGCTGGACCTGTTCAGACACCTGCCCCTGGCTGCCCTGCTCCGGCTCAGACCCTCACCTGCGGGTACCTGCGCTTGATGGACGTCAGGGCTCCTGCCGGCAGCTTGGCGAGCTCCGAGTCCCGGACCGCGTGCACTGTGGTCGCTCGGGGCTGGCGGGTGAGCGTCTCCACCTGAGAGAGAGGAGCGGGGTGCCGGCTGCACTGCTCACACCTGCTGCCCGGCGCCCGGACAGAGGGCAGAGCGCGGGGCGGCGCTTCCTGCACGTGGGAGCCGGTGAGGACGGGAGCAAAGGCGCTCACCAGCCTCGCCGGGGAGGGCGCCTCAGCCAGGCCCCTGTTGGCACCAGGAAAAGGCCAGGCGCTGCCCCCAAAGGTCTGGAGACCTTTGACCCTGGGATTCCACCGGTGCCACCGCCCGGCTGGGAGCGGGCACACCCGCCCCCGAAAATGGAAAACCACGGGGCGCACGCCCTCCTGATGCCACAGTGAGGGCTCCTCCCCGCACCCAGGGCAGCACCCAGTGGGACCGCACCCCGGCCCTACTGCGCCCGGCCCTACCACACCGATGAGGTCTCCGCGGCCATACTCCCCGGCCAGGCGCTTCTTGAGGTCGTCCTTGCGGATCACGGAGCGCAGCCGGCCGCTGAGCACGATGTACGTGCAGTCCGACTTGTCCCCCTGCCTGCAGGGACGGGGCGCTGGAGCGGGCAGGGCACCAGCCAGGAGCCCGCGCACCCCACACAGCAAAGGAAAGAAGAGCCTTCTCACGGAGTCCTTTTATTTGGGGAAATACAGTTGTTTTCCGTGAAAGACTACGTGCGCCAGCACGTGACAGGTCTACGGCAACACTTCAGCCAGCGAGTGTCCTAAGTGTCCTTAGTTCTGATTGACAGCTGCCGAAACGTGGGCGCTGTGACCCAGTCTGCACTCAGCCCTCCCTCGGCCGAGGCGCCGGACGCAGGGGCCCAGCAGCACCTGCACACGCTGCGCTGCTGGCGCCGCGGGCCGTGCCAGGCGGATGTGGATCTGCTGGGCGTCCGTGTGCGCGAGCACAGGGCCCAGCCGGCCCGGCAGGTGAGCACGGCCCACAGGAGCCCTGGGAGCCACACCTGGAGTCTCCACCCCGAGCTCTGCCCCATCTCAGGACCCTCACGCAGCCCCGCACCCCGCGCCCCGCACCCACCTGTACACGGCGCGCCCCGCCTCCACCTCCATCCAGTCCAGGGCGAAGTCGATCTGCCGCACGAAGGATGACATGCGCTTCACGACCGTGTGCGCGACGCCCAGGACCACGGTCGGCTGCTTCCGCATGATTCTGCCGAGACGGCCCAGTCAGCAGGCCCCTCCCGCCAGGCCCAGCACTCGAGAGGACACAGGACCTGCTCCCCACTTGTCAAACCACGACTCCCACTGAGGAGCGCAGAGCACAGCCTCCACCTGCCCATCTGCCCTTGCGACCGGCCTCCGGCAGCCTCGGGGGAGCCCGGGAAGCCCCTCCCCAGCTGCCACCCTCCCGGGGATGTCCCTGGAGCACAGACATCACAAGGCCCATCCGGCTGCGGGTGGCAGGGCCCTGCCCACGATGTGCCACAAAGATGGGGGGGCAGGGCACCCAGAGGCTCCGTAGGCACACGGTCCACCTGCCCCCGCTGCCCCGTGTCACGGGCTGCTGAGGGCAGAGGCAGCCCCACTGCACTGTGGGGCTCCGGAAGGCAGTGGGGAGGGGGCAGCACACAGCTCACGGCTGCACTGGCTGGACAGGGAGGCTCAGGACACAGCCCGAGCCGTGGGCGGATGGAGTGACAATCTCAAAAGCAGGAGCCAAGCAAACTGGGGACCTGGGCTCTGCCGAGGCCGCGTGGAAGCTCCTGCACCGCCAGGGGCCGCCCAGCACCCGCCGGCACTCGAGCCGGGACGCAGGAGCGAGGCTGGGGAGAAGGGATTTGGTGCTTGAAGTCTGGGGGGACGAGGACCCGGGGGACGGCAGGTGGGCACGGCTGCAGGGCGGGAGCTGCCGCATCAGGGACTCACGCAGTGAGCACACACACACTCGACACGGACACACACACACACGAGGACACACAGGGCCAGGCCACGCGCCCCAGCAGCTGCCCCCACGTCGGGGCCTGGAGGGGCTGGCATGTCGGCCAGGGCGCCCAGCGGGTTCGCCTCGGCCCCAGGGCAGGGCCTGGGAAGCACGTGGGCCCAGGGGCGGGCGCGAGGCCGGCGGGACTCACTCGTAGAAGTTCGCCTTGGAGATGGACAGGAAGCTGCAGTCCCTGTTGGCCCTGATGGTGAAGATGAGGGGCTCGCCCGTGAGCACGGCCAGCTGGCCCACCATCTCCCCGGGCCGCGTCACGAACAGGCAGCTGTCCTCCTCGCTGTCGATCTTCCGCTGGTACACGTGCAGCAGCCCCGAGACCACGAAGACCACGTTCACGTCCTGACAGGCCAGGCCAGGCGGTCAGTGCGGCCCCGACAAGGTGCCGCCTGCGGGGGGCGGACCCTCGCCCGCCAGCCCCCCAGCACAGGCACTTCGGGTCCAACCTCGACAAGGGAAACCACGCTCACGCCAACCCCAACTTATCTGTCCACACGAGACCTCTTTCCAAACCTGCTCACCCTGCCCCCTCGGACCTCGTCCCTGGGCACAGGCCGTGTGGGCAGCTGGGGGACAGGTCGAGGGCGCAGAGGCCCTGGAGAGGGCTTCCCACTGGTGCCCCAGAGCTGGGGTGCGGGAGGTGAGCCAGCACCTGCCTCCTGTGAGGACGGGGAAAGCCCTTCTTTCCTCCGAGGGGGACAAAAACGAAGGGAGGGGTGGGAGTAGTGGGAGGGCGGGCACGTGCCCAGCCCGAGAGGACAAGCCTGGGAGAGCCCTCTGGGACAGGGGTGAGGGACCCGCCGTGAGCGCCCCCTCGGAGCCAGGCCTCCTGCTCACCTGGTCTCCCTGCTTGGACACCACCGTGCCGGCCGGGACGTGCAGGAACGTCACGCGGCCGTCCAGCAGCGAAGGGTCCTGGGAACAGAACCGGAGTCAGCACAGGAGCTCGGAGCAGCCAGTGCAAGCGGAGGCCGCCCTGGCACCCTGCCACCCAGCGCCACCGTGTGATGGCACCCAGCGGACATCAGTGTGGCCCGCAGAGCGCCAGACGTGCAGCGGACACCTTGGCGACCTGAGGGACAGGGGGCTCGAGCCGGCGTCTTGTGCAACGCGTCCAATGCCCGTTGCTGTGGACCCAGTGCGCACAGAGCCCAGAGGGGCCGCAGGGGGGGGGGAGGGGGGGGGGCAGTGGGAGGCCAGCCTGCAGCCCTGGCCCGAGCAGAGGTCTGTGCCGGCCCTTCCTGGGACCCGCGCACGTCATTCCCTGTCACTCCCTCTGCACGAAGCCTCAGGAGGGCGAGGCAGGAGCCTGCCGGCCACAACGCGGAGGAGATTCCCTGCAAAGCCGAGTGAGGACGCGGCTCCGAGCCGGGCAGCAGGCTCCACGGCAGGTCCTGGCGCCGTGGACGGGGCGGCGCCCGGTCTGTGGGAGTCAGGTGGGTGGTGGGGGGGGATGGGCACCTACATCCAGCTTCATCAGGGTCATCAGGTCCTTCTTGGCGGCGCGGAAGATGGCGTCCGTCTTGGTGCTGGCGACGGTCTCGTCCAAGTCGCAGTCCGAGTAGTGGAAGACGGCGGAGGGCGTCTCTGCCACCAGCACGCTCTTCTTGGACTTGAGAGGCACGGACAGCGGTCAGAGGGAGGGGGCAGGGAGGGGGGTCGAGGTGGGGTCAGAGGGAGCGGGCAGGGAGGGGGATCACCAGTGGGGTCAGAGGGAGGGGCCAGGGGAGGGGGGGTCGGGGTGGGGTCAGAGGGAGGGGGCAGGGAGGGGGGTCACCAGTGGGGTCAGAGGGAGGGGCCAGGGGAGGGGGGGTCGGGGTGGGGTCAGAGGGAGGGGCCAGGGGAGGGGGGGTCGGGTGGGGTCAGAGGGAGGGGCCAGGGGAGGGGGGGTCGGGTGGGGTCAGAGGGAGGGGCCAGGGGAGGGGGGGTCGGGTGGGGTCAGAGGGAGGGGGCAGGGAGGGGGGTCACGGTGTGGGAGGGAGAGCGTGGAGGGCGCCACTACCTTGCTGGCCACGCTCGCGGGGCGCTCCTCAGCCCGCAGGGGCACCCTGGCGCGGTCACAGGCCATGCGCAGGTCCGAGGGGGCACCTGCGGAAGGGAGACTCAGGGCCGTGCTGGCAGCCAGGGCGGGCGGGCGGGGCCCCCACGCCTGCGAACCGTGGAGTCTGTTCCTGAGTGAGGCCGCGGTGCTGGCGTGCCTTTCTCACGGGCAGCGGGCGGCATTAGCCAATCTCGGCCCAGACACTCCCAGTTCGACCGCTGGGCCTGCCTCCGGCCACCGGCACGAGCCCCCATCGCGTGTCAGGCTTGGGAAGGTCAGTGGGCTCCCGGCAGAGGCCCCCGAGGGGAGCAGGCAGGACTGAGTGCTGCAGACCAGGCGGCCTGTGGGGGGACGGCCTGTCCCTGGCGCCCACAGTCCCGTCCGCATTGAAAAACCCTCCGCCTCAGAAGGTGGGGACGTGCTCCCCGGGGAAGGGACAGGCGCCCTGCAGGGTCCCCGCCGCGCCCGCCCCCGGGACGCAGCGCGGGCTCAGGTCACACGGAGGAGAAGCCCCGTCGGAGGGGCTGAGGGCTCAGAGGAAGCAGACGGAGCTAGGGCTGCGCGTGGGGACACGCGGGAAAGCCCCTGGGGGGTGGGGGCCGCGCCGCCCTCCACGGCTCCGGCTCGGGAACAGCCTGCACTCGAAGGGAAAACAACAGACGGACTCGCACCAGGAGCGGCACGGCCAGTTCCCACGAGCGTCTTCCAGGCTGCGTTTCACAGGAAATAAGTCTGTGCAGCTCCTGGCTGACGTGACTAAGACTCCAAAACGTTTAAAGTCACAGTTTACGCCCCAGGACAGCGCATCGGCCGGAGGACGGAGGGTCCCGGCTTGATTCCATCCAGGGCACACACCTCGGTGGCAGGCTGACCCTGGCCGGGTCGGGGCGGGTGCCGGAGGCCACCAACCAGTGTGTGTCTGTCTCTCCTCCTCCCTTCCTCTCTCTCTGAAAGTCAATGGAAAACCCTCGGGCGAGGATTAACAAAAAACAAAATAAAAATAAAAAGCAACAGCTTATAACTACTTTTCTCATCCTGAGATACCGGGTATTCTAGCACTAACATCATTCTACTACATCAGCGGTTCTCAACCTGTGGGTCGCGACCCCTTGGGCGGTCGAACGACCCTTTCACAGGGGTCGCCTAAGACCATCCTGCATGTCAGATATTTACATGACGATTCATCACAGTAGCAACATGACAGTTATGAAGTAGCAACGAAAATAATTGTATGGTTGGGTCACCACAACATGAGGAGCTGTATTTAAAGGGCCAGAAGGTTGAGAACCACTGTGCTACATGTTAAGTACGTATCATATTTTGCCCCAGCTGGTGTGGCTCAATGGTTAGAGTGTCGACCTATGAACCAGGTCAGGGTTCGAATCCCAGTCAGGGCACATGCCCGGGTTACAGGCTCGAGCCCCAGTGTGGGGCGTGCAGGAGGCAGCCGACCCATGATTCTCTCTCATCAGTGATGTTTCTCTCTCTCTCTCTCCCTTCCTCTCTGAAATCAGTAAAAGCATAAAGTAAAGAACTAGTAGCCAAGGTACTAGGACACCAACGTCTATTTTAAAAACAAATGCGACCCCACGCCCCGTGGTAGACGTGCGCCCCTCCCAGGCCGCCCGGCGAGGCTGCGTGCAGATGTAGGTGCTACGACCGCAGTGTGTCACCTTCAAGGCGAGGGGCGCCTGCCGCCGGCCGGGGGTGCTGGAGGGAGCCCGTGTGCGTGTGGCCTGTTCTCACCTGGGGGGGCCGCCACGGCCTGGTCGCCTGCCGGGGCCTGGCCGAGGTCGTCCGCGATGTCCTCGTGGGCGGAGGGCAGCGGGAAGGAGAGGCTCCTCTTCAGCAGCGGCCCGCCGGCGGCCGCCCGGCCGCCCCCGTGGTCTGCGGAGGGCGTGGGTGAGGCGGGCCTCCGTCCCCACAGCGGCACACGCCGCCGTCTCGGGGCCTCGCAGGCCACATCCTCTGCGCCTGCCCGGCCCCCCGCCTGTGCCCACCTGCCCAGGTGACTGAGGCGCCAGGGACAGCCTTGGACCCAGGCCCAGCTCTGCCCGACCCAGGGGCTTCCTGAACTGGCCGGCCCCTGGCTGCTGGCTGGGCCCCGTGAGGCCGATTCCTGCCCAGTGGAGCCACGGCGCCCTTTCCTCAGAGCCATCCCTCGGCGGGGGCCCCGGGCACAGCTGCCAGCCTGGCAAGCAGCAGTGCCCCACCGTCCTCAGGAGGGACCCCAGCAACAGGCTGCACTGCACCACCCGCACCGTCAGCCACGTGCCTATCGAGTCCAGTGCGCCGCCTGGAGGGGACCCCTGGCCGAGGAGCCTCCCTGGTCGGTTTCTCTCCCCAAATCTCAGCCCCTCCTGAGATCTCGGATGACCATGGTCGGGGCTCAGAGCACAGAGCCTTCCCCTCAACACCTTCTCCCCGGGCAAGACCCCAACAGCGACGGGGAGACAGCGGTGACCGAGGGCCAGTGGGGGGAGGAGGCCAGGACCAGGCGGAGTCTGTCCCGGGCTAGTACCTGGGTCGCAGGACTCCTGGGGCCGCAGGGGCCGCTCGGGCCGCAGGGGCCGCTCCGGCCGCTCCTCGGGACCGCAGCTCGACTGCCTCTTGGCCTTTCCAGCAGCCACACTGGCTACAGACACCAGGGGGATGGCCTGGCTCTCCTGGGTCGTGAGCAAGAAGGGGCTGCCCTGAGCGTCCGGCCCGGTCGGTGTGCACCCTCGGAGTGGGGCAGCCGGGGGGACTTGAAACCAGTTACGTAAAAGAAGAGCTGGCTCGCTCAAGGCGACAGAGACCCAGCTTAGAAAGGACCAGAATGGCCAGAAACCGTAACCCTTCATCAGATGAAAATAGCGTGGGAGCCTGAGGGCTCGGCCTGAGCCCAGCGCAGCACCGGAGCGGGCGAGGCGGGAGAGGCCCGTGCAGGGTGCTGGGCTCGGACCGGGCCCCGGGCTTGGGGACAGAGCGGGTCACGCGGGTCCCATCTACTTCCCGAAGACTCGGGGTGGGAGCCGGCGTAGCCCACCTCCCAGCCACCAGCTCACCGCCGGCCGGCCGGCAGGTAGAGGGTCAAGGGCGCCCGGGGAAGGAGGGGACAGCCTCCATGACGCCGTCCCTTGGATGCGCCAGGTGACAGGAGCCCGGCTCAGACCCGAGTCTCCTCGTGGAGCGCAGGGTACACAGGCCACCGGCAGGCGGGCAGTGTGGCCAGGAGGGACCAGCCCGGCCCCGCGGCCGCCCCCCCTCCCGCCGCCTCACCCCCTCACCCCCCCCACTCACGGGGTTGAAGAGCTCCGTGGTCAGGCCCAGGTAGTTGTGCAGAGCCAGGAAGGTGACCCGCTGCAGCCGCACCATGATGATCTGGACAACAGGGCCGCGCGCCGTGAGCCGTGAGCCGTGAGCCACGAGCCTGCCGGGGCCTCGCGGGCCGGAACCCCCCGCCCCCATTTTGACAGTCTCCATGGTCGCCTGAGATGTCAGCACCGGGCGTGAGCTCTCTGCGCCATCTTTGTGAGTTTCCTATTCATCTAAAACCGCCTCAAACAGGAACTTAAGGCTCCCAGCCTCCCGCCCCCACCTGCACGGACTGGAGCCTGCACGCCCGGGGGCACCCACCTGCACCACCCTGACCAGGGTCTCCGGGTACTTCTCAAACACGCCCTGGAAGGCCACGGCGGGGAGCCTGAGCACAGTGGATGGGGCGGCGGCGCGGGCAGACACGGTCTTGTAGGGCGCGGTGTGGCCCTGCAAGGACAGGCACGTCGGCTCCCCCAGCCGGGGTTCGCAGCCGGCTCTCAAGTCCCTGCTGCAACAGGCGCACCAGGCACCAGCCGCGGGCCTCCCGAAAGGCGCCTGGAGCCAGCGGCCCCCACGGAGGAGGCTCCTGCCGCACGGCCCGGCTTGGTGTTCTCGGAAGAGGGTCCCCTTTGGTGGCCCGCCCGCTCTGCTCAGCTAAGTGCCGTCACCTCTCCTCCCACCACTGTCCCTGCAACCGGCCAGCTCTCTTCTGTGCGAACGTGAGGCCTGGCTCCTGTCCCTGGGACGACACACCCGGGACGCGTCACGCTCTCAGGACGGCTGATTGCCCAGAATGCGGCGGTGCTCGGACCCCTGCTCCCAGGGCGGGACAGTCACGCAGGAAGCTGCTGTGGGCATTCGCACGGGGCTTTAGGAGCCGGTGTTTCTCTCGCTGGCTCTCCACCAGCCGTGGACCCGCATACACATCGCACCTGCCTGGTCCCGCCCTGGTCCCGGTCGGGCATGGGTGGGAGGCAAGCATCGGTGTCTCTCTCCCTCCACCGCCCTCCCACCCTCCCTCCCACTCTCTCTAAAACACAAGGGGGAAACGTCCAGGTGAGCGTTAACAAAGAAAGGTGCCACTTCCGAGGAGAGGCTGAAATCAGTGCACCTGTCAAGCGATACAGGCGTGCGGGAAGGTCTGGGTTACGGTGTGGACTCGACTCAGAAGGAAACTGTCGAGGGAGGGGGAGGCGAGGGGCAGAGCCGCAGCTGGCGCCCGGCACACACTCATCCCTGCCTGCCTGCCGGCTGCCGAATGTTTGGAACGTTCCATGATAAACGCTTAGGAGCCCCAAGGTAACAGGCGATGCTGTGCCGTCACCGACTAGACCAGCAAAACCACCTCTCAGAGGCTCACCAGCTGGGGCAGGAGCGTGAGGGGCTCAGCCTCCGTTGAGCGGGGCGCCCCTGGGCCCCAGGAGGACTGTCCTACAGACTGGACTCAAGCACACGAATCGACGCCCATACAAGGCCGCCCCGTGACAGTGACCGTAGGTGCGAGAGTGAGTCCCCCTAGGGAGCAGGGGACGTTTCCACCCGTGACGCTGCGGGCCTTTTGGGTCTTGGACCACGTGTGGGGGTGACCCGGTCCCAACACAGTCGTTTAAGAGACACCCCACGGCCGTGAGCAGCCAGCTCTGCGGAGACGCACGGCCCCCGGGGCCCCGCCGTCTGTGGCCCACTGTCCTGGGCGGGGCCCCGGCTGCCGGCTCGGGGAGCGGGCAGGCACTCACAGTGATCACGTCCAGGATGCTGAGCAGACTGTGGACACTGTCCCCGGCCAGAACCTCTTTGACCGCCACCTCGGAGCCGTCCTGCGTGTGGGAGCAGAGCAGAGGGGTCCACTGGCGGGGCTCGGCCAGCTGGGCAAGCCGGCCTCCACGGGCAGACTTGGGGGACCAGAGTGATGCGCTCGAAAGCAGACGACGGGCAGCGTGAGAAGAGCTAAGCCGGCCGCGTGACCGCCGTCCACCCACAGGGCCGTCCACACCCGAGGGCAGTATCTACGTGCGCCTTTTTCCTCAAAGTCCTAAAACTTAAGAGTTTGCACTAACTTTTCAAGGGAAAAACCTAAGAAAACGTTAGGAGGGCAGACCTCCAGGAAACACACGGCAGGCGCCCCCCCCCACCCCACCCCCCCGGCCTTCGTGCGCCCTGAGGTCTCGCCCTCGCGCCCCGGGCTCTTACCGCGTCCTGGATGCAGACCTCCAGCCGCCCGTCCTGCACCACGTAGATGCTGGTGTCCGGCTCCCCCGGCCGGAACACATGCTCCCCTTCCAGCAGCTGCATGAAGACCATGTGCTTGCAGAGTTCCAGGAACAGCGGCTTCTCAAAGTGGCCCAGGACCCTGCGAGACCGAAGGGCACATGGCGCTTTCAGGGAGGGGGGACAGCCTGGGAAGAGGCTAAGGGGCCCAGCCAGCGTCCCGCCCCCCCCCCGCCCCCCGCCGGACCCAGAGCGCCAGCTCCCCCAGGGCTGCAGCCTGGAGTCCCATCGGGACAGAAACCCCCTCAGCTGTTTTCAGCTCCAAGCTCCGTGGCGCTGGGACTCTTAACGTGAGCCACACCCATCGCCAAGGCCACGTGAGGTGCACCTCCCGGGCAGGGAAGGGGCTAGAAGGGGAGGGAAGGGTCAGGGAGAGGCGGGGGGGGGGGGGGGGGGGGACCGGACTTGCGACTCCCACACTCGCTCCGAGTGCCTCCGGCAGGTGAGTGCTGGCACGCACGTGAACACAACAGCAGGACGGGTAAGGGGGCAGAGGCGGCAGGAGGGAGGCTCCGCGGACCCTCGGGGCCACGGAACGGGCCCCACGCGGCGGCGCGGCTCCTCACCGGACGTTCTTCAGCATGTACAGGACCTCCAGGGGCAGGTGCGAGTTCTTCACGTCGAACTCCGTGAGGTCGGCCTCCAGCAGGGAGGGCGGCGGCTCCTTGGGCTGCAGCGTTGGGTACTCCTTCTTGAAACGCAGGATCCTACAGAGCAGAGACCCGCCCTGAGCAGAGCCCGCAGCTGGGAGCTCAGCCGGGGCCCCTGGGGGAGCCTAGTACCTCTTGGCCAAGGACAGCACCTTGGTCCTCTTCCTCACCCGCTGCCGGGGGGCGGCCGTGCTGCCCACAAGCGTGTGGGGGAGCGTGGTCACCTGCAGAGTGAACGGGGAGGGGGGGGCCACGTCACAACCCGAGACAGGCCAGACCCAGGTCTCGGCCTGGGGGTCAGTCCCAGCCCACAGCTCCTGCCCTCAGCCACCAGGACATGGGACCAACCTCGGTGCTCTGGACAGAGACCCCCACAGGCCAGTGCCCCCCACAGAGCGCCTGCGACCCCTCCCCCAGGAGGAGGCACGGCCACCTCCTCCCACAGCCTCTGGAGCCTGCCCTGCCGCCTCCCTCCAGCCCGTCTCTGCACCATCGCCTGGAGCTGGAAAGCCCTTCCCCTTCCCCCAGGGTCAGGCCAACGGGGCTGCCCCAGGCAGGCAGCGGTGCGATAAGGGCCCCTGGCTGTCCCTCAGCTCTCCCTCCACGGGAGGTGTCAGCCCCAGGGTCTCAGCTGCGCTGTGGGTGTGGGCCCTGCCAGGTGTCCCCGCACCACTGGACCGCATTCCTGGGCTCCCCCGTTGGCCCTGCCCGACATGCACCGCTCCTTCACCCTGCCCGGGCCATCTGCGTGCCCTGTAAAGGCTGGAGGCGGCGGCACTGTGCCCACACCCAGGCCTGGCCCCTGCCAACAGCAGGTGCAGCGTGTCCAGGCTCTGAGCGGCCACCGCGCCGTAAGCAGCCCCAGCCGACCTCGTGTCCCAGCACCCGACACTGGTCCGAGCACAGGCCCAGGCCAGGCGCACACACTTCTCGGCCAATGCTGCGAGTTGTCCACGATGAACGCGAGTTACCCGTGTGACCAGACAGCTCGCGGGGTTCCTTGGAGCCTGTACTCTGAGCACAGCGGCCTCGGGCGCCTGGAGTCCTTCCCGCCCTCAGAGCTGGGAGTGGGCTCGGGTCACCAGGACCGGCTGGGCCAGGCTGCTCATCCCCAGATAGGGGCTTCCACCGTGGGGACCTGGCCCCAAATCCTAGCAGGACCGCCCACCTCAGCCCTGGAGCAGGGACCCGCTGCGCCCACGCGCCCTCGAGATGTTTCCGGAAGGGGCCTCCGATCTCTTTTCCAGCTAATGTCCACCCCAGGGCCACGGGGCCTCGGTCTCGGCACAGGTGCCAGAGCAGCTCAGGGCTTCAGCCCACGGCAAGCCCTGCCCCAGCCCCCCAGAACCCCCCAGCCACACCCAGCCCCCCAGATCCCCCCAGCCCAGCACAGAGCCACAGAGCCACCCCGCCAGGCCAGCGGGGGCCGAGGCCTCGGGGTCAAGGCCGAGCAGGGGCCACAGCCAGGCTACCTTCCTCATGATCTTCCGGCCGTAGAACATCACTTTGTCTCTCTTCCGGAACCTGTACTGGGGGGTGGGCTGCACCTGTCCTGCAAGGGAGCAGAGTGGCCGCCTGAGCCCCTCCCCCCGCAGCACTGGGAGGAAGGGCAGCGAGCGTCCAGGCTGACACACCCACCGAGGGGACCCAGAGACGGAAGGCGGCCTGGACGGGACTGGAGAAAGTGTGGACAGACGCAGACCCTGTGGGGCCCACGGGCTCAGCGCTGCCTGCACAGCCAGAGGTCTCCACCCAAAGCCGCGGGAGGTGGGGAGGGGCCTGATGGCCGCTCCCAGGAGCTCGGAACACGGGGCAAGTCACCGGACCTCCCTGTCCCCTCCCTGAGCCGGAGTCGGTAGCCATGGACTCACGTTGCCGGTTAAGCCTCCTGCGCACAAAAAGGACGGCGATGCCCACGAGGGCCAGGGCCAGGAGGGCTCCGATCGCCATCCCCGTCAGCTGGGAGAGGGCAGACAGCGCCCGTCAGCGAGGCTGCGAGGCCCGTCCCACCCGCCCACAGGCAGAGCACGAGGGGGCCCGGGGGCAGGAGAGCCGGGGCGCTGGTTACCATGGTAGACTGTGACCGCTGCTCCATCACCAGCAGCCACCAGGACTGCAGGGCGGTGCCCAGGCAGACGCCAGCCTGGGGGAGAGCGCGGAGGTCAGGAAGGCAGGGCAGGCCCGGGTTCCGGGGCAGAGACGGCGCTCAGGGTCGGGGAGGGGACCCAGGGAGGCAGCGGACTTCCGGGCGCTGAGGGCCTGGCCCCGTCTCAGGAGCGAGACCTGTGTCCACAGCCGCCCTCGGGTCTGCAGGGCAGGGCCGGCAGCCCGGCTGTGCTGACGGCAAACGCTCCACGCGCCATTAACGCATCTGAATCCTACGCTCTCAGGCTGCGAGTCCAGAGGGAAAGGCCCGCTGGCCGTGGGGGTGCAGAGGCCCACCCTCAGCGCCCTCCGGTCACCACCAGGACCTCGAGCTGCTGGCCCCGGGCACTCAGGAGCCCAAGCGCCAGTGGTGCCAGGAAACCGCAGGAGCCACCTGGGTTTTGAGAAGCTCAGAGAAGGCTGCCAGCCTGCCCGCCCCCCCCCCCCCCACGCTGCCCCTGGGGAAGAGCTAAGCTGCCTTCAGAAATCCAGCGCGCGGGGGGGGGGGGGTGGGGGGGGGGTGGGGGGGGGGGGAGCCCTGGAGAGCAGCAGAGGCAGGGTTGGAGGATGCTGCCCCCATGAGAAGGTGAAGAGGAAAAGGAGACCAGCAGACAAGCCAGCTCGACCCCGCCCCTCCCTGTCCGCAGGCCGCTCCCCCCCCCCCCCCCCCCCCCCCCCCAGGAGGAGCAGGACGGCACCTGTCTGTCCTTTCGAGCTCTGCACACGCTCCTGCCTATCGCCCCAGAGCTGGCATCGGGCTCGGCATTGGAGCCAGAAAACCACAGCACGGCCGGGCCCGCAGGACAGCACCGAGTCCGGGCAACAGGAAGTGTCCCGGAAACTTGACCTCTGCACCTCCTGGCCCAGATGGGGTGCTCAGACCCACGGCCACACCCCTCACGCCAAGCGCAGGACTGTCCAGAGCCCACGTGCAGTCCCCAACGCCTTGCCTCACGGTGACTCTGAGGCCAGGAACGAGCCAGGGGAGGGAGACACAGGGCCGCCCCCTCGCTCCGCAGGCCCCAGGGAGCTGGCCAGAAGCTGCGCGGACCCTCCACCCCCACTCCCGGTCCACAAAGCCCCCCCCGACGGGGAAACGAGGGCTCCCTACCTGCGGGCCGGCGTGGTCCTCCTGCTCCATGGCTGAAAGGGAAGCGAACGGTCCAGGTGAAAAAGAGAAAGACGTTCCCAGGAGGACGAGTGTCCCACCAACTCAGCCGCGTAGGAGAGCGAGCCTCCCGCCTTCCCCTGGGCTCCCTTCCGCGTGAAGCTAGGTTTTCAGCCCTGGCCCGAGGGCCCAGGTGGCTGGCGCGTGGCCCTGTGCACCAAAGGTCACCAGCGCCATCCCGGTCTGGGCACATGCCGGCGGCAGGCTCGGTCCCGCTCAAGCCCCAGCAGCGGGAGGGCTGGAGACAGCCGGTCCATGTTTCTCTCTCTCCCCCTTCCTCTCTCTAAAATCATTAAAAACATATTTAAAAGGTGTTGTTTTTTAAGTTATGTTCTCAGCTTAGCCAGTTTGGCTCAGTGGGTAGAGTGCCAGCCTGCAGACCCAAGGGTCCCGGGTTCGATCCCATCAAGGGCATGTACCTCGGTCGCAGGCTCCTCCCCGGCCGGGGCCCTGGTGGGGGCTCGTGCAGGAGGCAACCAGTCGCTGTTTCTGTCTGACTTTCCCTCTCGCTCCTACTCTCTACCGATCCACGGGGGAGGGTCAACAAACAGACAAACAAAAACTACGGGAAACACACAAGTCTGTGTTTGCACTGACAGGAAGACCCAGACGAGAAAGGAGAACCGTCTCCCTGAAGAGGGGCTGCCTTTTCCGGAGCACCAAGCCGCGCCCCTCGCCATGAACAGCCCCCACGAGGCCGCCGGCACCTGGAACTGCAGCCCAGGCCCCCCCACACACACCCTCCCCCCAGCCCTGCCCAGCCAGCAGGGCGGCCAGCAGCTGGCCCCATGCCTGCCCAGCCAGCGGCAGTTCCAAGCTGGCGCTGGGCACAGGCCGGAGGGCACCCTCCCCAGAGGCCGGGGCTTGGGGACCTCCCCCCGCCCCGTGTGGCTGAGCCCTCAAGGGGGTGTGTTGGGTCCAGGGGACCAGCCTCGCTCCCCTGGCCAGGTCTGGGGTCTTCACCCTGCAGCTCCCAGGCCCCGCGGGAAAGTGGGAGCAAGGGAGGGTTTCTCTCTTCCAAACTCCCACCCAGAGGTCAGGGAGCCGGCAGGCGTGGGGTCAGGGGCCTTTGCTCCCGGGGTCCAATGCCCAGTGCCCTCCCCACCCCGCGGGGAAACCCGTCAGGGTCCCCCAGGGCCAGCAGGCCCGGACCCCCTGTGGCCGGCTACTGTCTCCCCACACCCGCCAGCACCTGCTGCCCACTGCTCTGGGGCCAGAGGGGAGGGACCCGGTGCAGAGCCGAGGGCCCTGGCACCAGGGTTGGGGGCCTGCAGAGCCCGGGTCGAGGTTGGGGGGATACCAGGGTTAGGGGTGTCCAGGTTTAGGAATGTCAGGATTAGTGGGAATGGCAAGTTAGGGGGTGTCTGAGCTGGCTGTGGAGGTTAGGGAACAGGAGTACTACGAGGTGTGAGATTTAGGGGGGCCATTGGGGTTGCGAGGGCACCAGGGTTAGGGAGGCGTCAGTTGGGGGTTTTCGGGGGTCGGGGTAACGGGGCGTCAATGTGACAGGGGCGTCAGGTTAGGGGGTGTCGGTGTTACCGTGGCTTCGGGGTTCAGGGGCCACGGGTAGGGGGCGTCGGTGTTACAGGGACATGGGTGTTAAGAAGGGCGTCGGTTGGGGGCTTCATGGTTCCTGGGGTGTGAGGGGCGACGCGGTTAGGGGCGCTGGTGTTAGAGCAGCAACATGGTCGGGGGGCGTCGGAGTTACGGGGTAACGAGCTGGGGGCGCCCGGTGGGGGCACGGTCGGTGTCCGGCCCGAGGGGAGCGGCTGCGGCTCCCCCCAGCGGCCAGCGGCCGAGTGCGCCCGGCGCGGGTTGGGGAGCAGAGGCCGCCCCTCCCCGCGGGCCGGACGCCGGTCGCCGCTCCGGGCGCGCGGCGGCCACTCACCGAGCCCGCGCTCTCGCCGCCGCGCACCGACGCCGGCTCTCCCCGCGCATTGGCCGGGTGCCCTCCGGTCCCGCCCCCTCGCAGGGCCGCGGCTGCGCATTGGGCGCGGCGCAGCCAATCGGAGCGGCTCTTGCTGCGGCGCGGGGGGCGGGCGCCGGAAGCCGCCCCTGGCGCCGGAAGCCGCTTCTAGCACCGGAAGCGCGCCGCGGAGGGCCCGGGGCGCACGAGGGCGGCGGCGGCATGGGGCTCCTGGGCGCGGCGGCGCGCTGCGTGGTCCGCGGGGCCGACCGCATGAGCAAGTGGACGAGCAAGCGGGGCCCGCGCACCTTCTACAAGAGCCGCGGCGCCAAGGGCACCGGCCACCTCGCCCGCGGCGGCAAGTTCGTGCTCATCAGGGAGCAGGTGCCCGAGCTGGTGGTGCCCGACCTGGCCGGCTTCAAGCTCAAGCCCTACGTCAACTACCGCGCGCCCGCGGGCACCGACACGCCCCTGACGGCCGAGCGGCTCTTCCGCGAGGCGGTGGCGCCCGCCATCGAGAAGGACTTCAGGGCCGGCACCTTCGACCCCGAGCGCCTGGAGAAGTACGGCTTCGAGCCCACGCAGGAGGGCAAGCTCTTCCAGCTGTACCCCAAGAACTTCCCGCGCTAGCCCGCGGCCCCCCCCGCCCGCCCGGCCGCCGCGCCCCCCACGCCCGGCGCCTCTGTCCCCTCACCCGGCGCCCATTAAAGACGGTGGCTTCCTCGGCGCGCGTTTGGCCTGTGGTCATTGGGAACGGAGGGCGGGGGTAGCGGCCCCGAGGGCGGTCTCGGCCCTTCCTGGGGCTCTGCGCCACGTGTCAGCGCCGCTAGTCCGCCCCTTCGGCCCTTGACCCCCTGGGGTGGCCCGGGGTGACCCGATCACGGGGTCCCGAGCGACTCGGCGGGGTGGGGGCATGTCACGTGGAGGCCGGAACCGCAGGGTCTCTGGTCACTTGGCTTCCTGTGTGCCCGGCGGGACCCCAGGGCTCTGTGACCTTAGTACTTGGTTGACCTTCAGTAACCTAAGCTCTGAAGGACTAAGCGCTTGTTGGCCGAGCGGAACCCACCGTTAGCCTAGAACAGTGGTCCCCAAACCGAGGCTCATGAGCCGCATGCGGCTCTTTGGCCCCGTGAGTGTGGTTCTTCCACAAAATACCACGTGTGGGCGCCCACGTACAGTGCGTTGAAACTTGGAGGCCCATGCGCAGAAGTCGGTTTTCGGGAAGGAGATGGAGAAGCAGGTGTACAGGACAGTGTGGATGGGGGAGGTGGAAGGGGTCGGCCCCAGCGAACGTCCCTCCATCAGACTGAGGACGTTTTTAGCAAAGGCCAGCTTAGGAGTCCCCTAATGAAGTTAATAACAATGTACCTACCTGTATCGTTTAAGTTTTAAAAATTTCGCTCAAAAGAACTTTCAGTCGTTGTACTGTTGATATTTGGCTCTGTTGACTAATGAGTTCCTGACCACTGGCCTAGACGAGCCGAGCACCCTGGCCGCCCTGCGTGCCGAGTTGCATCATCAGAAAATAAACCAGAAGCCACGTTGCTGCTCAACACCCGCCTCCTCGGTAACGCTGACCATTTGGCGAGTCCAACAGTGGCCCCTACGATGAACGGTCTGAAAGCCGGGGGTCAGGAGCCCAGTGTGTGTCTGGGTGTCTCATGTGCAACCCCGGGAAGCTCCCGCCCCCGACGCCACATGAAGTGACCAGCCCCAGCCCCCCCCCTTCCCCCACAGCTCAGGCAACTGCACGCACACACCCTCTCGGTAAGTGCTTCTGCTTCCTCGGTGGGGTAGGTGATCCTTTATAGTGGTTCTCAACCTTCCTAATGCCGCGACACTTCCTCATGTTGTGGTGACCCCCAACCATAAAATTATTTTCGTTGCTGCTTCATAACTGTAATGTTGCTACTGTTATGAATTGTAATGTAAATACCTGATATGCAGGATGGTCTTAGGCGACCCCTGTGAAAGGGTCGTTTGACCCCCAAAGGGGTCTCGACCCACAGGTTGAGAACCGCTGTTTTAAAAGTTCATGTACAATCCCTCTGGTGATATAAAGTAGCTTTAAAAACTTCCTCCAATTACTATAAATGTTGCTTAAATGAACAGGAAGAACTGAAAGTCGGACCCATAGAGGACAAGCCCGAGAACCGGGAGAGGCCCTCCCGGCCAGAATCACCACATTTTGTGTATTTTTTTTTAATTGATTTCAGAGAGAGAAGGGAGGGAGAGGTAGCAACATCAATGATGAGAGGGAATCATGGATCACCTGCCTCCTGCACGCCCCCCATGGGGACCGAGCCCACAACCTGGACCTGTGCCCTTGACCAGAATCTAACCTGGGACCCTTCAGTCTGCAGGCCGACATACCCACTGAGCCACACCAGTCAGGCCCAGCAGATAAGGGTCACTGAGAAGCCAACAGCTCCTGGCTGTCCACACTGCAGATTCCCCGAGATGCAGCCCTACACTAGGCGTCGGAGACCAGCAAGCCCAGTGAGGGTCTGAGGCAGCTCGTTCACGGCACGGTCTTTATGATCCCCAGCCGGGGCCTGCCCCCCCGGCCGGCTCAGCTGCTCTCCCACCCCCAGAGGTGAAGAACGCAGTCATAGAAGGAGCAAGTGGCCAGCAGGTGGATGTTAAGGTCTGCTTCCATGCCCGGGTCACAGACACAGATCTTGGTCCTTGGGCTGTGCAGCTGGCTGCTGCCCTTCCTCACGTCCTCTGTGGACGGCTGGGGAGGAGTCCTTTCCTTGCTTCCACTCCCGTCGTCTGTTGGACTGTCAGGACAGGGAGGTCCCGGCCCCTGGTCTCCAGTCTCGTCTTCTGTTCCGGCTCCTGGGTCGCTGCCGGACAAGAACTCTGAGTGGAATGACGGCTGGGCCTCAGGCTGACGGCAGAAGGTGAGCCAGGACCAGTCGGCCCCGTACAGCAGGGACCTGGGCAGCGTGTGGGACACAGAGATCATGCACGTGTCCTGCTTCTTCTCTGGACGGAGACAGAACGGGAAACGCAACGTTACGCAGAGCCGGTCTCGTCCACCCCTCCGCCAGCCCTGCCCACCCTCACTGTCATGCGATGCGGACAGAGGCGAGCCGACACCAGGCGTGATGCGCGGTGCACCTGAGAGCACTCGGCCTGGCTGGCAGGACATGTGCGCAGCTGAGGACAAAGGAGCTGCCCGTGGAGGGAGAGGGGGAGGGGGAGGCAGGAGAAGCAGAACAAGCACACGTGAGGCGGCCAAAACCGGTTTGGCTCAGTGGATAGAGCGTCGGCCTGCGGACTCAAGGGTCCCGGGTTCGATTCCGGTCAAGGGCATGTACCTGGGTTGAGGGCACATCCCCAGTGGGAGATGTGCAGGAGGCAGCTGATCGGTGTTTCTCTCTCATCGATGTTTCTAACTCTCTGTCTCTCTCCCTTCCTCTCTGTAAAAAATCAATAAAATATATTTAAAAAAAGAAAAGCACACGTGAGGCGGAGGGAGAACAGGGCTCCTGTGAGGAACCACACACAAGGGACGAGGGGAGGGGCCGGGCCGGGGCGTGCGACCAGGTGGGAGGGTCACCCCGTCAGCATCAGCGTGCTCAGCGCGCAGAGTCTGAACACCAGCAGCTTCCTGGTGGTGAGTTGCTATGGCAACTTTGAGGCTGGAGGTGGGACTGGGCAGAGGCCAGGCCTCCATCCAGAAGGCACAAAGCTGCGGAAGGTCTGAGAGCAACACGACCAGAAGAAGAAATGAGTGGTCTCCAACCCTGAGGGGGTCCCGGGTCCAGGGCAGGGCCGAGGCTGGCAGGAGCCGCTGCGGGAAGCCAGGGCCAGTGAGGGTGTGAGCGCAGAGCGCCGTCACCAGCTGGAAGTCACAGCCCCGGAAGGGTGGCCGCTGCTGCCTCCCACACACAGGGGTCAGGGGCACAGCGACCTGACTCGGGATCAGAACACGCAAGGACGAAGCAGGCCGCACAGGCCAGGGCGATGCCTGGCGAGTCCCAGGACCTGCCATAGCACACGCTGCAGGAAGGCCCAGCAGAGCTGGCGGAACCGGTGCTGGTTCCGCCCACAGTGAGAGTCAGTGAAGCATGTTTGGGGCCCCAGGCCACGCAGACCACACTGCGCGCCGGCAGGAAGAACAGGCAGAAGGTGGGCCAAGGGTGGCGAGGAACGTGACAAGTGCGCAGGCTCCTGGCACAGAGGTCCCCAGCGATGCAGAAGGTTCCAGAACCCCAGCTGGTCAGGGAAGAGCTGCAGCGCAGGGCCCAGTGCTCGCAACTGAGACTCGGGTGCGACCACAGCCGGGCCTGGGGACCTGGGGTGTGCGGGGCTTGGTGGCTGCGGCAGGAGCTGGGAGCCCCACTCACCCGTGGCCTGCTGGCAGTCGATGACGCTGAAGCCACCGTGCATGCAGGCCGCCAGGAGCAGGTGGCTTTGCAGGGGGTGCCACCGGAGCCGCCACACCCCGCCCTGCACAGGCACGTCTGCGAACGGCTGCGTCATGTTCCGCGTGTCCCACAGCAGAACGTGCTCGTCGTAGCTGAAACCCAACAACAGGGCCCCAGTGCGGGCACGTCTCCCGGGAGCCCCCCCCACTCACCAGGACCCGGGACCGAGCCCCCGCCCACACCCGCACCCTGGCCCCACGGCAGGAAGGACCCAGGAACCGCCGCGGCCTCACCTCCCCGTGGCCAGGATGCCCTCCTGGTGGGGGTTACTCTGGATGCTGCACACCCCCATGTGATGTCTGTAACCAAAGGGCAAGACCTCAGCAGGCGCAGGGCAGGCGGACGCGGCGCTGCCACAGCCTCTGCCGGCCCTGGGTTTACCTCCTGCTGGTGAACGTAGGTGCGCCAGGTGCCCTGGTGTCCCAGCCCCTCAGCAGGCTGTCGTCCCCACCTGTGGGAGAGAAGCACCACTGATGAGGGCCCTGGAGCAGCAGGTGGCCGTGTCTCAGGGAGGGAACTTGGTCTGAGGGGCGACTTTTCCTGGGGTTTCTGGTTGCCACCAGACTGAAGAGCACCCCTGAGCCACAACTGCCTTTAGACTCAGGCGCCTGCAGGGGAAGAAGGGACCGCTGGTGAGGAGCCAAGCAAGATGGGCCGAAGGAGCCGCGGCCAGAACCTTGGCAGGAACGGCTCTGGTGGGGGTGCCCAGCTCCTGGGCCTGACAGAACAGCCTGCCTCTCCTCCCAGCCGCGACGGAGAAGGAATAGGTGGGGTATTTGCGTCCTGCACATCCAGCTGCTCCTCTCCTGTCCCCCCAGAGACCAAGACCACCACCTCCGGGGAGAGAACCTGCCTGGGTCAGAGGCTGCACAGGCCACCGTTCCCTTCTCGTCCCCCAGGAAGTCGACCCATCTCTCCCTTTCCCCTTCATTCAGGAAGGCAACCCCCATAAAGGCAGCAGCAACGCGAAATCCAGCTGCTGAGCCAGCCCGGGACTCACAAGCACCGGCCACGCGGGGGCCTCCGTCGACTCGGCACAGACAGCACCGCAGAGGCAGGGCTCGCGCTGCCACCGCCCGGTCAGCGCCACCCAGGCCCGCAGATCCTGCAGCGGAAGCCGCTGTGCTGAGAGGTGGGGACCAGCCACAGCTTTGGCCCCAGAAAGCGCATTCTGCACACAAGGTCTCGGATCCCAGCGAGGCCAGGGTCAGGGCCCGACCGCCTCGTGTGCTCGCTCCTCCCAGCACACGTTTGGTGTTCGGAGAGGGAGCGTGATGCCGACGTGTGACCGCCGCCCAGCGCAGGAGACCCACCTGAATACACCACGTCCGTCTGCCAGTAATTGAAAGCTGCAATCCAGGCCTCGAAGCTGTGGGCCTGCCAGCTGGCCACCTCGTGCAGCCCGGACCCCACCTCGTCCAGCTTCAGGAGGTGCAGCTGGCCCTTGGAGTCACTGCTGATGATTTTTAAGGGCTGGTGACTGGTCCTAGACACAGGGGGGCAATGGCGAACCCGCTGACCTTCACCCAGACCCAACTCATCACCTCTTCAGGTTCCCAAGCAGTGACACGCTGTGCCCCCCAGCCTGTCCCGGGCGAGGCTCTGCATGGCCTGGCACGTGGCTCACTGTAAGCAGGTGCCTGGGCACCTGGCAGAGCGGAGCTCCCGCTCAGCCTGTGGACATGTCAGTGTCAGCCTCTCCTGGTGGAGACCCCGCCCTTCATCTAGAAGGCTGGCATTTCCGTCCTTTTGGGGGCTGGCGTGACACCCCCGGGTCTGGGGAGCCGCAGCCGGGGCAGCACAGGTGGTGCCAATGCTCCCGCGTGAAAGCAGGAATGAGCCATGAGCTCGAAGACGGGGCCCTTACCTTTCCGCCTTTCCAGTGGACCAATCCAGGGACAAGGCCAGACACTGCTTGCTCAGGGCAAAGCTGGCAAACGGCTGCAGGGCGTAGGTGGTCTCCTGGGGGAGAGACCGCGTAAGGGCGGCCCAGGACCCTGGAGGTCAGCCTCCAGCTCCGGCGGCCGCCACGCCCTCTCGCCCTCCTTCACTCCCAGGTGAAGGTCTGCACTCACTGGGAGACCCGAGAGCTCACACACCTGGGGGAGGGATTCCCAGCCGCGACCTTGGGGAAGCAGGCCTCCCTCCTCAGCCCTTGCTGCCCGTGCTCCCCTCCCGCCCCCCCAAGCTCTCACTCCCCTACGTGGCTTGGAAGGGCCCTGGTGGCCGCCCTCAGCTCCCCAGGCTGCTGGGCCTTCAGAGACACAGACGACACTTTCCTCTGGGTTCCTTTTCAAAAGCCACGACTGGCCACGAAGTGCTGTCTCTCTCCCAAGATCCACGTAGGTTTTATTCCGCAACCTGGACCGCTTAACCCCACCCACAGGCTCCCAGCAGTTGCCCCTCAGGCGGCTCCCGGTTTAGGGCTCCTGCCTCAATCTGGTCCCTGGGTCCCGTCTTCCTCCTTCATTCCCAGGACAGGCTGCTGCTCCCCGAGGCCAGGAACAAGGCCTTTCCACCGGAGCCCTCCGCTGCCACGAACCCGAACCCGGAGCCCCTGGGCCTCTGCTCCAGCCCTCTCGCCGCAGGCCGTGTGCTCCAGAGCAGGCATGGCCCTGGGGGCTGTCCACTCCCCTCCCCGCAGGACTCGCAACGGTCAGGGCTGCTGTCAAACACCCAGCAAGTCCCGCAGTGGCTGTGTGCTCTCCCAACTGTCGCTGAGAAGGGTCAGTCCCACGTAAGAGTCACTGCTGCCCGGCCGGTGCGGCTCAATGGTTGAGCCCCGACCTATAAACCAGGAAGTCATGGTTGTGGGCTCGATCCCCAGTGGGGGGCGTGCAGGAGACAGCTGATCAGTAATTCTCATCACCGATGTTTCTCCCTCTCCCTTCCTCTCTGAAATCAATAAAAGTATATTAAAAAAAAAAAAAAAAAAAAGAACGGTGGTCCAGGCTCTCCTTACAGAAGACCTTTCAGACCCATCGACAGGTAAGCCCTTCTGCGGGTGACATGTAAGTGACCTCCTCTCCGAGTGAGAGGCAGAACCCGATACTTTAAAGTGGGCTGTGCGCTGTGCGCTGCCTTAGACCACTGAGCGCCAGACTTCCCGGCAGAGTAACCCCCGAAGACGCTCCCTCCCAAACCCTCTCCATCGCGTTCCCTCCAGCCCCGAGGACGCCCGTCCCCAGCCGCTTACTGACCTTGGATCCCAGCAGCTGGTACAGCCCTATGAGCCCATCAGCATCGGCCACAGCCAAGAGGGCATGGCCGGCCACCGGGACGTGGCACCTGAGGCGGGAGTTCACGTGCCAGTCAGAACGGGACACAGGACAGCATAGTGCACCCCAGGAACTTACCATTCACACGGAAGCCCCTACACTGTTTTGGAGCCTACAACCCCATTCCAACAAGAATCCCAGCTGACGAACCATAACACCAGCACCACTTCTCAGAACGATCCTGACTCTGGGGCTCGGAGACACCCACAAAGGAAATGAACCCCAAGGCTGCATCACCCCGCAAGTGCCCGCAGAGACAAGCCACAGCTCAGAGGCTGCCCGTCTGTGGGGTGCTGCCAGGCATCGGGCTCCCTGCCAGTGACAAGATACAGGCCACGGGGCTGCCAGCGAGTTCGTACCATTTCATGTCCAGGATGGCAGCCGTGTCTGTTCTCTGGATCTCAGCCACAGAGCAAGCAGAGCGGTCATTGCAGCTGTACAGGTAGAGACGGCCCAGCCGGGCCTGAGGCTCAGGGACGTCCTGCTCGCTCTACAAAGGATGCAGAGGTGTCCAGGTGACCCTGACCGAGGCTGCCAGTGGGGCCGGGGGGAGGGAAAGAGGTGGGGAGCGGATCCTGCCTGCGAGCTGCCCCGACTTTCTGAGCTGGAGAATGTCCCTCCCACGGGCGTGCGAGGTGCGGGCCCAGCGCAGAGCTTCCTACACCAGCCAACGGGGCCAGCTGAGCTCAGGGCCGCGCAGGGCAGTCCTGGCCGAGGCCTGCGTCCGGCGCCAGCTGTCACCCCCCAGGGTCCGGCTGGGCCCCCATGTCTGCTCCCACATATGGGGTGCAGTCCCTACACAACCCCACTTCCTCTTTACTGGAGACTTGACCCATCAGCTGGAGCCGCGCTGCACACAGGGCCTACCCCCAGCCACAAGGCCCACGTCGCACCGCCGCCTCCTGTGACTCCACAGGGGGCGCCTTTCAGCTCCCCGGCTGCAGAGCGGTCTGGCCATGGGGGCGGGAGTGGGCGGGGTGCTAGCCCCCGGGAGCCGCACCTCGCCCTCCCAGGCCCCCTGCGCGCGGCTACACGCCGCGGAGCACGGCCAGACGCCAGGGCCGGGCCCGCGCACCTGGTCCTCCGGCTCCCGCAGCTGGTAGGTGCCGCAGGCCAGCACGTGCCTGCAGCCTTCCAACGGGCACCACTCCACCGCGTCCGCCGTGTACTCCGTGTCCACGGCCTGCAGCAGCTGCACGGGGCCGCCCGGCTCCCAGCCGTCGGGCGCGCCGGAAACCCACTTGCGGTGGTGGGGTGGCGAGGCCAGTTTGCGACGCGGGGCGGGCCGAGGCCTGGGTGACAGCGGGGTCGGGGTCTGGGGACGGAAGCCTAGCGTGGGAGGAAGTACTTCTTCCCCTCCGGCTGTCGCCTCCCTCCCGACTCTTTCCGGTGTTCCGGGGAGGGACTTCCGGCCGCCGTTGCCGCCCCTCGTAAGGCCAGGCTCCTGCGCCCCCTGCCGGCCGGCGGACCTCAGCCGGCCCCACGCGCCAGGGCGCGCCCCCTGCCTGGGGTTTGGCAGGACAGCTGGGCCCACGAGGGGAGCAGATGAGAGTGGAAGGGTGCAAAGGGCTAGACATTCAAGCAGCGGAGTCCAGGGTGGAAGGAGCTGGGCCTCGGCTGCCCTCCTTCCCTCCTGCCCACCCAGTAAGGCAAGTGGGCGCAGCGGGGACGCAGGCCTGCCCACCAGGGCAGCGGGAGAGGACACAGGCCCAGCTGGAGGTGCTGAGGGAGCCCGGGCACTCGAGGGGGGCCCAGGCCCTTGGCAGCAGGTGCAGGTGCACGGAGAACAGCCAGTGTCCAGGGAGGGCAGGGGTCCCCCGCCACTTAGATTTAGGAAATAAGGGAGTGGCCAGCACAGCCATGGTCAACCCGGGAGGCTAGAGGACACTGACACCGTTGAAGAGTTAGGAGGGAAGACAAGTCGCGGACCCTGCTATGGCTGTAGTGTCCCCGAAAAGAGATGTTTTTCTATCTGGGACAAACGAGGGTCAACAGCCCGCCCACCACACTCCCAACAGGTTAGAAACAAGCCCCGCAGTGAACGAACCCTCTGAATGGGCTTCATAGAGGCTCTCAGCTGCGTGGCTACAAAGATCAAGAGGTTGGGGCTGGGTACCAGGCAGTGGACAAGGGAAGCTAGTGGACAGTCTGTGGATCAATGGCACCTTCCCAATAGCACCTGCTCCAGGTGCCATGGTGGAGACTGAGCACAGGGAAGGAACTGCTGCAGGGACCAACTCTAGGCCAAGGCCACCTTCCCAGCTCCAGCCCAGGGCCCTTCACCAGTAGACTGGACACATGGACACCAGCTAGGGGCTGGCTGCCTCCTGTGGCTCCAGCTCCATGGCCGACAGCGATCCCCAGGGCAAGGCTATGCCCGAAGCGCCATGAGACACTGTAGAAAGCAGCCAAGTATCAGGACCCAGTGGGCGCTGTGGTCAGCAGACCCTGGGCACCGCCCTTCCCATGCGGTTTTCTGACAAATGGCTGACCGCAGAGCACTGTGTGCTGGTCAGGGGGTGTAGACCGGCTGGACACCACCCTGGCCACTCCCCAAAGGACAGGCAAAACCCACAGCCAGCAGCCTGGTGCCTCCTTGCCCAGGAACCTTTGTTTGAAAGCAACTGCTGAGCACTTGGGGCCCATGCCGGAAGACCATCCAAACGCAACGTGCCCACCTATATAGGCCCCGCCCCCAACTGTCCTGGCCAGAACTGGCTTCTGGAAGGAGTCACCTGAGAATGTCCCAAGAGCTCAAACAAGCTGCAGGGACAACCGTCTCTCAGGATCACATGTTACTGTCCCCACTGGCTCTGAGCCCATCACTGCCCAACCTAGGGTCTGGAGGGACCTGAACAGACCTCCCGGGTGCAGCAAAACTGGCTCGGACCCAGGAAATCCCATGCCTGACCTGCAGCCGCAAAGGAGCTTCTGGGACAAACAAGTGTGTGGGGATACGGAGTCCTCACGTTCAGAAAACCCTCCTGCAGGCTGAGAACAGCCCTGCTTTCCCGGTGTGCTCCGTCACGTTCCCGGTCCTGTTCTCCGGGACACACACACCGGACACCACGCATGCAAGGAGCAACAGGAAGCTCAGGGGGACCAGAGGCCAGCACGGGGCTGCCCAGCCAGGGATGCAGTGGGCACACAGAAGAGCTGCCATGGAGCGTAGCAGGACCTCCAGACAGTCACACTGGAGGGCCAGCCTCACCCTCCTGCCAGGTGCCAACCACAGCCCAGCTCACTGCCCCAGGGTGGCCCTGTAAGGCGTGCTGCCATGGGGCAGAGGCGGCCCGGCTCCAACATCTGCGGCTCCAGGGAGGGCGGAGGCCCAGCCCGGTGAGTGAGGGGTAGACCTTCCATCCTCCTGGTCGCTGTTCACAGGCAGGGCCTCAGAGACCTCCCGGCCACTCAGTGAGCCCAGGCGAGAACTGCAGAGCTGGGCTGCGATCCCCTGGGTCGGCTCCACAGCCACAGGACAGTGGGTCTGGGCCTCCCTCTCGGGAGAAGCCTAGGATGGAGGCGGGTGCCCCCCACCCCGGGGCCCGGCCCACTCGGAAACAGGCTCAGCAGTAAAGGAGGAGCGCAGAGCAGATGCTAGGTGACTGCCCTTTACTTTCCTAGTAGATGCCACGCCCGAGGCCGCGCTCCCGGGCCGGCTCCTGCTCCCTGACAGTTTTAGACACTGGCCTGACCGCCTGCTGCTTGAGGATGACGGCAAATGATTCTATTTGTAATTCCTAACCCCCCACGGCCTCCCCCCCAAAAAACTGTACATGAGTTTACAAACATATTAACATATAAATAATGAGAAGCATCCTGGCGGGAGCCTCCCAGCTGTCTCTACTGGAGGAGCACTTCCAGGGGAGCGCTGGGCCCCGCCAAGTGCCCGCAGCCAGGGCCGCCGCCACCGCCGCTGCCGCTCCGGGCGCCGGCTTCTTCCACACCAGGCTCCCCACACTGGGTCCCGGTGCCGGGGCAGGCCTGGAGCCGCAGGGCCGTGCTGCCGCTGCCCAGTCACCGCTCCGGCTCGAGCTCATGCTGGAAGGGGCGCCGCTTCTCCCGACAGTGCTTCTTGTGGGCGGGCCAGTCCTTCTGCTGGCACTGCGAGCCGCAGTACCGGGCCACCTGGCAGCGCCCGCAGATGTTGAACTCCCGGAGCTGAAAGCAGAGCAGGTGGCCTCTTGGTCCCGCGGAGGGACTACCTCCGACGGGAGGACCCGGCCCCTGGCCCCGCGGCTGAGGCCCGAAGGGGCCCAAGGGGACGGGAGTGGAGCAGCCGTACCTGCTTCTCGATCATCGTGCAGGGCGGGTAGTGGCACTCGTAGTAGGTGCAGGAGCTCTCCTCCTCCTCCACCACGTCCCCGTTGGCGTTGTAGTACCGCGTGGCGCTCAGCGCGGGGAACTGCTCCTCGATGGGGTCCGTGGGAAGCTGCTGGATTGCGAGCCAGTACAAGCTCTGCTCCCTGGAGGAGAAGGGGCCCAGCTCCAGGCACAGGGGAGGAGGCAGGACCCCAGGATGGCCACCTGTGTCCTCTTGCTCAGGAGACCCCACCCGCACTTGGGCTCATCTCCACGTGACCTACTTTGTAGCGCGTGGTCTCCCCACTGAAAGGCGCAGAGCAGGGCTGGGTCTCCTGCACGAGGGCCACGCAGGCACAGGACCCAGCCGCACCCGCCACCCGAGCCGGCAGGCAGGCCCCTCCCTGCTCAGGGCCCCAGCAGTGCCTGCTTCTGCCTCCGGTTGCTCCTCCTGCCCCGCCTCCTTCTAAACACCGGTCTGTGTGAGTGGACAGCAGGGCTGCAACCGGGCTCCAGAGCGAGGTGCCCTGACAGGCAGCACCGGGACCTTCCGGAGAAGTTTAACCCCCAGGCCTGTGGGGACTCGGGTAATAGAGGGAAGGGGCCCTGGCCGGTGTGGCTCAGTGGTTGAGCATCGACCCAGGAACCAAGAGGTCACTGGTTCGATTCCCAGTCGGGCACATGCCCGGGGTTACGGGCTTGATCCCCGGTGTGGGGCGTGCAGGAGGCAGCCAGCGGGTGATTCTCGCTCATCATTGATGTTTCTATCTCTGTCTCCCTCTCCTTGTATTTTTGTAAAAATCAATGAAAACATTTTAAAAAAAAAAAAGAGGAAAGGGAAGGGTCACCCTCACCTAACACCACACACAAAAATTAACTCAAAGTGAACCCAGGACCTAAACATAAGACCTCAAACACAAGATCTCTCAGACTCAAACACAGGACAGAAGCTGCACTACCTGACTTGGCAACGATTTCTTGGATATGACACCAAGCCACAGGTGACAGAGAAAACAGACACATTGGACTTCACAAAATCTAAAAATTTTGTGCATCAAAAGATACTGTCCAGAGTAACCCACGAAACGACGAGGGAAAGATTTGCCAACCATAGGCCTGATCATGGATTACAGAGGACATGAAGAACTGCAATTCAACAAAATAACACAATTTACAGGCAAAGAACCTGAACACACATTCTCCAAAGACATACAAATGGCCCAAAAGCCCATGAAAATATGCTCAACATCACTCATGTCGGGAAAATGCAAAACTACAATGACATACCGACTCACACCAGTCATGGCTGCTATTAAAAAAACCAAACTAGCCCTAACCAGTTTGGCTCAGTGGATAGAGCGTTGGCCTGCGGACTTGGGGGTCCCAGGTTCGATTCCGGTCAAGGGCATGTACCTTGGTTGCGGGCACATCCCCAGTACGGGGTGTGCAGGAGGCAGTTGATCGATGCTTCTCTCTCATCGATGTTTCTAACTCTCTATCCCTCTCTCTTCCTCTGTAAAAATTGATGAAAATATATTTTAAAAAAAACACATACTTTATTGATTTCAGAGAAGGGAGAGGGAAAGAGACAGAAACATCAATGATGAGACAGAATCATTGATGGGCTGCCTCCTGCATGTCCCCCACTGAGGACCAAGCCTGCAACCCAGGCACGTGCCCTTGACTGGAATCAAACCCAGGACCCTTCAGTCTGCAGGCTGACACTCTATCCACTGAGCCACACCAGCCAGGGCTCTTTCCTTTTTTGTTTTTAATTTATTGATTTGAGAGAGAGAGACAGGAAGGGGGAGAGAGATACATGTCTTGTTCCACTCATTTGTGTATTCATTGGTTGAGTCTATAGGAAACTTGCCCATCAGGCCAATGCTCCAACCCAGCTGTCGCCAACCTCTTGGACCTCACAGACCACCAGCGATCCGTGGGCCACCGGTTGGCGGCTGACCTACAGCCAACTGACCTATCAGCCAGGGCTCTGTCACTTTCAACCAAAAATCTAGGAGGGTAACTATTACAGAAGGGTCAGTTTCCCTCAAGATCAGGGAATTTCAGGGCCATTCTCTATCATCAGAGGAGAGAATGCAGAGGCTTGGCCCCAGCCCTGCCCCTCTCGTCCTGAGCGCCTGGGGACCATCCCTACACCTGGCCTCTGCACCCTGCTGCTCCCACGTCCGCAGCTCAGGCTCTGGCAAGACCGTGAGGATGACAATTGCGCAGTCACCGTCTCACTGACGTCTGTCTGCTGGGAGTCACCACCACCGCCGGGAACAGCTGCCCAGAGGCCTGAGGACACGCAGAAACCCCGGGGAGCCCTCTGAGCCTGGAATGCACGTGTGGCCAGAGACCCCCTGGCTCGTGTCAGCAACCAGTGTCAGCTCCCAGCCCCCGTCCTGCTGCTGGTCCCCCCGCTCGTTCCAAGGGCTCCATGAAGCTCAGAGCTGGGCGCCCCCCGGGCCGCAGGAACTGCCCTCAGAGCAGCCTTCCCACCCAGGCGGATGCCTGCGCTGTCCTGAGCGTAAGCGCTGTTTGCAGGACTCAGAGAGGAGAGCACGCCCCCAGTCCACGCCGCCTGCTTCCCTCAACCACTGCGTAAACTGTTGGGCAAGGAGAGTGACAAAAAGACCCGTCTGTGTGCACAGCGAGCTGCAGACACCTCACCTGCCTCGGGGACAGGGAGCAGTCCTGCCACGTGCAGGCGTCCAGCCCAGACAACGCTGCTCCCGACAGAGCCCGTCATCGGGTGACCCTCCCAAAGAGAGAAGCATCAGGACCTCACCCGCCTCCGAGAACAGGAGGTCCCCCCACGTCGAGGGACAATAGCAAGGTCCCTGTACCCCAGCAGCATCAGAGCAGAGCGGGGACGTGGGCCTGGTGACGAGAGCGGGCGGTCCTCGGCGCCGCCCTGCCGCCTGGCCAGCTGGGAAGACCCACCTCTGTTTGCTGGAGGTCTCCTCCGCTTTGGGCCGCCAGCCCCACGGCACCAGCTGCAGGTTGTCCAGGCGATTGTCCACGGTCACCGCGTTGAGATGCACAACCTGGAACCCGGGAGCGATGCCGCCCCTGTGCCGCTCCCTAGAAACAAACACTCTTCGACCCGCCTCCAGACAGCCCCACGTGTCCGCCACGCGATCTGAACTGCCCCTCGCACACGCCAGGAGTGACGATGCCCGGGGGCACCAGGGTGCCAGTCCGTGGCCCAAACAGGACCAGACAGGTTGACAGTTTAGCCCTTGGATGGAAGAGCTGGGTGGGCTGCAGGGAGCCGAGGCTGGAACCCCAAGCCCTGCAGCACAGTCTAGAGACGCCCCTCTGAGCGGCCCCCCTGTGCACACCAAGAAAGGCCGCCGCTTCCCCACGTCCCACCAACAGGCTCAGCGAGAGCCGGCAGGCATGTTAGCATAACCAATGGACAGAGACACTGGGGCGGTGGGGGCTTGCCCGGGGTGGGAATGGCTGGGGGGGTGTCAATCGGGGGAAAAAGGAGACATATGTAAAACTTTAGACAATAAAAAAATAATAAAAAAGAAAGAGCCGGACCAGACCCCACCCACGCTGGGAGGCCGTGACGGCCCAGTGAGCTGCGAGCAGAAGAGCACGTGGTCTGGAGACCTAGGCGGCCGCTGGGGCCACAGCACGAGGCCCCTCCCTGAGCCAGCAGAGGCCGCCCTGGCTCCCCGACCCCGTGTGCGCCAGGTTCATGCAGGACCAGGGGGAGCAAGCAGCCTGGAAATACCCACCACAGCAACTCGTGCAGCAGCCGGCCCGAGCCCCTTCCCCGGTTCTTGTCGAAGGCGTAGGCGAAGATCTTAGCCCCGTTTCCGTCTGCGTCCACTTCCATCCTGGCCTGAGGAGGAACAGGCACAGGGCTGCTGAGACGCCTCCGATTCGCCGCAGCCGTTCAAATTCCTCTTAGAGAAACCGAGTGGCGTGAGTGAGGCGGAGGGACGGAGCGGGTCTGCTGCTGGGACCCTGGGAGGCCCCAACACACCGCACGAGGGACGAGCCATGTGCACAATGCTGTGGACGGAGAGAAACGAGCTTCCCTCCCCTTACAAAAGCCCACAGCCAGCGAGAGGCGCCCCCTGCACCAGCAGCCGCGGCAGGAGTGTGTGGGTCGTCTCCCGAGGATGTCAGGGAGGGAGGAGCGCTGGGGGACCGGGCATGAACAGAAGCTGGTCAGGCAGCGGCAGTGGAAGGCAAGGGCACCAGGAAGATGAGAGGAAGGAGCACAGGGCACCAGGAGGGCCAGGACCCAGGCAGAGGGAGGTGGGGGGACAGTCTCCTAAGGCACCCGGGCTTGTCCAGTTGAATTCGGTCACGAATGTGACACAACTGGTCTCTTCTTCGGGATCAGGCCCTGCAGGGGGCTTCCCGGGCCCTCCCACCCCCGCAGGCTGGCAAGGCCCCGCCCTTACCTCGAAGGAGTAGCCCTCCACCAGCGGGATGTCCTGCTCGTCTATCAGTGTGTACTTGGTCTACAAAGTAACCGATTTCACAAATTACATTCGGGACCAGGAAGGTCCTGGCTCGGGCAGGAACGGACCAGCCCCTTCGGGAGTCAGAGCTCAGCAGGCGAGGGGGTGGGCAGCCTGCCACAGAGCAGGTAGCGGTGCCAGGGCTGGTCATTCCCACCCAGACTGCGCCAGAGGAGCGGGCACCAGGCTGCACTTGCCACCCGCAGGAGGCTGCCCGTCCGACCTGCCACCAAGCCGGCCAACCTGACTCTGTGCGGTTTCAGGTGCCGATAAGCCTAGCGGGACATTGCGGCTTCAGGGGAGCAGGGGGAGGGCTGGGACTGAGGCAGAACATCCGGAAGGTTTCGACTCTGTTCGTTTTTAAGCAGGGCGGCCGGCACACAGCTGCCCGCTGCGTTGTCCTTTCTGTGCCAAGGAAAAGGTCTGGAGGCTCTTGGATGCAGCTGGGCGCGGAGTCGGGGTCTCAGAGCCGAGGGGCCCCCCTTCCCTGGCTGGAGCGCCACGCCTCTCGCAGGGCGGGAAGCTGTCGCCTAGGGTCTGCGCCCGCGTTACCTGCATCTGACCGCCTCTGCTCCTCTCCCACCCGGAGCTTCCGCCGCCGGCGATGGGAACAGGGTTCCCATCCAGGGTACGGTCCGCGGCTGGTCAGCGGCACGGCGGCCGGCTCCTGGAAACAGCCAAGCCTCAATGCCCACCGGCGCGGGAGCCCCAGCCTCGCACACGCGGAGGCGGGGCCGGGACGGGAGAGCAGCAGAGAGAGGCCTGGCCCGGCGGGGCCCTCGGAGGCGCAGCCAGACGTGGCCACCGCGGGCCGCGTGAAACCTGCGCGAAGCGCCACGAGGACCCGCAGGCTCGGAGCGGCGCGCACACCGGTCTCCCCTGGAGCGAGCGCGCCGCCTCGGAAGGGCGCTGCGGTCCCCGCGGTCCCCGCGCCGCAGGTGCCGCCAGAGCCGCCTCCTCCCGGGCCGCGGCGCACCGTCCGAGCCCCAGGCCGCGGCCCCAGGAGGGTGCCCCGCGGGGACACGCCGCCGGCCCGCCACCCGCACAACCGCCGGGCCCTGTGCCCCCGGCCAGGCCCCGCGGCCCCGACCCAGCCCCAGCCCCGCGCCCCGACGCCGCGCCCCCCGGCCCAGCCCCCGGCCCGTGCCGCTCACCTTCCCGGCCACCCGGCCGAGCCGCACGATGCCCAGTTTGAAGTCGGTCATGGCCAGGCCTGCGCTCGGCCGGCGGCGCCGCTCCCTGGGGAGGTGCCGGGCCGGGGCGGGGCCGCGGCGCGCCGAGCGAGCCGGGCGGGCGGGCGGTCAGGGGTCGGGTCCGGGTAGCCGGGCGGGACGAGGCTGGGCCGGGACCGGGCCGCCTCAGCCGCCGCCTCGAGCCCGCCGGACCTGCCACGCGCCGCCGCTGCCGCCGCGCGCACCACCGCGAGCGGAGACGAGGGCGGGGCGCGGCGCGGACACACCCCCGCCCGCCGCCTCCCGGCCAATAGCGGGGTGCGCCCTGAACCAGCCGGCGCGCGCCGCTTCCCCGCGGCCAATGGGGAGCCGGCCAGTGCGCAGGCGCGCGGAGCAGCAGGGCGAGCGCGGGGGAGGGGCGCGGCCGGGGGCGGGGCGCGGCTGGGGGCGGGGCCTGCGCGGCCGCCCCGCGACGTCAGTTTCGCGGGAAGCTTTGTGCCGGCACCGGCTCTCTGGCCGCCCCGACCCCGCGTTTTACCCGGGGTCCCGCGCCCCGATCCCTGGGCAGTTCCGGGCGTTGCGCCCCCGGCGGTCCGAGGGCCCGTGGTCAGGGTGCAGGACTCGCCGCGGCTCCCATAAACGGCCTGCGCCCAGGGCAGCCGGCAGGGGCGGGATCGGGGGTGAGCGCCGGACCCCGGTGCCCCGGCCGCGCCTGCAGGAAGGACACCGGAGAAGCCCAGCTGAGTACCCGCCTACCCCCCGCCCCCGCCGCCGTGTCTCCTCCGCACTGGGCCCCGTTCCCGACCAGGCGACCGGCCCCCAACCCAGGCGACACCAGCCTTCCCCGGGCCGCAGGCTCCTTAACTGAGGTGGGCGACGTCCAGGACGCAGAACAGCTTCTCCAGGGACTCCCGGCCTGCCTCTTGGGGGACCTGACTCTTCGGGGGGGCTGCCTCTTGGGGGGCCTGCCTCTTTGGGGGGCCTGCCTCTTGGGGGGGACTGCCTCTTAGGGGGGGCCTGCCTCTTCGGGGACCTGCCTCTTCGGAGGCCCTGCCTCTTGGGGGCCCTGCCTCTTCTGGGTCCTGTCTCTTTGGGGGCCTGCCTCTTCGGGGGGCCCTGCCTCTTGGGGGCCCTGCCTCTTCGGGGACCTGCCTCTTCGGGGGGCCCTGCCTCTTGGGGGCCCTGCCTCTTCTGGGTCCTGTCTCTTTGGGGGCCTGCCTCTTGGGGGCCCTGCCTCTTCGGGGGGCCTGCCTCTTGGGGGCCCTGCCTCTTCCGGGTCCTGTCTCTTTGGGGGCCTGCCTCTCCGGGGGACCTGCCTCTTAGGGGGGCCTGCCTCTTTGGGGGACCTGCCTACCAGCCTTGCCTCCTGGCAACCACTCCAGCTTGGCTTTTGCGCCCAGGACCCACCAGTGCGCATACATTTAAAGCGCCTGCTCATTCCAGCGGGG
Organism: Myotis yumanensis; assembly: GCF_028538775.1. Taxonomy (NCBI): domain Eukaryota; kingdom Metazoa; phylum Chordata; class Mammalia; order Chiroptera; family Vespertilionidae; genus Myotis; species Myotis yumanensis. The sequence continues at coordinate 965,445 of NW_027223763.1, forward strand.
AAGGCAGAAGCCCGTGAGGAGTGAGTTCTGTGCGGTTAGGAGGCATCCATGCTTCGGGGGAAACGGTAGATCGATCGGCTTTAGAGGTTGGGGTCCTGGTGAAGGCGGTGAGCAGAGTAGGCCTGACGGACAAGTCAGTGAAATGAGAGGGCGTGAGTCCTGTCAGCACATGGGGAAGCGCCTTCCAGCAGCGGGATGAGCTGCCGCTGCAAATGCCGGAGCTGGGGGCATTCCTGGCATGTTTGAAAGTGGAGGTGGCCGCCGGCTGGTGTGGCTCAGTCGGTTGAGCATCGTCTTATGCACCAAGTGGTCACCTGCTCAATTCCCGGTCAGGGCACATGCCTACGTTGTTGCTCCATGGGGTGGGGGGTGGGGGGGTGGGGAGGGCGGGGGGCGGGGAACCAGCCTGGAAGTTTCTATCTCTCCCTGTCTCTATAAAATCAATAGAAACATATTTAATAATAAAAAAAAAAAAGATAAGAAAATGGAGGTGGCTATTGTGCCCAGACTGGAGTGCAGGCGGAGCAATAGGCTCTTGGCAGGACTTCGACTTTGACACCCAGAAAGAAGGGCGGACACAACGAGATACCACCACACACCTATCGGATGGTTATCGCCAATGAGTCAAACAAGTGCGGGCGAGGATGGGGGAAAAGGCAACGCTGGCGCGTTGTTGCTGGGATTACAAATTGGTGCCGCCACTATGAAAGCAGTGTCTGTCCCAGTTATCTATTGGTGCCTAACAAACCACCCCAGAACTTCCGGGCTTAAAGCAACGATTTACTTCCTCATGGTTCTGCAATCCAGATTGGGCTCAGCTGGTTGGTTCTGCTGCTGGCTGGTGTGGCCAGCTGTCTCAATTTGTCACTAATTCCTTTACTCTTTGTCAGTGTGCGATGCTCCACCCAATTGGTCCTGTGACTTGGTTTTGATGCACTTACCCTCATAGAAAGTTCTGGGACTCAGAGCCCAGGACCGAGGACGGTCAGCTTCACCTTCCTCCACCTTGGTGACATACCGCCAGGTCATCAGTCTCACTATCTGGAGACCATCATGCTGTGCAAACCCCAAACCAGCCATGTGGAGAGGCCTCAGGGAAGACACCTGACCAGTATGTCACCTGACCACACCTGGGCTCCCCCAGCCACCCCAGGTGAGGCATCACACATGCATGTCTCTTTGGCTCACTGGATAGAGCGTCAGCCTGCGGACTGAAGGGTCCTGGGTTTCATTCTGGTCAAGGGCACATCCCCTTGTGGACTCCATCCCCAGTGTGTTTGTGGGCGGGGGGGGGGGGGGGGGGGACGTGCAGGAGGCAGATGATCCATGATTCTCTCTCATCATTGATGTTTCTGCCTCCTTCTCCCTTCCTTTCTGAAATCAATAAAAAATATATATTTTAAAAAAGAAAAGAAAAGGGATGTCTTGGATGTTCCATTCTCAGCAGATACAGCACAGAACAGAAGAGCCTCCAGCTGAGGGCAGCCTCATGATCACAATAAGTAACCAATTGGGGTAGTTTGTTCTGCAACAGTAGCTACGGACACAGCCGGGCCCCTCAGCCACAGTCCCTGGGTGTGACTGAGCAAGAAGTCTGAGCCAGTGGCACTCAGGTGTCCAGGCAATTCCTCTCTCCCCCTCCCACTCCCCCTCTACCTCTCCCTCTCTCCCTCCCTCTCTCTCTCTCTCTCTCTCCCTCTCCCTCTGAGGTTTCCCCAGCAGGTAAGCAGGCATTGTTACGTGGCAGCTCCCACACCCACGGGGACGAGATGAACAGCTGCCAGGCCTCCTGAGCCACTGCAGCTGGTGTGGCATGGCCTGCCACAGCACCACCAGTCCAAGCAAGCCAGGGGCCAGCCCCGCTTCCATGGTGGGGACGGAGCCCACCTTGTGATGGGAGAAAAGCGCACGTGGAGAAGGGATGGGAGACGGGGTTGGCGGACATCTCTGAGACAAACTAACCAAGCCATTGGAGGGAGCCGCTGGAGTTCGGGCAGAGCTGTGGGAAGGAGAGATGGGTTGACGGTGCTGTGTTCTTACTTATGATGCTGCGACATCTGGGGGTCCTGCTGCCTTGGGGGAGACCGCCTCCCAGAGCGAATTCCTAGAGGCCGAAAGCAGCTTCCTGGGACCACACCTTTCACATGCCAACCAGCCAATCCAGAGCCCCCTCTCCCACCCACCTCCTTTATCTCACTCACTCACCACGCCAGGATCTCTCTGCCTCCCTCCCCACAGGGCCAGGGACTGGACACTGGAGATCACCCCCATGGACCGAGCCCGATGGGCTTACTCACAGCCTCCACTGCCTCACCCACTCCTTCCCACAGGAAACTCCAGGGCTCGGGGCCGGGCCGAGCCACCCTGGCATTGCCCCTCCTCTTGCGTAAGCACAAAAGTCTTCTTGCAAGCGAGCAGTCGTCTCTTTGTCTGTCACCTCCCTCAATTAAAACAAATCCTGGGTACATTTTATTTAGGTACATATTGATTTCAGAGAGGAAGGGAGAGGGGGAGAGAGAAACATCCATGATGAGGGAGAATCATGGATCGGCTGCCTCCTGCATGCCCCACAGCGGGGATGGAGCCTGCCACCTGGGCATGTGCCCTGATGGGGAATTGAACCATGACCTCCTGGTTCATAGGTCCATGCTCAACCACTGAGCCACACCGGCCAGGCAAAGCTTTTAAGGTGACAGGGAAATGGTCTAGAAGTGGCCACAGTGGTCAGGAGGGCACCCAAAGGCACGGGAGGTGTGTGAAATAAACACCCACCTGGAGAGTCCCAGGGAAGCCGGCGCCAGGAGAGCCAGAGGAAGGGCTGTTGAGAGAAAGGGGTCAGGTGTGAGGGCCCGGGAGCAGTTCCCTGCACAGGGAATGGGTGGGCGGTGGAGTCGGAATAAAGGCTGTGGGGGGGCCACATGGGGGTCCAGTTGTGGGAGACAGAGGGTAACCTGAGATAAAAACCACCCACTTCCTCTTCTCATTCACCCCATCTCAGCAGCAGCCAACACACCCCTCTCCTCCTGCCTTCTTGACTTCTGCAGTGACGTGGCATTCTGGGATGCCCACAAGCCTCTCCTTCCCCTGGGCGCCCTGAACTTGCTCTGGAACCCCCAGGCTCTAGGACGCCAGGCGGGGTCTGGCGCTGCCTTCCATACCCACCCCCCATCCCCCCAGTGCTCCCGGCGCCCCCTTTCCTCAGCTGGCCCAGCAGGACCCTGTGGAACAGGAAGTCCCTCCCCTTTCGCTGGAGGGCTAGATTAGGGTTCTGTGGGTTTCACCCCAAACTCTAATGGGAGTTACCATCTACACACGAGCGCATAACAAATCTTTAGCCCTTCGTCTCCCCCAAACTCATGCGAAGAAGCGCCCAGTGGGCATCTCAGACTCTGCGGGTCATGAATTTCTCCCGCACCCCAAACAACTTATATCTAGGCCAGTCTTCTCCCTCAGAAAATGCCACCTCGTTAACCCAGCTGACCTCGATGCCCTCCTCCAGGCACCCCCAGATTTAACGAGCAGGGGCGCCCACTGCCGCTCTCTGAGCTGGCACGGCCTTCTGTCTCCTGGGCTCCTCCGTCTCCCGCGTGCACCCCCCCCCCCCCCCACTTCACTCTCCACCCGCCTTGCCTTTTAGAGGCGATACATCAGAGTATGCACCTCAGCGCCCTGGAGTCACGCACATCCCGCCCCACGCAACCTCAGCCCCGCGCCCCCTCCACGCCAGCCCCGCACCCACGTACTCAGGGCCGGTTCCGCGGGCAGGCAGCTCCCGGGACCCCACCCTGAGCCCCAGGCCCGCCGCGCGCTCCCAGCGCACGCACACCCGCCGCCAGCCCTCCTTCCGCGGAGTGACGCGCGGGGCTCGGAGAGGGACCCTTCCCAGCGAGCAGGCCCCGACCCTGCACCGCCCCAGCCCGGGCCACGGCCCCGCCTCCTCGGGAGGTGAGCCGGCCACTCTCCCGGGGCAGCGGGAGACCCGGCCGGACCTCCACCCTGCGGCCCGGAGGCGGGGCCGCGCGCAGACCCGCGGGGATGCGGACCCGGCCAGGAAAAACCCAGCGGACGAGGGGCGTGGCCGATTGGGGGCGGGTCCGGGAGAGGGCGTGGCAGGGGCGTGGCCTGGAGGCGGGCCTGGGAGGCTGGAGGCGTGGCTGAGACGGGGAACGGGCTCGCGAGCGTAAGGCGTGGTCGAGGGCATGTCTCCACAGAGGGGGCGGGGATATGGGCGGGGTCACACCGGGGGACTGGCCGGAGGGGGCGTGGTCTTGCCTGCGGCGTGTCCGGATTGGAGGAAGGGCCGACGGGGCGGGGTCGAGGGCGAGTCGGACCGGTGTGGTGCTCAGAGCAGAGCCGGCCAGCAAGCGGGCGGGGGCAGCAGCGAGCGACCGTCCGGCCGGGCCCGCGGGCGGCATGGGGCGGGTGCAGCTCTTCGAGATCCGCCTGAGCCACGGCCGCATCGTCTACAGCCCCGGGGAGCCGCTGGCAGGGGCCGTGCACGTGTGCCTAGGGGCGCCTCTGCCCTTCCGAGGTGGGCGCGGGTCGCCTTGGGGCGGGCCGGGCGCGGTGGGTTCAGGTGGCTGCGCTCGCTCCGCGGGCTGGGTCGGGACTCCCGGAAGCGCTGCCGATGTCGCTGAGTCTGGGCCACCCCCTTCTCCCCTAGCACGACCCAGGGCCCGTAGGGGCGCCACTCGGGTGCCCCGGGTGCTGGGAGTGTTGGGTGGGAGGCGGGCGGCGTTCGGGGCAGAGCAGGGAGGCCTGGGTGGCCCAGTCTTCCGCTTCTGCCCTTCCTGTCCTCTGCGCCCGAGTGAAGGCTGGGAGCCTGTCCACTTTGGCAGAGCCCACTGGGACCTGGACACGGGCAAGCCTCCAACCCTCCCTGCCAGGGCTCCAGGGTCCACTGTGCCCCGCACCTGCTGGGCCCTTACTGGGAGGCTTTCTCTCCCACACCCCCAGCTCCTGGCGCAGACAGTCCCACTGCCGAGTCTGCGGGTTCCCAGCTGGACCCACGGGCCACCCGGGGCACCTGCTTACATCCAGTCTAAGCTTGTACTTGTGGACAGGGGTGTCTTGCTCACCCCTGGGTGCCCAGGCTCCCAGCCCCACTGGCATCTGGGAGGTGAACCTGAGCCCTCCTGGCCTGTCCCTCTGCTGGTGCACACACCTGGGGCTTTGGGATCAGGTTGCCGCAGCTGCCCTCCCCAGCACCCTCCACAGGTGCCGGCCTCTCCTGTCCGAGGTGACCACAGGGACCTGGGTGGGTTCTCAGGGCTCGACCCTCAGGGTGGGGGCGGGGGATCCCTGGCTCTGAGCACAAGGTTGTGCGGTGTGTCCCTGCTGGGGTGCTCCTCCACCTTGGGGTGCTCAGCCAGACCCCTGTGTGGCTGACAGCTCAGCACTTCTGGTCCCCACTGAGGCCTGCGAGCCCCTCTGGGCAGCCGCTGCCTCCGTCCTGGACAGGCCTCACCTGCCCCTCACGCCACAGTGAGAGGCCGCGGGGATCTGAGAAGCTGGTATAAGTAGCCTGCTCACCTCTCCCTAGGGGTTCGGCCTGTGGAGTCTCCTCCCCATGAGACCGTCCCCTCCTTTCTCGTCTCCCCAGTGGGAGTTTGGGGTTTGGGTGGGAGTGCGTGTGGTAGGGGCACAGCAGGGACCATGCCGTTCTTCCCTGGGGCACAAGCCAGAGGCGAGAAGTGCCATGGGGCCTGCTTCCTGGCGGGAGGGAGGGTGCTGTGCAGGGCCCCAGGCAGGAGGGGCGGCCGAGCCCCTGCGCCACGCTCATCACCTGGCTTGTCCACCTGTCACCCTCCTGTAGCCGGGGCCCAGGGAGCAGGCTGTTGGTGACCACAGTGGAGGGATGGCCCGAGCTGTGGGGAACTGGACTGGTCTGGCCTGGACAGGCCCCCCTGGCCTTCGTGTGGCGGGTGGGCTGTGGGTGAGCAGACAGCTGCCACAGAGGGCCGGGGGAGCTTCACTGGTGGTCCCACCTCAGAGCGGGAGAGGGAACGGTGGGGGGTGGGCAGGGGAGCAGGTGGGTTTGGTCAGGTGACCCTGGGAGCAGAGGGAGTGTGGGCGCTGTAGCTGTGCTGTGCTTCCTCCCAGCCCGGCCTGGGTCGGGGAAGGGAAGGTCGGGCTCTTTTTCCTTCTTTTATTCAAATGATACTTGTTGAACCCTTGCTGCCAGCCAGTGATGCAATGGGAGGCCTCCATCCCCGGGAAGGACATGGAGAAGGACAGCAGCCAGCCCCCAGCCCCATCCCCATCCCTGGGAAGGACATGGAGGACAGCCCCCAGCCCCACCGGCTCACTGAGCTCTTGTCACGGGCCTGACACCACCCTCCCCACTTCCAATGGTCCAACTCTGTGAATTCTCATAGCAGCCCTGGGAGGTGGGCGCTGTCATCCTCGTGTGACAGACCTGGAACCAGGACAGAGAGAAGTGGCTCATGGGCTAGAGGCAGGGAAAGAAAAGATGATTTTAAAAAAATATATATATTTAATATATTTTTATTGCTTTCAGAGAGGAAGGAAGGGGGAGAGATAGAAACATCCATGATGAGAGAGAATCACTGATCGGTTGCCTCCTGCACATCCCCCCCTGGGGAGGAGCCCACAACCCGGGCATGTGCCCTTGATTGGAATTGAACCTGGGACCTTTCAGTTCGCAGGCCGCTGCTCTATCCACTGAGCCAAACAGGTAGGGCAAGGGCTAATATATTTTTATTGATTTCAGAGAGAAAGGGAGAGGAAGAGAGAGATAGAAACATCAGTGATGATAGAACCATTGATCAGCTGCCTCCTGCACGCCCCTCACTGGGGATCGAGCCCGCAACCCGGGCATGTGCCCTTGACCAGGAATTGAACCGTGACCTCCTGGTTCATGGGTTGACGATCAACCACTGAGCCACCCCAGCGGGGCCCCGTGATAATTTTCCTTAGGGAACTGAGCAGCCCCAAACATCCAGACAGGGGTACCCGTCAGTTCAGCGCCGCCGGCCATTATACATCCAAGCACTGGTACAACTGAGCGTTCCCCACCTGGACGCCCTGCTCGGTGCTGTGAGCACACCTGCCGGCCTGCATCTGTGCAGTGGGCGCTGCTGGTGCGATGCCCATGCTCTCCTCCAGGGGGCAGGACGGTGCGCTGTGTGTGTCCATCCCTCTGCTCCGTCCTCTGGGAGAAGAGGGTGGAAGGGACAGGATGGTTTCCTCCGGAACAGCGACTGGCCTCGCTCATGCAGTCAGGGTCCGGAAGGGGCGCCCGTGTGGGTGCAGAAGGGGCTCTTTGCTGGGCATTGGGCAGGCCGCAGCGCTCGGGCCCTCGGGGGTAACCAAGGTTCGCTTTGATACCGGTTCTTTTTCCGGGGTGAGGTGCCCCCACAGCTCTTCACCTGAACTCTGGGGTGCAGACCAAGCGGGGGGGGGGGGTAGGGCGGCGGGGGCAGGTCTCAGCCACCTTGCCCGTGGGCTGCGCCTCGATTGTTGGCGTTACGAGCTGTGGTGCTTGGGGCTCCTGGGTAGAGAGTGTGAGATTCTGAGAGCTGCTGGGTCCCTGGTCCGTGCCCATCCTGCCTGGCCCCTCTCCAGGCCCCTGTCGGCCTACATCTGGTTACTCCAAGGGAGCGTCTGTTTCCCACCTCAACACAGTTGCCAACTGAAGGTTACAAGTAACAAGTCATCCCTGAGCTAAGTGGTGTTAGCTACCATCGTGGGTCGGGATTTGGACAGAGGTGGGCAGATCGATTCTTCAGCTCCGTGCGCCGTCCACTGGGGTCACTTGGCAGTGCCCGGCGGGCACCGGGGCCGGCACCGGGGCCATCTGGGGACCACGGCATCCCTCTGGCATACTCTGTTGACCCCAGCATCCCCAGGGCAGCGGGACCAAGTGGGGCCGTGCCCTGCCCACGGGAGGGTTCAAGCTGGGCGGCTTTTCCCTGGGTCTGCCACCCTGCCCTCTGCCTGCCCATGCCCGCCTGGCCGCTCCTGGGCTGTGAGGGTCGGTAGGAGCCCCGCTGCCCCAGATTTCAGGGTGGGGACACTTCCAGGCCTGGACCCAGGAGGGCTCGGCCAACGGAGCGAGGATTAGAAAGCAGGCTGAGGTCCCAGAGGGAAGACGGGACGGCACAGAGGCCAAAGGCTGGTCGCTGGCAGTGCCGATGGGGGCGGGGGAGAGCCAGGGTCCCGAAGGAACTGTGTGCTGAGGGTGACCCTCAGGAAGTCTGTCAGCAGGTGGGCCAGCCTGGGGATGCGTGGACACGGCTGGCCTGGCTGACCCCTGGCCCGGGCCCCGGGCACACAGGGCGGGCGCTTCCTCCCTGGTCAGTCAGGTGTCGGACTCTGCGTCACCTTCCCCTCACCTGACGTGGAGTCAGGGAAGGGAGTGGGACTGCCCGGAGATGCCGAGGTCTTTGACCTTGACTCAGCCCTGTGTGAGATGAGGGCGGGGCCGCAGGGCCACGCTGGTCAGCCTCTGCCCTCTACCTGCTCGGTGCCTCTGCCCCTCTTGGGCTCAGAGCATAGGTGTTGGGCTGAGACGTCCGAGTTCCTGACCACAGAACAGTGGCTGCCACGGGTTCCTGGTCTGGGTGCTTCCGCTGGGGAGTAGGGGAGGGGACCAGCCGCTGTGGATGCAGAAAGTCAGTCTGCTGGGCAGTTCTGGCCCAGGAAGTCAGGGCTGCCCCACCCGCCATTGTGTGCCTTTTCTGCCCAGGCGGGTCTGACCGCATTCCTGCAGTGTGAGGCCAGCAGCTGGTGCTTCCCTGTCTAACTGACTCGCCTGTGAGACAGTGAAGGCCGGGTCAGCGGTCACCAGCCCCACGGGCCTCTGTTCCGCATTCATGCCCCACGCATCCCCTCTGGGAGCCGGGTGTTCACAGGCTGGTGGGCCCAGGCGTGTCCTCTGGGTGACCCTGGGGGCAGCAACGCAGGTGTCCCTTGCGCCTCACCACCCTGGCGCCCTGTGAGCACCCCCAGCTGGGGGAGGGGCAGGAGCTGTCTTCTAAAAGGCAGCAAACCTTTGCTGGCTTCTCAGGCCCCAACTGGGGGGGGCGGGGGCTGGGGGGGGGGGCTGCCAGCCCTGCTTGAATGCCTGTGCTGGGGGCAGGGAGGGGCCAGGCCGGCGGCGGCTGGGCTCACCCCGTCCCCCTTCTTGCAGCCATTCGGGTGAGCTGCACAGGCTCCTGCAGGGTCTCCACCAAGGCCAACGACACAGCGTGGGTGACGGAGGAGGGCTACGTCAACAGCGCTCTGTCGCTGGCTGACAAAGGTGCGTCCTCCTGGGAGCCTGTCTGTCCACCCCCCTTTCCATCTGCCTCTGGGAACCCCGTACTGGCCCACCTCCTGCAGGGCTGTGCACCCTGATGGGTCTCTCTCCCGGGCAGGCTCTGGGCCTCGCTGGATAGGGCTGGGCTGCTGACCGGGCAGCTTCTCCTGGCTGTGGGCGGCTCCAGCCTCCGGGACAGCCCTGAGCCCCTGTAGTTTAATCCAAGCTCTCGGCCCCATCCTCTGCCCAGGCCTTGGCCCTGTGCTGCTGGGTGCAGGGCGCAGGGGCCGGGCACCCCAGCAGCCAGACCAGTGCAAGCTGCTTGGCTGTGGCGCCTGCTTCTCTCCTGGGCCCTGTGGTGTCACCTGGGGCTCCGGAGGGCCCTGGCCCCACACCTCCCTGTGTCTCCGCAGGGAGCCTGCCTACTGGAGAGCACAGCTTCCCCTTCCGGTTCCTGCTTCCTGGTGAGCGCCCCGCCTGGCCAGGCCTGTTGGTGACAGTGGGTGGGGGAGGGGGGGCCAGTCGGGTGCCAGTCTGTGCTCTCTCTCCAGCCACGGCACCCACGTCGTTCGAGGGCCCCTTTGGGAAGATCGTGTACCAGGTGCGGGCCACCATCGACACGCCGCGCTTTGCCAAGGATCACCAGTGCAGCTGTGTGTTCTACATCCTGAGCCCTCTGAACCTGAACAGCATCCCGGACATCGAGGTGAGGGGGGGCTGGTGGTCCCCTGGGTCCAGGGGGATCCCTCCTGCCCACACCACCAACGCTCTCCCCCCTTCCCCTCTCCCCAAGCAACCCAACGTGGCCTCCACCACCAAGAAGTTCTCCTACAAGCTGGTGAAGACGGGCAGCGTGGTGCTCACCGCCAGCACCGACCTCCGCGGCTACGTGGTGGGGCAGGTGCTGCGGCTGCAGGCCGACATCGATAACCAGTCCGGCAAGGACACCGGCCCAGTGGTGGCCAGTCTGCTGCAGGTCAGGGTCCCCATGGGAGGGTGGAGGGGTAGGTCACTGGCCTGCCCGGTCTCACAGGCTGGCCCTTCCCTAGAAAGTGTCCTATAAGGCCAAGCGCTGGCTCTATGACGTGCGGGCCATCGCGGACGTGGAGGGTGCCGGAGTCAAGGCCTGGAGGCGGACGCAGTGGCAGGAGCAGATCCTGGTGCCCGCCCTGCCCCAGTCGGCCCTGCCGGGCTGCAGCCTCATCCACGTAGACTACTACCTGCAGGTACTGGGGTTGGGGGGCGGCGGGGGGTGGGGGGTAGGGGGTGGGGAGGGGGCCCGGTGCCTGGACCCTCACCACCCGTCCCTCGCAGGTCTCCCTGAAGGCGCCGGAAGCCTCCGTGACCCTCCCGGTCTTCGTCGGCCATATCGCTGTGAACCCAGCCCCGCCAAGTCCACAGCCAGGCCCCGGGCCGCCTCCTGGGGCTCAATCCTTGGTGGTGCCCTCGGCCCCGCCCCAGGAGGAGGCTGAGGCTGAGGCCACGGCCGGCCCACCCCACTTGGCGGACCCTGTCTCCCTCCTCGCCAAGAGCCACTTGCAGCTGTGGCCACCTGCCGCCTTCGGTGCAGGGCCTGGCGCCCCTGAACCCTGTGCCCCGGGCGGCAGCCCCGCCTCCCAGCCTCTGCCCCCCGCCTTGTGCGTCTCCACAGGTGCCGCTGTGCCCTACTTCGCAGACGGGTCTGCAGGGCCGGTGCCCACCACCAGCACCGTGACCCTGCCCCCGGAGTACAGCTTGTGGGCCCACCCCTGTGGTGAGTGAGGGCCTGGGGCCTGGGAACGGAGGTGCCACGGGCCCCACGCTGACTTCTCTCTCTCCGCAGAGGCCCCGCCGTCCTATGAGCAGAGCTGCGGCAGTGCAGACGCCAGCCTGATCCCCGGGAGCTGACCCGCGCCGCCCTCTCCCCGCTGGCCGACCTCTGCCACGGGACCTTTGCGCCCGGCCTGACCCGGCCCTCTCAGGACTCCATGCGCCCGGCGGGCCCCCCCCCCCCCCGCAGGTGGCCTCTCCCGGCCGAGGGCCGGCTGGACCGGACCCACACGGTGTAAATAAAGCATTGCATTTGTAGCGCCAGGCGCAGGCCGGCCTCTCGGGCGCCCTCCTGCGGCCGGACGTGCGCGGGCCCAGCCTGGGGCCCCTCCTCGGGCCCGCCCTCATCCCTCCCAGGCGAGGCCCCGCCCAGCCCTCAGCCCCGCCCCAGGGCGCCAGCCTTTCTCGCCCCGCCCCTTCCGGGCACCTGGCCCTCTCGTCCCGCCCCTCCTGGACGCGCCCCCTTCTGCGCCCCGCCCCTTCCGGGCACCTGGCCCTCTCGCCCCTCCCCTCCTGGACGCGCCCTTTCTCCTAGGTCCCTCCCTCCCTCCGGGCGCGTTCCCCCGGCCCTGGGAGCTGGCTTTCCCGTGGAGCCCAGGCCTTAGTCCGGAGGCCCCCGGTCCCTCCTGTGCACGCACCTTGGCTGGCCCGGCCGGCACCCACCCGGCCAGGCGGCGCAGTTCAGATCTGCGCCGGAGGAGGTCCCGCGGGGGCGAAGGGGCGGGTTTGCCCTTAGCTTCGGCCTCAAGTGTCACGTTGCTGCTGGAGCTACTGCCACGTCTGACCGAGGCCGCTGCTTGCCTCCATCCAAGTGGGAGCGCGGGCCTGCTCCTGCGGTCTGTTCCCAAGGGCTGTCCCCTAGGACTCGAGGAGCCCACGAGCGGAGCCAGGGTTTTGCAGAGATGTTTCCCAAGGGGCATCTGCTGACCTTCCCAGCCCTGCCCGCCTGCCAGTGGTCCTGGAACCAAGTTTGGGAAAACGGGAGGTGGGGTGAAGGCTTGGGTTCGGAGTCTGGCTCTGCCATATGGTGACGGGTGACCACGGGTCTGCTACCTTAATCATCACAAACTCATGGGCCTCGGAAGGGACAGGTCGAGCCCCCATGCCAAGTTGACTTCTTGAACATTTAGCAGTCCAGAGGGGGGATGTGGCCTGGTGGTGTGGCTGTCATTCTCTGGTCCAGGTTCCACCCCAGGAGCCAGGGCAGCTGATACACTTTTCACCCTCACCCAGCTTTCTGGGCCTGCCCTGCCTCCTACTTTTGGGGGGGCAGGCTGGTAGATGATCATTTTGCACACATCCCACTGGCCACCCTTTGCTGTGGGAAATGTGCTTTTTATCGGGCAGCCATGCACCCGGCCAAATTTTATTATTTGTAGGACAAGAAGCGGGTGGAAACCGGAGAAAAGCACAAAGTATACCACCAACAGGATAATCTAACACATCTGCTAGAGGCTGTAGCCTCAGACGAAAGGAAAGTCCGCACGGGTTCAAATCGCATCTCTGCCTCTAGACCAGTGGTTCTCAACCTTCCTAATGCCTCGACCCTTTAATACAGTCCCTCATGTTGTGGTGACCCCCAATTTCATTGTTACAAATTGAACATAATTAAAGCATAGTGATTAATCACAAAAACAATATGCAATTATATATGTGTTTTCCGATGGTCTTAGGCAACCCCTGTGAAAGGGGTCGCGACCCACAGGTTGAGAACCGCTGCTCGAGACCGTTGGGTGGCCTTGAATACAGCTCCCTCGCTTTGCCTTGCACGTTCACAGAACGTGGGCGAGAACAGTGACCTGTCCCTCCTGACCGACCTGATGGTTAGAGTTAATCTGTCACCTGCAGAGCACAGCGCCTGACATGTTACCAGGGGTCCCGAGGACAGGGGCAGGCTGCCCTCATGGTCCCAGACAGGAGTGCAGCCTATGCCTGACATTTCACTTCTTTTGGTATTTGCCTGGTAAAGGATTGTTCTTCATATCATTCACTGAACAAATGTTCATTTAAAAAATATATTTATTGATTTCAGAGAGGGAGAGAGAGGGATAGAAACATCAACGACGAGAATCATTGATCAGCTGCCTCCTGCATCCTCCCCCCGCGACACTGGGGATCGAGCCCAAAATCCAGGCATATGTCCTGACTGGGAATCAACGTGTGACCTCCTGGTTCCTCGGTCGACGCTCAACCACTGAGCCACGCCGGCTGGGCCAAATGCTCATTTCGAATCCCACACGCCAAGTATAGGTCTAAACACCAGGACACATGACAAAACCCTTGGCCTTTGGGACTTAACATTACAGTGAGAAAAACAGACAATATGGCTACGGAGCAAAACCAAGCAAGGAAGTTCTGGGGAGCGGGATCATTTTCTGAGCGGTGAGGCAAGCGAAGGCTCCCTGAAGAGGTGGAGTCGAGACCCAAGGGTGGCAGCGAAGTGAGCCACTCAGATACTGAGCTAAAGGCGTTTCTGGGAAGGGACGGACCAGGGCCCAAGGCAGGAGATGGAGGGGGCAGCCCGAGAGGCAGGTGTGGGCCAAGGTGGGTCAGGCTGGGTGGTATGAACCACGACGGAGAGAGAACTCCCCGAGCCTCCTGTCCCAGGCTCCAGGCAGAGTTTGGGGGTCCCCAGCCTGCCACGAGCTGACTTAGGCTGCCAGGAAGAAAACGCTGGAAGGTTTCCTGGGTGGGCAGGGGCCTCCGTGTCCTCCTCTGCACCCGTGTGCGCCGTGGGTGACAGACTTGAAGGCATTTCCTGGCGTCTTTCTCCCGGGAGACCGAGCCTGCGTGGGGTGGAGGGGCCCATGAGCCTTCCACTCGGCCTCCGCAGGTCTTGTTTCGAAGACTGGCCCGAGAACCCCATTTCAGCCCCCGCTTCTCTCCGCCACTCCCCGGGTACGGGTACGGGGACGGGAGGAACTGGTCGGGACGAGGGGAGCGGGTGGCCTGAGCCAGTGCTTCCAGGGCATGGAGCTTGGGGTGACCCGGGACGCTGCGCGGCTGGGGCACCTCCACGTCAGGCATCTCCCCTAACAAGAAAGAACACCCCCAAACGGGGGCAACCCTCCCCAAGGGGACGTTCCTCACCCCACCCCCAGCCTTCCCAATGGGGACCTTGTCCCCGAGCAGGGCACACCCTCCCTCACAGTCCGACAGGCCGCTGCTGGGGCGCCCCGGGCGGACAACGCTCCCCGGGGGCCGGCCACCCAAATGGGAGCAAGTCTCCCCGGGGGACAGCCCCTCCCCCGCCCCGGGCGGCCTCCGCTGTCCCGACTCCATCCCCGGCGGGCGCACCCCCCACAACCCGCACAGCCCCGACCCGCACCCCTTCCCGACCTGGCGCACCCCACCCAGGGCACCGCCCAGGAGCGCAGGGCAGGGCCGGCCCCCCGAGAAGGCCCGCGAACACCGAGTCCGAGGTCAGAGGTCAGGGCCCTTGTCCGCCCCCGCCCGCCCGCCCGCCCAATGCCGAATCGCAGCGAGCTGCGGTTGGTGAAAAGGCCGGCCGCCGGCCTCCCCGGGAAGGCGTCCCACTGGCCCCGCCCCCGGTCGGCCCACGCGCCCCGCTTCCGGCTGACGCACGCTCGCGCCGCGGACGCCGCTGTCCGGGCCGCAGTGCGCAGGCGCGGGCGCGGGCGCAGGCGCAGACTCGCCGGGAGGCCCGCCCCGCCCTGGGCCGCGAGGCGCGGGCGGGGCGATGGCGCGCGGGAGGGGCGGGGCCACGCTGCGGGCCCGGGCCATGGCCGCCGCCGATGCCGAGGTGAGGAGCGGGGCCGACGGGCCGGCGGCGGGCGCGGGCGCGGCGGGCGGCGTGGGGCGGCGGGGGCGGGGGCGCCGAGCGGGGGCGCCGCGCGGGCGGGCGGGGGCGCCGCGCCGGAGACGGGCCCGCGCTTCCTCGCCGCCGCTGCGCCTCAGGCCGAGGCCGGGCCGAGGCCCCGGGCGTGCGGGCCGCGCGGCGCCGGGCGCGCTTTGTGCGGGCGCGGGCGGGGGCGGCGCGGCGGGGCGGGCGCGGCGCGGAGGGGGGCGGCCCGGCCGAGCCCGCGGGGCCGCGAGGACAGGAAGGAAAGTGGGGCGCGCCGGCCAACTTCGCGGCGCGGCCGGGCGAGCCTGTGCGCTCCGGGCGCCTCGCTGCGCCCCGCTGACCTTCCACTTTGTTCCGAATAGGACGGCCGCGTTTGTAACGAAAAGTTGGCGGCCGCGCTCCTCCCCGGACACGGCTGCCCGGCCCTGGCGGCTGTCAGCCCGGGAGTGCGCGACTCGGGTGGGTTCCTGAGCGAACCTCCGCCCGGCTCCGGACGGAGAAACTTGGCTTCTTTTGTTAACGCTCCCGGCCTCCCCCGTAGCCGGGCCGAGGGTGGCGGCACGGGAT
The DNA here is from genome assembly GCF_028538775.1 of Myotis yumanensis. Classification (NCBI taxonomy): domain Eukaryota; kingdom Metazoa; phylum Chordata; class Mammalia; order Chiroptera; family Vespertilionidae; genus Myotis; species Myotis yumanensis. Next base: position 980,888 of record NW_027223763.1, read on the forward strand.
CCCACTCCGGGCGGACCCCCGCTTCCCGCTGGAGCGCAGGGCGCCGCGCCGGCCCGCGGAGGGCGGGTGAGGTGCGGTCCGGGCCGCGGAGGGCGGGTTTGGGGAAGCGATGACCGAGCGGCTTCCTGGGCAGCCCCTCCAGGTGCCGTGAGAGCCGCGGGCTCTTCCGAAGGTCGGGGCGCCGGCCGGGCCCGGGCCCGTCTGAGAGCCCAGTAGTGGACACTCTGCTCGTCCTCCCCTCGCGTCGTCGGGAGCCCGATGTTAGCGGGACGCAGGGCAGTTGTTGAACTCCACGCGGGGAGTGTGTCCCGCGCCCTGCAACTTTCAGGGAACGAAAGGTGCCTGCGATGCGGGAGGCGCGGCCAGGCTCGCGGGAGGGCAGCCTGCGGTGCGCTGGGAGCCGCTTGCTGAGCGCCCGCCGCGTCCCGGGCCCTGCGAGCCCGGGGAGAGCCCCGTCGGCGCTTTCCTGCTCAACAGGTGAGGGAACGGACTGGGAAGACGTCGGACCAGTCGGTCCTCGGACTAGCACGGTCCAGGGCCTGGCACATAGTAGGCTTTTCATTGATACTTGCCGAGCACAGGGCCCGGGACGTCTCCGATCCCAGGCAGCCGGGGCTGGAGCGCTTGGCTGAGCCGAGGAGCTGAGCTGTGGGCACTGCACTACCTGTGCCAGCGCCGCCGCAGCGCCCGCCCTGCAAGGGCGCCCTCGTGGAAGCCTGGTGGGTGCTGTCTGCCGTCGGCGCCCCAGGAAGCAAGCCCAGCGAGGCCCAGGGCTCCGAGCCCGTGGCAGAGGCGATGGGTGCAGGCGGCCCCGTCAGAGCCCGGCTCCCTCAAAGTGTTCACTCTGTCCTGGTTTCCCGCCGCGACTTCCTGACCCTAAAAAGAACTGAGTTCCTGGGCTGTCCCCACCTCCACTTTGTGGATTAGTAAGCGGGGCTCCTGCGGTCTCCTGTGCCCGGATCTCGCAGCCCCAGAGCCCAGGGGGGCGCACTCGCCTTAAGGCTTCTGACCCAGCGAACGCACCTTTCAGCCGGAGGCCGCCCTGGCCAGTCCTATAACTTCCGGGCAGCCGGGCTGCCGTGTATCTTGAACCTTATTTTTTGTTCCTTAAAGTAATATTCGCACATGCAGGTCGTTTAAAAACTCAGGTGGTGCTAAGAGATGTTTACAAGAGGCCGCCCTCCGCCCAGCCTTTGGAAAGGCAGCGGCCACTTGGCAGTCCAGCACGTGCTCCACGTGTAAGTCACCTGCTGTGTTGTCCTGTGTTGATCTTTTTCTACTTTTTCATCACCAACTGTAGGGGTTATCTTTTGGCTTCCACTCATGGTGGAGGTGATTTCAGTTCTCTCCTACTGTCTTCCCTCAGTGACTCACAGTTTTGGTTAAATCCCCATCCAGAATCTTCATCCGTCTGTTCAGGTGCCATTGCTGAACGGGAGGCTAAACTACAGTTAAAAAAAAAAAATACATATATATATATATATATATGTATATATATATATATATATATATATTATTGATTTCAGAGAGGAAGGGAGAGGGAGAGAGAGAGAAACATCAATGATGAAAGAGAATCATTGATCAGCTACAATGCCCCTACACTGGGGATTGAGCCTGCAACTGATTGCCCTGTCTGGGAATCGAACCCATGACCTCCTGGGTCACAGGTTGATGCTCAACCGCTGAGCCAGGCCAGCTGGGCTACCATTTTTTTTTTGTACGTCCTTTTCTTCTGCCTTGGAGTCAATAATTGCCTTATTTTTTCATTTGTGCAATTTCCTTTGAACCTCAGAATAATGTTCTCACACCTTTCATTCTGTAAAACATTTCTCATTTTATGTTTTTACTGCTCAGCTCACCAGTGTTCCCCGGCGCTCCTGGGCCACGCTGCCCCAGTCAGGGTGCTGTCCTCTGGGGGTTCTCACGTTTACCGCCAGGCTCCCCGCCGCGACCTGCTCCTCGTGCTGGAGCACGGGCCCCAGGCCCTTCGCAGTGTCTGTTGGGACTTGACTGTGTGAGAGTGAGTGTGTCCTCCCCCACGTTCACAGGACAGTGGGCTGAGCATGGCGTTCCGGGTGGGAAGTAGTGTTAAGTTTGAAGTGGCTCCAGTATCTTCTAGTTTTCATCGTTGCTGTCGCAAAGTACAGTTTGATTCTTAATCTTTGTCGAGCGGTCTTCCGCTCCTCGCTGAACTTCCAGTCACTGCGTCCGGGATTGTCCCAGGCCCGGGGTTCGCCTCAGGGGTAGCCTTCCCCTGTGCCCTGGGGCGTATTGAACGGCCCAGGAGTCTGGAAATTGATGCCCTTTCATTTATAGGGAGTTCCTGTAGAATGTATTTGAGGTGGGTTATAATCTGCTATTTCCTCTCTGTTCTCCTTTTCTAATCCCTTTACTTGAGTGGTAGGCTTTCAGTACTCTAATTTTTAAAATGTCTTCTCCTTGTCATGCATTGATCTTTTTGTTCTACTTCTTTTAGGAGCATCTTTGATTACTTTCCAATTCTTTTCACTGAATTTTTAACTTGCGCTTTCATGTTCTTTACTGTTCTCTGTTCTTGTTAAAATACCTCCTGTTCTTGTTTTATGTGTATATTATTCTTTATTTCTATTTTAGTTAAATTTCTTCAATTACAGGTAAAATAGAAATTATTTAAAAGCCCTGACCTGTGTGTCTCAGTTGGTTGGATGTAGTCCTGTGCACCACAAGGTTGCTGGTTTGGGAATCTTGCATGATACCACTACACCAGCGGCGCCACTAAGGTTGCTGGTTTGATTCCTGGTCAGGGCACCTGCCCAGGTTGTGGGCTTGATCCCTCCTCTAGGGGGCGTGCAGGAGGCAGGTGATCGATGTTCCACTCTGCATCAGGGTTTCCCTCCCTCTCCCATCCCCTCTCTCTAAAAGCAATGAAAAGTTACCAAAAGTGTTTGTTTCTTACAGTTTCTGTTTCCCTGCACGCTCTTTGATGTCGTATCTTTTGGACTCTTGCTTTCGTGCTGGAGACTGTCCAGTGTCTGGTGACCCCGTTTAAGAGTAAAGGGATACAGAGGGGAGGCTGTTGGGGGTCTTGTTTACTGTTGGAGGGTGAGGACTCATGTGTTTTTGGCTCCCCCCAGATGTTCCTGTCTGCTGGCTTGGCTTCCTTGGAGAAGGGTCCTTCGCCTTTGTCTTGCCTTGTTGGTGTGAGTGGATGTTCTGGAAGGTGAAAGGCAGCAGGAGGCGGCCTGCCCGTGGCTCAGTGGGGAGCCTGACCTGATGCTCCTGTTTCAGTGGTGGAGTTGGCCCCTGACTTGCTTTGTGCCCACTGTCCCGTGAGGTCCATTTCCGGTGGGGTTTACAGAGCTGACCTCTGGTGTCCCGGGGCTGCAGAAGAGGAGTGCTTGACTGAGTGTGGGGGGCCCAGGGACCTACCTGCGAGTCCAGCGTCCCTCACGTGGGTTTTCACATCCACACCCCCCCTTTTTTTAAAAATATATTTTATTGATTTTTTACAGAGAGGAAGGGAAAGGGATAGAGAGTTAGAAACATTGATGAGAGAGAAACATCGATCAGCTGCCTTCTGCACGCCCCCTACTGGGGATGTGCCCGCAGCCAAGGTACATGCCCTTGACTGGAATCGAACCTGGGACCCTTGAGTCCACAAGCCGATGCTCTATCCACTGAGCCAAACCGGTCAGGGCCACACCCCTTTTTAGCTGCAGGCATCGCCCCCACTTCTGAGCCTTGTGTGGGGTCCCTGCCCTGGGTCTTCCTGTTGATGTTAGTGTGGGGCTTCTCATGGCTCCTAGTGGAGTGTGCTTCTCTTTCCTCTTCTCTCTCTAGTTGACTTTTGATGAGAGAAGGGGTTGGAAGTCTGCTCTGCCGTCCAGGAGTCAGAAGCAGTTACTGTGAGTCTGCGAGGCGAAGCTCAGCCACGCTGGGAGCACAGCACCTGTGGGCTGGGCAGGGCTGGGCTGGGCTGCGCTGCCTGTCGGGTCTCACTGTGCTCTGTGCTCTGGGGTCTTGCGGGTCAGCCAGGGCAGTGGAAGCATCTCAGCCCTGTGCCTGCCCACAGGGACGTCGTGGGCAGCTTGGTTGTTGGAGAGCCCCCCCTGTGGTCAGTGCCAGTGGGGGGCGGAGCCCTGGTTTCCTGCTTTTGCTGCTTGTCATGTCACAAAACGGTTGTGTGTATCTGACCACAATTTGTTGAGTTTGTCTTTGAACATAATGTAGCTCACAAGAACCGTATTTTTGGCTCTTCCCTGCAGGAACTTGATGTTCTTTGTCGAGTGTCATTGTCCATTTGTCACTGTGAGCTTGGCCTTTATTTTGGTCAGGGGGCAGCAGTGACAGGGCGTGGCTCCCGGGGCCGTGATCTTGGCAGGTGTGGTGCAGAACGCATCTGTTCCAGGCTGAGATGCCCTCCGTTCACTGCTCGCTTTTATTTAATTCCTGGCTTTTCCATTTGTTCAAGTAAATCTCTTCAGAGGTTTTGGATTTTGAAAACAAAACGTTGACGTGGTTCTTTTAACTTGGAAGGTGGCATTTCCTTAGAGACGGTGTCTTCCCGGGTGGGAAGTCACTTTCCCAATAACATCACTGTCAGGGGTATTTTATTTTGAAAAAGTTTTTGGACTGCTTTCTGCATCTTTTTTTTTTAAAAAAATAATATTTATTGATTTTTTTTTTTTTTATTGATTTCAGAGAGGAAGGGAGAGAGAGATAGAAACATCAATGACGAGAGAAAAATCATCGACCGGCTGCCTCCTGCACGCCCCCCACCAGCGATCGAGCCCACAACCGGGCATGTGCCCTTGACTGGAATCGAACCCAGAACCCTTCAGTCTGCAGGCCGATGCTCTATCAAACTAGCTAGGGCTCTGCATCTGTCTTTTAATAGGTTTGTAGGTTCTTTTCAGAGTCTATTTGAAAGGCTCTTTCTAAGGGTCTGTGAGTACTTACAGAGCACTTCTGTTTATGAAGGGCTGTTCGAGGGATTGTGTAAGAGGGTACACATGCTTTTGAGATGGGTCCCCGATTTTACAAAATGTCATCGCGTGATAGAGCAAATGTTACCGAGCAGGAAGTGAGGTGGATCTGTGAAGAGTAAACAAGGAGGCCTGAGCTGGCCCTGACGGCTGCGCTGGACATGAGCCGTGAGGACGTGTTAGTCCAGGTCTTGAAGGCGTGAGGCAGGAATTGGGGTGGTAAGAAATAGTATGTACATTTTAACTTTTTATTTATTTTTATTTTAATTTTTTTAGTCTGTACATTTTAAATAAAAGGTTCTGGATTTTAGCAAATGTAGAAAACTGAAACCTAGAAACCCGAGAATGCCAGCCATGTCATGTCTCTTCTGATCCTCACGGTGTGCGTGTTGGTACTGAAAGTCGGCTGTGATCAGTGAGGGTGCCGTCTGCACTCTCCTCGCACCGTTCCACCTCGTCACACTTACTAGCCCGTGGTGCTTGTTGTGGGGACGTTCCAGTTTCCTTGATTATGAATTGGGTGAGCCTGTACCCTTCGGTTCAATTACTGGGTCAGAAAGGGCGAGTGGCATGAGGTGACGCTGGAGAGGCAAAGACAGGTCATATAGGGCCACGTCGCCATGGCAACAAGTGGCTAAACAGTCATTGAAGGGTTTTAGGTGTGGAACGATCTTTGTCAAAGATGCTGGTGCTGTGTGGAGAGTGGCTTGAAGGAAGACCAGCATAGAGCAGGGGCCAGTGAGTGGGCTGGGCCTGGGGACAGGTGGGGTTGCAGAGAGGCCAGTGGGTGGAGTCAGGGTTTGTGTGTTTGAGTTTGATTTTTCAGTAGTAGATAAGATAATTTCTGAGCTACGCTATTAAAAACTCAGAGTATAGCCCTACCCAATTTGGCTCAATGGATAGAGCGACGACCTGTGGACTGAAGGGTCCCAGGTTCGATTCCGGTCAAGGGCATGTACCTTGGTTTCGGGCACATCTCCAGCGGGGGATGTGCAGGAGGCAGCTGACCGATGTTTCTAACTGTCTATCGCTCTCCCTTCCTCTCTGTAAAAAAATCAATAAAATATATTAAAAAACACACAAAAAACACAAAACAAAAAAAACCTCAGAGTATGAAAGAGTGTTATAGCGTGAACCATCTCCCTCCTTAGTCCCCCAGCCACTCACTTTTCTCGGCAGGCCAGCAGGGTTGAGATCATGGAGCCCCTGCAAGCAGTGCGTTTAGGTATTTTCGACGACGTGTTATGGAATTTTCAGGTCTGCTCCGAAGCAGATGTGGGGAGAGTGAGGGCCGTGCACCTGTCCCCTTGCACCCACAGTCCCCTGCTCATGGCCGGTTCCCTCCCTCAGTTACTCTGAAGCAGTTCTCAGACACACTGCATCTGTGACTAGTTCAGCTAATACTCATATGCCAGTCAGTAAGTATCCAGCCTTTGTTCTGACTTTTATTTCATTTCAAGTTAGAAACAAAGTGTGGTCTATTCATTGCCCTGGATATATATCTCATAAAAAAACCGATGTATTGAATTCCATGTATTTATCTTTTTCTTGCAATTAAGTTTTGAAGATAATGGTTCATTTGTCCCAAACTTTCCGATACCCTTAGTTTTGCTGATTGCTTTCTCCCAGTGTGTTTGATATGCTCCTCTCCTCTGCATTTCCCGTCCTTGAGGCTGGAGACCTGGAGCTGCTGCTTCCCGGGGAGGTAGCTACCAGCCTCCTGTGGCTGCGGAGCAGCTGAACTGTGTGTGGTTGGTGTGAGTTGAGTTGTGTAAGGGCCACAAACACAGCAGGTTTTGAAGACTTCATGGGAAAAAGGGAACGCAAAGTGTCACGTTAATACTGTAAAATACTGTTTGCCTGCCATTTTGGATATATTGGGTTAGATGAAATATTATTAAAAGTAATTTGTGTTTCTAAAGTGTGGTCACTAGGAAATTTAAAATTACATACATGGCTCAGATTGTGGCTTACATTATGTTTTGGTTGGACAGCCTTGGGCTAGAGGCTCCATCAGATGTAAGTTTGTCTTTAAAAAATTGTTTTAGCAAGAATACGTAGTAACTGGTACAGTGTTGAATTTTTTAATCAGGCATAATAAGATTGTTTTGTGATGTTAATCATTTATATTATTGCTCAGAGCCAATAACTCATCAGGGGTTGCAAAATGGCGGTCTTTCTCCATTTATTAGCTGGAATACTTCTACAAGGAAAAACTGCTTTGTTACCGTCCTATATAATAAAAGCCTAATGTGCAAATCGACCAAACGCAGAATGACCAGGTGGAATGACCAGTCGCTATGACGTGCACTGACCACCAGGGGTCAGATGCTCAACACAGGAGCTACCCCTAGCCTGCAGGCCCCAGGCCAGCCAAGGCAGGTACCAGCGCCGCCCCCACCCCGCGGGTCGCCCCACAGATGGAGGTGGCGTGGGGGCAGGGCTGGCGAGTGGGCAGTACGCGCCCCCCCCCCCCCCCCCCTTGCTCCTCCAGTTGCCCCACAGATCAGCCCTGATCGCAGGGACCCTACCCGTGCAGAATTTCGTGCACCAGGCCTCTAGTAAAGTATTCCTGTGGGAAAGGAGATACGGATTCTGGGTACTGCAAGCACCTGACACCCGGAGCCTCCCGGAGGGCTGGCGGACCTGTGTAGCGGGAAGTGGCTCGCTATGCTGGGGAAGATCATTGTCTCCTCCCCGATGCATCCCAAGGCTAGTGTTTAGGCTGAGGGCGTGTCCTGAGCTCCTGGAGCCCTGGGAGGGACCAACGCCGCCATCACGTGGCAGGGAAGGGCGGTGCGCCACGCCCGCTCAGGGTGCCCTCTGCTCCTCTTGGAAGCAGGGCAGGTCCCGTCATGCCCCTCCATGGGGTTCAGGAACGGCAAGGCCTTGAACCAAAGTATGGAGGTTGCATTTGGGGGGAAATATTTTTACTGTATGACACAAGTACTCTAGAAAGATGCACATGTTATGTGTATGTTTTCCTCCATGTCTCCAGTCCAGCAGGGACATTACCAGGACCACGCAGTCCCCTGGGCCCTTCTGGTGTGTCCTGTACTTCCCCAGGGTCACTGCCGTCTCGGCTTCTGATGCCGCGGGCGGCTCTGCCTGGTGGTGAACTTGGTAAAAGGCTGCCACGCCGTGTGCCCGGGGTCTGCCTTCCCGTCAGCGTCACATGGGTGAGGTTCGCCTGTGTGTGGCCCCTGGGAGTGCATTCCTTCTCCTGCTGTGCACTCCCTGGCATAGCGCCTCTTCCTCCTCCACTGTGCTCTGTCGTGGGCATTGGAGCTGTTTGCAGTTGGGGTGCTCGGGCAGAGGTGACGTGAACCTGCTGTGTGCCCTTTGGAAGACAGGCACCGTTGCTGTCGGGTGTACCCCGGGTGGGCGCTGATCACAGGGTGTGCGTGTGTATCGAGTGGTTCGTGCCACATCACAAGTGGAAGGCGTGTCCGTGGCTCCACATCCTTGCTGACATCTGGTGTCATTTGTCCTTTTCTTTTTAGCCCTGCCATCCTGGTAGGTGTGCTGTGTGTTTAATTTTGCCTTTCTCCGATGACCAATGACGTTAAGTGCCAGTATGCTTTTTGGTTATTTTGTTCAGTCACTTTTGGGATGTGCCTATGTATTTATTTACTTATTGACTGGGGGGTGGGGTGGGGTGGGGTGGGGGGTGAGCGCGTACATGCACAAAAGAGCAACATTGATTCGTTGTTCCTCATATTGATGCATCATTGGTTGATTCTTGTATGTGCCCTGACCAGGGATTGAACCTGCAACCTTGGCATATCAGGATGAGGCTGTGACTGAGCGACCTGGCCAGGGACTAGAGTAACTTTTTTTTGTGTAGACCTGCCACACTGTTCCCACAGCAGATGTAGCGTCTTACACCCTGCTGTGGCGTGTGAAGGTTCCAGGTTTCCCACACATCGCTAGCACTTGTCATTACCTACCTTTTTGATAGTCGCTGTGCCCGTGGGTGTGAAGTGGTATCTCTGCAGGCTTGATTGGGAGTTCCCTACTGACTAATGATGAGCATTTATGTTTTTATTTTTTTTACTTTATTGATTTTTTACAGAGAGGAAGGGAGAGGGATAGAGAGTTAGAAACATTGATGAGAGAGAAACATCAATCAGCTGCCTCTTGCACACCCCCTACTGGGGATGTGCCCGCAACCCAGGTACATGCCCTTGACCGAAATCGAACCCGGGACCCTTCAGTCCGCAGGCTGATGCTCTATCCACTGAGCCAAACCGGTTTCGGCCATTTCTGTTTTTAATATGCACTTGCTTTTTTGTTTGTTTGTTTTAAAATATTTTTATTGGTTTCAGAGAGGAAGGGAGAGGGAGAGAGAGATAGAAACATCAATGATAAAGAGAGAATCATGGATCAGCTGCCTCCTGCATGCCCCACACTGGAGATCGAGCCTGCAACCCAGGCATGTACCCTGACCAGGAATCAAGCCCTGACCTCCTGGTTCATAGGTCAATGCTCAACCACTGAGCCACGCTGGCTGGGTGATGTTGAGCATTTTTTATTTGCTCATTGGCCAGTGGTCTGTCTATCTTTACAGAAATGTCTACAGAAATCCTTGTCCGTTTCAACTGGCTTGTCTATTTGTTGTTGAATTATAAAATTTTTTTACATTTTGGAGGGTGTAGATACAAACCCTTACAGTCTATGATCACCAGATATTTTCTCCATTCTGTAGTTTGGCTCTTTGCTTTGTAGGTAGTGTTGTTTGAAGTGCAAATGTTTTTAATTTTGATGAAGTCCAATTTGTCTACTTTTTTTGCTTGTGCTTTTGGTGTCATATCTAAGGTCAAATCTAAAGTTACGCGTTGTGTTTTTCTTCTAAGAGTTTTATAGTTTTAGCTTATATATTTTTGTCTAGGATCCATTCTGGTAAAATCTGTATACATGGAGTGAGGTAGGGTTGTTTTATTCTGCATGTGAGACCACTGGTTGAAAAGACTGTTCCTTCCACATGGAGTTGTCGTGACATTGGGTTGTAAACCAGTTGACTATCAATGTTAGGACTCATTTCTGGACTCTGAGTTCTAGTAGGTTGATTTGTACGTCTGTCCGTATGCCAGGACCACACTGTCTTGATTACCATAGCTTTGCTGTAAGTTTTGAAGTTGGGAAACAAGAGTCCACCAGCTTTGTTTTGCTCTTCTGGGTCCTTTTTTATTTATTTTGTTTTATATTTTTATTGATTTTAGAGAGGAAGAGAGAGGGAGAGAAAGAGAGAAACATCAACGATGAGAGAGAATCATTGATCAGCTGCCTCCTGCACCCCTCACATTGGGGATCGAGCCTGCAACCTGAGCATTTGCCCTGACCAGGAATTGAACCGTGACCTCCTGGTTCATAGGTCAGCGCTCAATCACTGAGCCACACTGGCCAGGCAGGACACCAATTTCAAACCCAGGCTGCTCCCGATATTCGGAGAAAACTTCAGAAGCTCTCTTTAGGGCCACGTACCTCTACCTCAAAAATAAGAAAAAAAAATAAAAATTGGGATGGGTGTTGGACATTTTAGCAGTGGTTTTTGTGGGTAGATGCGCGGCAGCTGAGAGGAGCCACGCTGTGTATTGCCCTGTCCCGTGTCCAGTGCCGTCAGGGGGACGGGTTCAGAGTCTGACACGGTGGCCTGGTCATTGGCCCTGCAGGGATCCATCTATTCGCGTGGCTGGGGCCAGGGAGTGTGGTCGTCATGATAACGGCTGCAGGTGTGTTCCATTGGCAAATGGGGTTTAGAGTCCGTGTGTGTTAGAGTCGGGTGCTCTACCAGGGACTTAGATGGCGTTTGCCCTTTAGTGCTTACGGCAGCCCTGCCAGCCAGGTCGGGTGACTGTCCCAGTTCTTCCTTTCACAGAAGAGGAAGAGGAGGGGCTGTGTCTTGCCAGGCAGTCTGAGGTGTGGACCACAGTGTGCACAGCCACCAAGTAGAACTTCTTTAAGAGTCAGAGGCAGTTCCACTCCAGCTTGCTGCTTGCAGTCTCAGCTGCAAACCTGGAAGCTCCTGAGTGTACTCTGCCCGGCCCGTCTGGAGTGGGCGGCGCCCCTCTGCAGAGTCCTCTGGCTGCCTGCACCGCTCACCAGGCAGCTGGTAGCCCCCGCTGCTGCTTTTGTCTGATTTCCGCCTCAGCTGTGGCTCTCCCTGCCATGAACTGTGATCGTCCTGCGAAGCAATGCTGTTACCTTGTCGTTGAGACACTGGCTAGACCTGGGTGGGCTTGCCCTTCCTACTTCGAATTTCTGTTTCTGTTTCGGATCATTTACGTTGCTTTCAAGACAGGGTGTGAGTGGCAGCTACCTCCTCCTGCCCCCGTCCTTCTCCTTCACTCTGCTGAGGACCTGAGGCTGCAGGAAGCTGCCTGGGCCTCGCTCTCCAGGGACCCACTCTGGCGGTGGACAGCTGTGTCCTTCCCGAAGCTGTGGACACGGCCCATGTGTCCATCTGTCCGCAGATGGGCATTGGGTTGCTGCACTGCTTGTCTCCTGTGCATGCTGCTGCTGTGACGTCAGCAAAGCTTGGTGTGGACCTCTGCGTTCATTCTCTGGGTGTGCCCCTGGCAGTGGGATTGCCAGGCCAGGACAGCCCCGCGCAGAGCTGTTCCCCAGGTGACCGCACCGTCGGCATCGCCGCCAGCCGGCCGTGAGCCCAGCTCCCGCGCCCTTGCAGCCCTCACTCTGGCTCTGGCTGCGGCAGCCTTCCTGAGTGTGAAGCGCTGCCTCGCGGAGGGTTCCTTGTGTGTGATGGTCAGTGAAGTCGAGCATCTTCCTACGAGCTCGTTAGCCATTCGAACATTTTCTTTTAGGGATTCGAGTCCTTCCTTCAGTTCGGTTCTCTTTGTTGCTGGTCATCAGCGCTCGTTCTCCGCAGGCACCTCGTTCCGTTCGCTCGCTCTGTGGCGTCCACAGGTGTTGTGCTGCTTTTACGACTGAAGGTGGGACCCTCCCCCAGCAGAAGGCTTGCCTGGCTTTATGATGGAATTGCTTCGCCGAGGGCATGCGCTGTGTGGCACACGGTTGCTTGTAGTGCTCCTTGGTCACCCTTACTGTTGAGGGAGGGGTAGCACTGCTCACCTCGTATCCTGACTTTCCGTCTTTTCTCTCTTTCTTGGTCAGTTTAGCCAAAGGTTTGTGATTATGTTGAAGCCTCAGAGAAGTAACTTGATTTTGTTGCTACTCTATTGCTTTTTTCTTCTCTATTTCATTTATTTCCACTCTAATCTTTTTTTCTTTTCTATTTCTTTTGCTTGCTTTGAGTTTAGTTGCCCCTTTTCTGGTTTCTTTTTTTTTTTTAAATTAATATATTTTATTGATTTTTTTACAGAGAGGAAGGGAGAGGGATAGAGAGTTAGAAACATAGATGAGAGAGAAACATCGATCAGCTGCCTCCTGCACACCCCCCACTGGGGATGTGCCCGCAACCAAGGTACATACCCTTGACCGGAATCGAACCTGGGACCCTTCAGTCTGCAGGCTGACACTCTATCCACTGAGCCAAACTGGCTAGGGCCTTTTTCTGGTTTCTTAAGTTGGAAGCTTAGGATCTTGGTTTAAGTTCTTTTCTGATATGGGAGTTTAAAGTGATATATTTTCCACAAAGTGCTTCTTTAGCTGTGTTATGGAATTGTGTCCCCCTCAATGATATGTTGAAGTCCTAGCCCCTCCCACCTCAGAATGTGACCCTATTTGGAAATAGGGCCATTGCAGTTGCTTTCGGAGGTTGCATGTGAGTAGGTGGGCCCTGATTTCATAGGACCTGTGTCCGCATCAGAGAGAAGGCCTGTGAGCACAGACGGAAGATGATGTGAAGGTGCACGAAGACCACGCCATGTGCCTGGAGGGATGTACTTACCAGCTAGGAATACCTAGGAGGCCCCTGGAGGGGCAAGGAAGACGCCCCCTAGCGCCGTCAGAGAGCGTGGTCCCCGACACCTTGGTTTTGGCCTTCTGGCATCCAGAACCGGGAGACGGTGAATTCCTGTGGTTGTAATTCGCCAATTTAGGGCGCTCTGCTGCGGCGGCCCTGGCGCACTCAATCCAGTGGCCTCCTATACATTTCGAAATGTTGTGTTTTTATGTATTTTTTTCAGTGCAAAATATTTCTATTTTCCCTTGTGATCCCTTTTACCCATGGGTTATTTAGAAGTGTGTTGTTTAATTTCAAATATTTTGGTATTTCCCAGATTTCCCTGTCGTGTTGACTTCTAATGTAATTTCATTATGGTCCTGCTTTGTTATTTGTGTATTTTTGTTGTTGCTGTTGTTAATCCTTACCTGAGGATATTTTTCTATTGATATTTAGAGAGAGTGGAAGGGAGGAGGAGAGACCGAGAGAGAAACATCGCTGTGATTGGTTAGGGCTGCTTTAGCCTCCATTTGTTTAAATTGGTTAGTTTTTTAATGGCTCAGATCCTGTTCTGTCCTGGAGCGCGTTGGCCGAGTGCTGAGCAGACCGCGGTGGGCTTGGCCGTGGTGGGGTGGGCTGCTCCGTGGCAGGGGTCTTGGTCTCTGGTGTTGAGTCCTCCTGTTCATCCTTATTTCCTTTATAGTTTCTCTGTACGTCTCTGACAGTAGGGTGTTGGATATCCCACTCTTATTGATGAATTTCCTTTTCACTGTTGTCAGTGTTTGCTTCATGCATGTGAGGCTCTGTTGTTAGTGTTGTGTGTATTCGCAGTTGTTCTTTTATTGTGAAATGCCCTGCTTGTCTCTAGCAGGGTTTCTTGTTTGCAGGTCCATTTTGTCTGGTAGCCGTCTGGCCACTTCAGTTCTCTTACGGTTTCTCTTTGCATCCTGAGCCTTTTCCTTGCCTTTTATTTTAAAATCTTTGTGTCTTTCCATCTGAGACGTGTCTCTAGCAGACACATAGTGAGACCATATTTTTAAAAAATATGTTTTTATTGATTTCAGAGAAGAAAGGAGTGGAAGAAAAAGATAGAAACATCAGTGATGAGGGAGAATCATCGATCAGCTGCCCCTGTACGTCCTACATGGGGGATTGAGCCCTCAACCCGGGCATGTGCCCTGATCCTGGTTTCTAGGTCGATGCTCAACCACTGAGCCACGCTGGCCAGGTTACTGTCATATAATCTTTTTTTTTTTTTTAAATATATTTTATTGATTTTTTACAGAGAGGAAGGGAGAGAGATAGAGAGTTAGAAACATCGATGAGAGAGAAACATCGATCAGCCGCCTCCTGCACACCTCCCACTGGGGATGTGCCCGCAACCCAGGTACATGCCCTTGACCGGAATCGAACCTGAGACCCTTCAGTCCGCAGGCCGACGCTCTATCCACTGAGCCACACCGGTTTCGGCTCTGTCATATAATCTATAGTAATTATTCATTTTCTTTTGCTGTTTGCATGAAGTCTGAGAATGCTGTTTAGAAGATATTGCCACCTTTAAGAAGGGACTTCAGGTGTTTATTGTTTTGTATTTCGAGCTACAGCCTGGACTTGCCTGGAGGGCTGGCCTAGCTGTGGAGGGGAGTGGGGGTGGGTGCGCGTGTCTGCAGTGGGTCCTGCTTCTCTGTGATGCGGTGCGTGGGCGCCGGGCTCTGAAGCTGAGCTGCTCATGACCGGCTGGTCGAGTGCTCAGGTGCCCTTGGGCGCCACGTGGCCTCAGACTCCTTCCTAGGTTATCTGTCAGTTTTTTTAAAATTTCTTTATTGATTAAGGTATTACATATGTGCCCTTATCCCACCATAACCCCCCCAACTCATGCCCTCACCCCCCTGTTGTCTCGGGGAGCGATTTGTGTGGGGGCTGAACTGTTACTGATGGTTCTGTAGGATTCTCCACCATTTTTAGGGCGTTGACAATTGTACAAATGGTTTCCTTCTGAGAAAATGAAAATTATTTTAGAATGTTTGTCAATCTGAGGTTTCAGGTGCACCGTGGGCCCCCACTGGGGCACGCTCCCTGCCTGGAGCTGCCTCTATTTCATGACCCTGCTGAGAAAGGGCACTGAGCGTGCCAGCACCTTCCGTCTGCCGTTGGCTGTAGCGAGTGGCACTCACCGAGGAGCGTGGATGGAGGTTGGCTGTAGCGAGTGGCACTCACCGAGGAGCGTGGATGGAGGTCCTCTTCCCCGTCAGCCCCTTCCACAGGCGCTCTGGGCCGGTGTGGCCTAGGAGGTAGGGTCCCCCCCCCCCCCCACAACCCTGCTTGAATGGAGTGGGGAGCGGGGGTAGGAGGGCCCCCCAAAGCTGCAGCGCTGAGAGCTGGGTCAGGCTGGTCACCTGGCGGGAAGAGGGAAGAAGCTCCTAACTTCTCCAGTCATGCTGCTGGGAACCGGCTAACAGGGCGTCTCTGTTTCCTCCTTCCCTGCCCGGTGGTCCCGGTGGCGGTGATGGGAGAGGCTGGGAGGGCACGAGTGAGAGAGGGCAGGCGCTGGGCTCCCTGTGGCCCGAGGAGCTGGCCTTGTCCCTGTCACTTCCCCCATGTTCCATGCAGGCTGCAGAAAAAGGAGTCTGTCTCCGCCCCCCCCCACTGGCTCCCACCACTCCCCACTGGCTCCCACTACTCCCCAAGAGGCCCTTGGAAGGGGTGCCTTGCCCATCGGGAGCCGCGGGCATGGCAGGTTGGGGGATGGCCTGTTCAGGCCGCCGAGATCTGATTGGGAGACGCCATTCCCCTGGAAGGACGGAGCAGGGAGGCTGTGACAGATGCAGAGACTGAGGGACACAGGTCTCACTGGGGCGATCTCAGCCGTTCCCTGGAAAGCGAGCTGGGTGTGAGCTAGTGGCAGGCATGTCCTGGGGGCCTGGGAGGGGCTGTGGGTTCAGCCTGGGAACAGCAGGAGTGGCTCCTAGGCTGCCGTCCTAGACAGCATTCTTGGCACAAAGGGTGGGGGAGGGTAGGCCACTCTCCTAGATCTGAGGAAACGCCAGCTCCGCCCGCGGAATGAGGAAGAGGGAACAATAGGGAGGGCTCTGTGCCGGCCCCTGGCACCCGGGCGGCTGGTCCTGCTGTGAAGGGGCCGAGAGGAACCACTGCACCAGGTGTGCAGACGGGTGATGTCCAGGTCAGAGGGGTTGATGTTGGCCCTCAGCTCACAGGGAGCGTTCGTTTTCATCCTCAGAGAAAAAGGAAATGCTTTTAGAGGAGAGGTCCCCAGGCCTTCAGGTCGCCCTCCGCCCTGTTGTCGCCCTCCCCTTCTGCCCCCTTCCCTCTCTTGTCTCTTCCCCTCCCTCCATTCCTCCCCATGTCCTTCCCCCTAGATGAGCGGTCCTTCCGTGGAAAGGGGGGGCCAAGGGAGACCATTGGCAAGTGCAGACTGCAGCCTGGGGGGGCGGGGGGAGGCAGGGCCTGTGGGGAAGCAGGGCCAGGGAGAGGCCTGTTTGCTTTTCATTTTAAGAGAAGTTTAGAGATGGGAGGTGTTTAGCGTCAGAAGATTATTATCTTCTGCTTTAAGTGGGATGAGTCATCTGTGACCATGGCATTGAGAAAACAGAACAACAGAACCAAAAAGAAAAAGTTTAAGTGAAGAAAAGTTGTAGTGAGTTTTAAAATTAATGTATTCGGTCAAGCATTTTGTCTCCTTTTTAGAGAACTCGAGGAGGAAAGGTAAACTCTGAGGCTGTTTCTCAAAGGCCTGGCCTTTTTGGCATCTGAAATGTGGTAGGAATGTGTGTCTCGCCCGCCCCGGTGTGCGCACCCAGGAATGTGTCTTATGTAGAATTTGTGAGCTCAGTGGGTTTCACGGAATCAGAAAAGAGCCCATGCAACCCTCTCACCTTCGGAAGAAGCCCTTCTCAGAGTTGAATCAGATGCACTGGCTGCCATGGAGGTCCCTTTCCTGCCAGCATCTCCCACTCCAGACTCGCTTTTAAAGCAAGAGAGAGTGCTGGGAGGAGAGCTCATAGCTACTTGGTAGCCTCTGGACGGCACATTTGTTCTTTCCTGCCTTGGAGAGGTGCTGGGGCCAGTGGGAAGGCAGCCAAGCTGGAGGCAGGGGTGCCCGCTGTCCCCCTCTAGGAGCATGATTGACATGGGGCTTCTAGTCTCCTTCTAGAAGAGGACTGTCTTTCCCTCCCTCCCTCCCCCCACACACCTACCATCCACCCATCCCTCCACCCGCCCTCCATCATCCATCCACCCACCCCACCCTCCCATCCACCACTCATCCACCCACCCACCCACCCACCCACCCACCCACCCACCATCTATCTACCCATCCATTATCCATCCATCCACCTACCACCCACCCACCCACTCATTCACCCACCCACCATCTACCTACCCATCCATCATCCACCCACCCACCATCCATCCACCCATCTATCTACCCATCCATTCATCCACTACCACCCACCCACCCACTCATTCACCCATCCACCTACCCACCCACCCACCATCCATCCATCCATCCACCCACACACCACCCACCATCCATCCATCCATCCATCCACCCACACACCATCCATCCATCCACCCACCACCTATTCATCCATCCACCCAGCCACCATCCATCTATCTATCCATCCATCCATCCATCCACCTGCTCACCATCTACCCATCCATTCATCCACCTACCACCCACCCACCCACTCATTCACCCATCCACCCACCATACCCACCCATCCACCTATCATCCATCCATCCAACCTGTGTTAATTACCTATTCTATGCCAGGATTACTAGTCTGAAAACTTGGGTATGTCAGTGAGCAGAGTATGAAAAATCCAGAACATTTCATCATGCTAAAAAGAAACTTCACAGCATCAATGTCCCTCCTCATTTTTCTCCTCCCGGTAACCCTTGGCAACCACTAATGTACTTGGTGTCTCTGTAGATTTGGATGTTCTGGACATTTCCTGTAAATGGAGTCATGCACTATATGCCTTTGTGACTGGCTCTCCTGTGCTGTCTTCCAGGTGCTGTCTTTTGGTGGCGTCACAGTGGGGGGACCACACACTGCTCCTCATTCAGCAGCTGGTGGTCACGTGGAGGGCTTCCCCTCCATGCTGCATCGGCCAGCATCCTTTTTCATCATAACGTGAAAAATATTTTTCCTGTTTTGTGGGTTGGCTTTTCACTCTCTTGAAGCACAAAAGTTTTTAGTTTTGATAAAAACCCAGTTTATCTTTGTTATTTCTTATGTGAAAATGATATTTGATCCAAGACTTAGAAGAGGGAAGGGCGTGACTTCTGGGGTGAGAAAAACAAAACAGAACAGTGCTCAGGCGGAGCTGGGAGGGGGGCTGGCTGCCCGTGAGGGTGAGGAGCCCTGCGGTCAGCTGGGAGCGCCACTCGGCTGAGCCTAGAGTGAGGGCTGGCGCGCAGCTGTGCACAGATCCTCTGGCTGCCGGCGTGTGAGGTCCTAGGAGCCCGTGGGGTCCGTGCGAGGCTTACGGCCTGCTGCTCCCCACCTCTCCTTTCACGGGACACCTCCCGCCAAGCCTCTCCTCTCCCTCCGCTGACTGTGCCCCCACCTGGGGGCTGCTCTCCTGGCTGCTGGCCGGGTTCTGCCCACCTGCCACCTTCTCAGAGCCTCCCATTCTCACGCTTGCTCCTTCCTCCCTGCCCTCCTCCCTTCCTCCCTCTTCCCTGGGGTGCAGGCAGGGCTCTGACCGTGGGGCTGGACCACCCGCAGCTCATCTCCTGCTTTGTCCTGCCCTGACCCCTCCTTCCAGACCCAGTGCTGCTGTGGCCCTGCGAGGTGGGACAGCGGTCAGTCAGCACTCCCCCCCCCCCCCCCCGGCTGCCATCCATGGCTCGGTGGTTGACCATGAACCTATGAACCAGGAGGTCACAGTTCGATTCCCGGTCAGGGCACATGCTGGGGTTTTGAGCTTGATCCCCAGTAGGGGGCGTGCAGGAGGCAGCCGATCAATGCTTCTCTCATCATTGATGTTTCTGTTTCTCTCTCCCTCTCTCTTCCTCTCTGAAATCAATAAAAATATATTTTTAAAAAGTCTCCAGTGTGATTAGGAGTGTGGTCTTCAGTTGATGAGGGAGAAGGGAACACATTGCCCGGGTTTTCTCCACTTGGTCTAGTCTGGTGGCCACCAGATGGCGCCGTTGCTCTTGTGAGCCACAGCCGATGGCAGGTGCAGCTCTCCTAGCAACCGGGGCGGTGTTGGCGGTGTTGCAAGAACCACCTTTGCCACTTAAGGTGATCTGCTGTTAAGCAAAGTGCTTAACAAAGGGCCGTCTTCTCAAGTCCGGGCGGCCTCACGGAGAGGAAGACCTCGGAGGATAGGGGCTCTTCCCAGCAGCCATTTGTGGAGCACCTGTAGGTACCTGTACGGACAGCACCACCGGCCCTCGTGTGCTCACAGGCTCCGCCCCTCTCTGCGGCTGCCTTTGTGTTCGTGGTGTTGCACACGGGATTGCTGCTCACGTGCCTCTTCGATCTGAGAAAAGGAGCCCGCTTCTCCCTTTTCTTGGTGTATAACTGACCTCCCGCCTTCAGAAGGGAAGGTGCCCGCAGGAGAGACCGCTGTGGAAGCTGCGCCATCATGGGAGGGGGAGGAGCCTGGTGCTAGCCGGGGCCCTGAGGATGTGCAGGGACTGTCCTGAGGTCAGGTCACCCCCTGCTGTGTGGGCCGTGCGCCTGGACTCGTCCTGTGGCCTCCCGGAGCCTGGGCTGCTCCGGAGACCTTGGGCAGCAGACGGCTCGCAGGGGAGCTGGGCGGGCAGCTGCTCCGCGGGGCGGGGCGGGGCGCAGGGCCCGTCCTCAGGGAGTCGCCCCGCCATGGCCAGTGTTTCACAACTTCTTTCTCACATCCAGGCACTTTCAGCTGTTCCTCATGTTGGTAATTGTGTGAGGTATGTATCGATGGAGGGTAGAAATGACAAAATCACTAGGAATCTGGTAGCACTCCCCACATGGAACAGAGCTTGTCTTTGTGGTGACTTGGTATTTGCTCAGCCCCAGCGTGCGCAGAGTGAGCGCCTGGGAGTTTGTGGGTCCTCCCCTGACCCGTCGTCCTCAGGAGCCCGTGGGTCTGGAGCGGAATGACCTTGCCCTGGGACAGCCTGGAGCCCAGTGTCTCTGGCTCAGGGCTCGGGAGGTGGGTGAAGAGGGAGGGGCCGCGAGGAGAGCATCTGAGTCCTGAGGGACGACAGCGACGCCACAGCCGCAGCCCGTGTCAGTGGTGGAGCCGGGGGAGCCTCTGTCCTCATCAGGCGGAGCTGCAAGGAGCAGGTTCCAGGAGCTCCAGGAAATGAACCAGGATTGGGACCTGCCGGCCTCTATCAAGGGCCATTAGGATGAGAGACATGAAAGGCCCGGCAGCTGTCCGCCGGCCCCTCCCCTCCCAGGGCCCGCACTGCAGCCTCACCCGGCTCCTGCTGGGCAGACACCCAGAAGCGCCCTGACTCAGCTGGGCTTCTCTTCTGTTCTCTCTGTCTTGCTGTCCAGCTCAGCTGGGGGCCTTGCTGGGCAGCCGCCTGTGTGATCTGAGTGCAGGAGGCATCTGGATGCCAGAGGCCTGCGCTTTACAGTTCATTGTCATCCTCAGGGACAAGGGCAGGCCCCGTTCTGTAGGGCATCCCCGTGAGGAGGAGGCAGGGGGGGCAGGCGCAGCAGGTGGGAGCTGGAGAAGCCACAGGCCGGCGGGCTTTGCGGAAGAGGTGGATCTTCGCGGATGAAAGCAGAAGGAAGACGTGCTGTGGCCGAAGCTCCAGGGGATTGCTCAAGGGAGGCCCGCATGAGGCGGTGGACTCATCCGGGTGCTTGACAGGCCAGAGCATGGGCGTGTCAGGGTAGGGTCAGCAGGCTTCTGTAAATGGCCGGGTGTGTAGGCCTCCAATTGTCTGAAATGCCTCTTCTTTTTTATTTCTGTCAGTTAAAAAATGTACAAAAACGATTCTTCGCTGGTGGGAGTGTGGGTTTGGGCTAGATGAGGGCAGTGGGCACGGTCTGCCCACCCTGGCCTCCCCCGAGCAGCGCCCTCCGTGCTGTGCCACGGAGTGTGAGCCCGAGCTCAGGGTCACGGGGACCCCGTGTTTTAAGGAGACGCTGGTGAGATCACAGCTGTAGACGGAGAATTAACTGCAGAATGGATGTTGGACCCAGAGGAGCGGCTGGAGGTGGGACTTTAGGGACGAAACAACTAAAATAAGAAGGTGGGGTGGAGTGGAGAAGAGGCGCAGGCGAGGGGACGCCTGACGAGGGCGTGCGTGGCCCTGCCGCCGTGGTGACAGCACTGGGAAGAGTAGGTGTCTTCAGTACCAGGCTGGTGAAAGGATAGATGGCAAACCAGTGTGCGCTGTAACCGCGTGTAAAACCCTGTCGGCATGCGAGGGGCTTACTCGAGGGGGTGGGATCGTGGGTGATGTTCATTTTTTCTTATTTATACTGACACCCCTTTCCCCATGGCATTGGCTGGAGCCCCCAGTGTGTGGAACAGCATTAAGCAGAAGCAGCAAGTGGAACCTCCTTGACTGGGACCCAGTCTTACAGGAAGAGCATTGAGCATTTCTCAGAGATGCGCTTTATCAGGATGAATGTTTTTTTAATCATGAGAGAATTTACCAGACGCTTTTTCCTGCATCTATTGAAATGGTCATTGTGATTTTGTCCCATATTCTGTTAATATTTGTTACATTGGTTTTCAGACGTTAAACCAGCGTTGGGTTCTGTAGTTTTGTTGTGCGTCTTTGACTTGCTCTGTTTCCTGTGTGAACTGTGCTCACAGAACGAGTGGGGAAGTGCTGTTTCTTTGTGCCAACCCGTAATTACTGGGGGGTGGAGTATGCCTGCTGGCCATTTGGGAATGCCTGTTCAGTTCCTTTGTCCATCTTTTTGTGGTTGTCTTTTTTAAAAAATTGATTTGTACTTGTCTCTTCCTTCTAGAGTTGAATAACATTAAACCTGTTTATTGTACCAGCCACGCGGTGGAGCCTGTGTGTGACGGGGTAGCTCACCGTGGACGGAAGTGCCCCACCGTGGTCTCTGAGGCTCTGATCGGAGATGGGTTCAGATGGGCACTAACAGCCTGGGTGGCATCCTGTTCACCCCAGTTGGCGGTGTTGCAAGGCGCATGGGGGACGTCTGTCAGTCACATGAGTATGTTTGGATGGCTACACACAAACGAGAGGCCCGGTGCACGAAAATTCCAGGGGTCCCTAAGCCCAGCCTACGCCCTCTCTCACACCAGGAGCCCTCGGGGGGTGCCTGACTGATGGCTTAGGCCCGCTCCCTGCTGGCCCTGCCCCCCACCAACTGGTCATTCCGCTGTTTGGTCGATTTGCATATTAGGCTTTTATTATACAGGATGTTATAGTAATTGGCTTATGAGTAATTTTTATCTTTTAGTTTTTCCCAATTCCCCTTACTTAAATTTAAAAACGATAGAGTAATGAATGAATTTTCCTTTTGAAAACCAAATCCTGTTTAGGCAGGATCTACCCTGCCTTCTCTCACCCTTTCCAGCTCTGCCCACAGCTTCTATGGGGGTGAGTCTGGGGGACGGCCTTCCAGAAATACATAGGATCGTTCTGTATACGAGTCATTGTTTTTCTGTCCATAGAATTGTTTTTCTTTTGAAATACGGTCAAACTTAATAGAAAAGTTGCAAGTGTCATGAAAGGTTTTTATGACCCATTTGAGATTAGGTTGCCTCCTAGATGCCCTGTGCCTCCTAAATAATGTCAGTGTGTTTCCTGCAAAGACACTCTTACCGAACACAGCATAGCCACCACCACCAGGACAGTAATATGTATTTTCACAAGTATATTTATCTGCCGTGCTGTTAGCAGTATTATGCCGTGTGCCCTTTCTACGGTGCAAATGCCATTTTCTATTGTATTGTTCCATAGGCATCACTCCTCTCTTTTGAAGTAGCCCTTCCTGACGGCACTGGTTTCCTTAAGGAAGTACCTGACTGCGTCTGAAAGGCTGGGTGGGCCCCTCTCAATCCCCCCTTCCTTTATTGTGATAAAATGTACTTACGCGTACATTTTCATCATTTTAACCATTTTTAAGTACTGTCTGGTGGCGTTAAGCATTTCACAATGTTGCACAACCATCATCACTGTCTGTTTCTAAAACATTTCACCCCCCAGAAACTCTGTACCCGTAGAGCAGTAACGTCCCTCCCCTGCCGTCTACCTACTGTTTATCGTCCGTCCCGTGTAAGTGGAACTTTACAGGTTTTGTCATTTCCTGTTGCTTCTCTCACTTAGCATGATGTTTCAAGGTCCGTCCATGTTGTAGCCTTTGCCAGAAGTCCATGCCTTTTTCTGGCTGAGTTCTGTTCCCCCGTCTGTCTGTCCCACATCTTCTTTCTCTCCCTCTGCTGAGGGACACGCGTGTTTTCATCTTCTGCCTCCTTTGCGTGATGCTGCTGTGGACGTTTGTGTGTGAGTATCTGTCCAAGTGCCTGCCCAGGGCTGGAATTGCTGGGTCATTTGGTAACTTTTTTTAAACTTTCTGAGAAACTGCCAGACTGTCCCACAACAGCTGGATCCTTTTGCGGAAGTTCCCACCAGCCACGCACGAGGGTTTCCGTTTGCACAGCCGCCCCACACTGGGGTGGCCCCACACTGGGGTGGCCCCACACTGGGGTGACCCCACACTGGGGTGACCCCACACTGGGGTGGCCCCACACTGGGGTGGCCCCACACTGGGGTGACCCCACACTGGGGTGGCCCCACACTGGGGTGACCCCACACTGGGGTGGCCCCACACTGGGGTGACCCCACACTGGGGTGGCCCCACACTGGGGTGGCCACACACTGGGGTGGCCACACACTGGGGTGGCCCCACACTGGGGTGACCCCACACTGGGGTGGCCACACACTGGGGTGGCCACACACTGGGGTGGCCCCACACTGGGGTGACCCCACACTGGGGTGGCCACACACTGGGGTGGCCACACACTGGGGTGGCCCCACACTGGGGTGGCCCCACACTGGGGTGGCCCCACACTGGGGTGGCCCCACACTGGGGTGACCCCACACTGGGGTGGCCCCACACTGGGGTGACCCCACACTGGGGTGGCCCCACACTGGGGTGGCCACACACTGGGGTGGCCACACACTGGGGTGGCCACACACTGGGGTGACCCCACACTGGGGTGGCCCCACACTGGGGTGGCCACACACTGGGGTGGCCACACACTGGGGTGGCCACACACTGGGGTGACCCCACACTGGGGTGGCCCCACACTGGGGTGGCCCCACACTGGGGTGGCCCCACACTGGGGTGGCCCAGCGTTTGATGGCAGCCAGTGGGTGAGGCGCCGCTCCTGTGGTGCTTGTGATGGGCCGGCGCCGCCCAGCAGCCGTCCTCTCCACTCGGACCGCCTCTCTGCCTCCTGGGCTCTGGTGGGTTTGTTCCTTCCTCCTGAATATGGGAGCTTTAACATCCTTCTCTTCCCATGACACATACATGGAGCACGTTCACTAAAAGTTTACAGGAAATTGCTGATTCTATTGAAATGCAAAATAGGCAGAGCTAAATGAGAAGGCTGGCAGAACTCGAAGAATTTGGAACTGGCATAAAGTGAGAATTGTGAAAAACACCAGGCCGAATTGATTGCTCAGGTGCCAGAGCATTACAGGGAAGCGCCTTCTGTTGACATCATCATGAAGTATTTCTGTGCCTCGACATTTCTAATGGCTGCTTGTCATTAAATGATCTTTTCCAGTCAACTTTGTTACTGTGGGAAGGAGTTTTTACAAGAGGAGAAAAAGCCGGCAGCGTGAGCGCCAGGCAGGTCTCCGGAGAGGGCAGGTGTCACCAAGCTTGATTTGTCGTCCTCTCCAAACCCAGAGGAGCGGTGTGAACTAGGAAGTGGGCTTATTTGTGGTGGGAAGAGATGTGTGTGACTGTCTCCACTTGGAGGACAGCCAGACTCCAAGTCCACGGTGAGCCCAGCCTGTTCGCACAGCCCTCGGGACCGACGCCTGCTCTAGCTGACACCAACCCCGGCCCAGGCCGGGCTAGTTTCTGTGCTCTGCAGACGAGGTGACCAATAGCACAGCTTCTTGCCGAGGGGCGGGGCCATGCTTTCCCGGTTCCGAGGCACCTGGCACTTCCCAGGTTCTGGTCAGGGGACGGGGTGCTGGCAGGGTAGGTCCTCACTCAGCTGCCCACCTGGGCACGGGCAGGAAGGGCACTGTGGCCATTGTCTGGCATGGTCATCTGCAGCCGTAGTGCTGGTTGACTGTGCCCCGGGGGCCAGCACGTCCCAGGGCAGAGGGGATGGCTTTCCTGGCCTGTGAGCCGAGCACTGGGCCGGGGCACCTGCAGGCTCACACATGCGCACCTCTGGTGGTTGAGGCTGGTTCTGTGGCTGCTGACCGGACGTCCCCCGCAGCTTCTCCTGTGGTCTAGGCTCCTCACAGTGTGGCTGCGCTGATGTCAGTGCCCAGCCTCCGACTCCAAGGGGCGGACACTGGCCACAGTTCCGGGCCAGGCAGGTGCAGTGGCCCGTCCAGGGATACCCCTTTCTGGAGCAGCGTCAGCGTGGCTGTTGGCGGGCCGTGGGCATGGGCTCTGTGCTGGTCTGGCCGTCAGTCTTTGGAAAACGGGGCGGAGAGACCTGTCCAGGCGAGGGCAGGAGGTCGACGCTGGTTTTCTCCTTTGCAGACAAGCCAGGGGAGGGTTAAGTAGCAGATGAACAGAGAGTTTGTTCCCTTGAATGTAAATTATGGAGCAACTGTATGTTAATTGTGTTTTCCAAATTTAGGAACTAACTCCTTTTTCTGCCAAGGGAAGAAACAAAAGGACAAAAGAGGAAAAAGGAAATCTACCAGCTGTTGAAAGGGTTCATTCTCTCCCAACCCCTTGACAATGAGCTAGTGAACTGCTGCGTTGGGAATCGCTTACCATTAGGCAGTGGGCGCAGAGCGCTCTCCATCGCAGGAGTGTCCTGGCCGGGAGATGCGTCCGCGTGTGAGCCCCCACTCGGCATGGGCAGCGCTTCTCCAGGGACGAGGCCAGCTCCGGCCCAGGTCTCGGGTGGCGGTGTCTAAAGCAGAGAGGAGCAAGGGGCAGCGCGGAACTCGGCATCTGCTGTGGCTGGAACCACACGTCTCGCTGCCTCCTGTGCTGCTGCGGGATGTGGCCGCCCAGTGAGGAGTCGGTTACACACGTGTCATGCCCGTGGGTCATGCCTTGGGTTCTGGTGCTCTCAGTGGGGAACCTGGGGTCTGCATCATCTGGCCTCCAGAGGCGTATGGCACTGCCTTCTCGTTCGTGGCCTTGCAGTGGCCACTGCGGTGGCTGGAGGGCCCGGACAGAGCCTTCCGGGTCATGCTCATGTCTCACCAGAGGCTGACCTTCCCGGCCATCCCAGGAGGCCGCCGCATGGGCCAGCCCTGGGTGACTCAGGGTGACCTCACTTACCGGCTCTGTAACGTAGGTTGTTGGACATTTGAAACTCGGTGAGTCTCTGTCACAGCAGAACACACTCTGAAATCCTGGTGCGAGCACGCTGCTTGTTACAGTGGCTCCATAGCCCGGGCCGTGCGCCCCCACCTGTCCTGACCCTCCTCCCGCAGGGCCCGCGCTATCCAGCCACCACAGTGACTGTCACCTGGGACATGGTTTGGGTTCAGGACTCTATTCAGAGAAGTCATGGTGGCGAATGGCTGGTCTGCCTCGCAGGTTCCAGTCTGACAGTTGTTTCCCTTTAGCAGGCAGTTCCGGCCAAGGGGGAGACCAGGCAGGACTGCTGCGTGAAGACCGAGCTGCTGGGAGAGGAAGGTAAGGGGACCCCGTCCGGCTTCTCCTCTCGCCCCTCCCGGCACGCAGGCACACGCAAGGTCTAGGGAAAGAAAGCCTCATCGAGGAGTGAAAAGCAGCCCTTCAGGTCCCCCCAGAACAGCCACCTGAACAGTGCTGGGTGCAGGGGGTGCTCCTGCCAGAGGGCGCGCTGCTCGGTTCTCGCAGCCACACGCTGACGCTGCCTGCGTCTCGGACAAGATAAAACGAGGCTGGGGAAGCACGCCCTCCCTGGCTCCCCTCAGGCCTTTTCTAAATCCAGTGGTGAGTGAGGCCAGGGACTCCCCTCACACCGGGCCCGGAGCTGAGGCCAGGAGCCACCAGACATGTCCGCAGCAGCCAACCACGTTGCATGCCTCCAGCCTTGTAGGGCTTCGTCCTCCGCCCCCTGCAGCCGTGGCCTTACCTTCTTTGGCAGCACCGCCCTGGTGACTCTCATCTGTATTTCCCTGGTGATCTTGAGCATCTTTTCATGTGCTTGTTAGCCACTTGTGTATCTTCTTTGGAAAAATGCCTGTTCAAGCCATTTGCGTTATGGAAATGGGTCGCTGATGTTTGTAGCATCTGACTCCCCCCTCTGTTGCAGAGCTCTCTATGGCTGCCGATGAAGGCTCCCCCGAGAAGCCGGGAGGAGATGCCTACGTGGCTGCAGACGGGGCCACCAACGGGTCCTGTGAAAGGAGTGATAGCGGCAGGCATGTCACCCCAGCTGAGCACACTCAGGACAATGCAAAAGCCAGCCCCCAGGAAGGTCCCAATAAACTGACCCGGATAGCGGAGAACGGGGTTTCAGAAAGGGACGGGGACGTGGGGAAGCAGAACCACGACCCGGCTGACGACCTCACGCAGACGGCTGTCATCGGGAGCAACGGGTACTTCCTGAGCAAACCAGCCCTGCAGGAGCCGGCCCTGCGGGTCCCCAGCACCTTGGCACCCTCCCTCCCCGGCCATGCTGCGAAGACTCTCCCAGGAGCGGCTGGCAAAGGGCGGACTCCCAGTGTGCTCTCTCAGACGCCAGCCGCCGCGCCAGCCAGGCCCGGGGAAGGGAGCAAAGACTCAGAGGACAAGAAGCCCGCGGCCCTGGGCGCAGATGTCAAGGTTCATAGGGCTCGGAAGACCATGCCGAAGTCCGTCCTGGGCCTGGTAATGTGCCCGTCGGGGCGGGGCAGGGGCAGCGTCCTTTGTCTTCTCTTTTGTTTGTGCCCTGGCAGGTGGGCATCAGTGCAGGAAGGAGCAGGGCAGCAGTGGGTGGCCGCCTGGGGGTGGGAGGTCAGGAGACGCTGCTCACAGTCGGAGGGGCTGCGGCGCAGCGGGCCCTCAGCCGGCGCTCTGGGCTGTGCTGGGCGGCGCCTGTGGCCCGCGAGTAAACGCATCTCGGACTCCACTCCTGCTCGGGCTGGGGACTTCCCTCCAGCCCCGAGCCCACGCCGTCTCCCCGGGCAGTGAGTAGACAGGAAGTGGGTGGGCCAGGGCCACAGTCTCTCAGACGGAGGGACGGGGGACCGCACTGAAGACACGTCCAGGTCTCTGCCCTTGCACCCAGCCAGCAGCTGGGGGCTTGGTGCCGAGAATAGGCGGGTTCCCGATTCACGCCGAGCCAGTTGCCTTTGCTGCTGTTCCCACATCTGCGAGCCCGCATGCCACCTGCACTCTGAGGGCCCGCAGGGCTGCGCGTCTCCCCTCCTGTGGATTCAGGCTTGTGGTCAGGTCCCCTGGGGTTTCTCGCACGGGCATTGCTGGGGAGCACGCTGCGGCCCGTCCGTCGTCCGCAGGGTCCTGTGCTTCCCTCTGGGCCGCCTCCCGGTGGGCCCTGAGGGCCTGGCTGCGTGTCTCCTCAGCGCCAGGAACATGCTCCGTGCGCTGCTCTGTCCGTGGACATGGGTCTTCTGCCTTCTCGCATGGCAGCTCACAGGGTTCCAGTTTTGACATTTTTGCTGGTCATTTCATATATTGATATTTTTAATTTTCACCGCTACTTTTTTCATAGTGTTCTTAGCTATATTTTGTATTACTCTTTTTATTTATTTTTTTGTTAATGCTCACTTGAGGATATTTTTTCCATTGATTTTTAGAGTGGAAGGGGAAAAAGAGAGAGAGAAACATCTATCAGTTGCCGCCCCTACGCACCTCGACTGAGGATTGAACCCGCAACCTTTTGGTGCGCGAGGCGATGCTCCAACCCACTGAGCCGCCCAGCCAAGGCTTGCACACATTCTCGTCTGGACCTATGTTTTCGTTTCTCTGTGTTAATCCGGGAGCACAATTGCAGGATCATGTAATTGGAGATTTAGTTTTATAAGCAATTGCCAAGCCACCTTCCAGACAAGCCATGGCATGTTACACCCCCAGCATGGGCTGAGCAGCCCAGTTCCTCGCCAGCGCTGGGGTTGCCGCCGTTTTAATTTTGGCTGTGAGACTTCGTTGTGGTTTGATTCTGCACACACTGGTGGCCATTGTGTGTCCTTCACGCCCGTTCCTGGGTTTACCGCGTGTCTTGTGAGCGGGAGGCTGCGGACAGGAGCCGGTGCTGGGTCTGCGTCTGCCGACCCCCTGGCCTTGCGTGTCCTCATGCTCTCAGTGTCTCGCGGGAAGCTCTTCCTGTTGATGAGGTCCAGCCAGCAAAGGGGGAAGCTCCTCCTCTCATGGCTGATGCGTTCGGTGTCACATCCAAGAGCTCACAAGCCCTAGGTCCCCAGATTTCTCTGGTTCTTAGGAGTTTTTTACTTTCATGTGAACTTTAAATATAGGATTCATTTCGAGTTAATTTTTGTATTAGGTGTGAGGTTTAGATGAAGTTCATTTTTTGTGCCTACTTTTTTTTTTTTTGGTCCACCATTATCAATTTCAAAATGCTTGTGAGAAATTTTACATCACTTACTTAATCTCCTCGAAAGTAGACTTTTATTCCATTCCCTCTTCCAGGTGTTTATTCTACCACATTTTTATTCTTGAGGATCTTTTGTCACCTCATCAGGTTCCTCTAGGGCAGTGGTTCTCAACCTTCCTAATGCCGCGACCCTTTAATACAGTTCCTCATGTTGTGGTGACCCCCAATTTCATTGTTACATATTGAACATAATTAAAGCATAGTGATTAATCACAAAAACAATATGTAATTATATATGTGTTTTCCGATGGTCTTAGGCGATGCCTGTGAAAGGGTTGTTCGACCCCCAAAGGGGTTGCGACCCACAGGTTGAGAACCGCTGCTCTAGGGAAAGAAAGCAATTTGAAATTTAATATCGAGTTTCTCTGACCATGTGCTTATTAAGTGTTAGCTTTGTTTGAATTGAGTTATTATGATTATTAGTATGCAGTTGGCTGCAACACATCATTTTGTTGGAAATTCCTGAACATTCTCCGGCTGGTCAGTTGTAGGAAAAGAGCATGGAAGGGTTTGAGGCTTGGAAACTGTTTTCCTGAAGGCCACGCCCGCTGCTCCACAGCCTGGAAACTGCTCCTTGGGGTCCCTGTAGGGGGAGGAGGAAATGCCCGGCCAGGATGGCGAGGACCGAAGGCCCCTTGGATGTGGTGCCTCTTGCTTTACAATTGGCCTCTGCTGCCCTCAGGATGGCCTGCTCCCCAAACCCAGTTCTGACTTGTTTGGTTTTCTTTGGAATCTGAGCTTTATTGAAAATTGTGAGTTTTTTAAAAAAAATTATTGATTTTTAGAGAGAGAGAGAAACATCAGTTTGTTGTTCTACTTATTTATGTACCTGTTGATTATATATTAGTATAATGTGTGTATATATATTTTTTATGCATTTATTTTTAGAGAGAGTGGGAAAGGACGATAGAAAGGAACATTGATGAGAGAGAAACATTGATTGGCTGCCACCTGCATGCCCCCTATTGGGGATCCAGCTTGCAAGCTAGGCATGTGCCCTGATCGGGTATTGAACCAGTGACCTCTTGGTGCATGGAATGATGCTGAACCAGCTGAGCCATACCAGACGGGCATTGGTTGATCCTTCTTGATTTAATATATACGTATATATTAGAGGCCCGGTGCACAAATTTGTGCACCAGTGGGGTCCCTCGCCTGGCCTGCGGGATCGGGCTGAAACCAGCTTTCCAACATCCCCTGAGGGGTCCTGAATTGCAAGAGGGCGCAGGCCAGGCCGAGGGACCCCACTGGTGCACAATCGGGACCAGGGAGGGGCGCGGAAGGTTGGCCAGCCAGGGAGGGGCTGCGGGAGGGCTCCAGGGCATGTCTGGCCCATCTCGCTAAGTCCTGATTGGCCGGACCTCAGCAGCAAGCTAATGTACCGGTCAGAGTGTCTGCCCCCTGGTGGTCAGTGCACATCATAGCGAGTAGTTGAGCGGCCTTAGCATGTCATTAGCATATTATGCTTTGGTTGAACGGACTGACTACTGGACACTTAGCATATTATGCTTTTATTATATAGGACTAGAGGCCCGTTGCACGAAGAGATTCGTGCAATAGGCCTTCCCTTCCCCTGGCTGCTGGCACTGGTTTTCCTCTGGCACCCGGGACCCAGGCCTTCGCTCCAGCCGGAGCCTTCAGTCTTCACGGCTCCGGACAGAGCCTTCAGTCTCTGCTCCTCCGCTTCGCCCCTGTGTATGCAAATTAACCGCCATCTTTGGGCTAATTTGCATATGCTCCTGATTGGCTGGTGAGCGTAGCGGAGGGACGGTCAATTTACATGTTTGTCTATTAGGTAAGATATTTTATTGATTTTAGAGAGGAAGGGAGAGAGAGAAAGAGAAACATCAGTGATGAGAGAGAATCATCGATTGGCTGCCTCCTACACGCCTGCAACCTGGGCATGGAACTGTGACCTCCTGGTTCATAGGTCGACGCTCAACCACTGGGCCACGCCAGCCAGGCATTGGTTGATTCTTATATGTGCACTGGCCAGAGTTCAAACCCACAACCTTGGTATATGGCAGTGATGGCAAACCTGTGACACGCGTGTCAGAGGTGACACGTGAACTCATTTTTTTGGTTGATTTTTCTTTGTTAAATGGCATTTAAATATATAAAGTAAACATCAAAAATATAAATCTTTGTCTTACTATGGTTGCAAATATAAAAAAATTTCTATATGTGACACGGCACCAGAGTTAAGTTAGGGTTTTTCAAAATGCTGACACACCAAACTCAAAAGGTTCGCCATCACTGGTATATGGGGATGACAGTCTAACCAACTGAGCTACCTGGCCAGGGCTTGGAAATTGTGTTTTAAGACAAGTCATTTCAATGATAAAATGAATGTTGCAAAAAATGTATCTTTGTAAGAGTGTAAAATGCTGGCGTTTGCAGGCCACACTTCTGCTGTCCCCCGGCAGTGCAGTTGGTTTGCCCTCCCCTCCTCCCCCCTTCCCCCACCCCCCCAGTGTTGGTCCCATCAAAAAGCAATAAATAGCATGGCAGGTACCTCCACTGCTTGGGCAAAGAAAGTGGAAGTTTCTAGAAGGGAGCCTTTAGTCCTGCATTGAGGTCCTTGTTACCTTGGCCCGCATTGCAGCCCCATTTCTCTGCCTGAGTTGCACACACTGCAGGGGCGTCAGCACAGTGGCCCCTTAGCTTTCTCCTTCTATCTGTGTCACCACATCCCCTCCTCCCACGTGTGCCCCCGGAATTCTCCAGGTTCTGAGAAAAAGGTGCAGCCAGTTCGTGGAGCTCCCCGCCATCCTCAGTGCAGTCACTGCCCATCCTGTGCGGTCGCGCCCGCTTGTCTGGAAGGAGCCGTGGTCTGTGCTGTGAGGGCTCACCCCCGCCGCGGAAGGTGGCCGCCGGGACACGGGCGGTGGCGAGGACTGGACCCTGTGCCAGTTGGGGTGCCGGGTGGGGTCTGGGCCAGCCTGGTGCGGGTGGGCGGCAGGTGTGACGCAGGTGCGCTCTGGGAGTGCGACAGCTGTCCTCTGTGGGGGAGGGGCTCAGGCTTGGGTGGGGTGCCCTGGGCCCATCAAGGCAGCCTCTGTGGGAGGCAGTTCTTGGCTCATGTTTTTGCTTTTACAAATAATAGAGCCCTAACAAAATCGAGAATCTTGCTTTTTGTTGTTGTTATTTTTTAGATTTTCAAAATAACATCTTAAAGAATAGGTTTGTCCCTCAGTAGCCTGTGTGGCCGTTTCCCCTCAGGGTTTGTTTTCTCTAAGACCATGCCTTCATTTGTCCTCAAGCTGCTGATTTGAGGGGACATCAGGGAGCAGAATGTGATGCCTGTGTTCAGTGACTGTTAGACAAACCTGTCAGCATTTTGCAGGGCGAAGGAGTTACATTGAAACAGTGCTCCCTGTGCCACGGCGGAGGGTGGAGGCTGTGGAAGGAGCAGCACTTGGATCAGGTGGGAGAGCGTCCTTGATAGAGGGGTAGAGGGGTGCGCCAGGGGCCAGCTAGAGCCCGCAGGGTCAGCCGCCGCCTGGACCGTGACCCCAGGCAATGAAAACACACACAGCATAAAATACACCATCTTAGCCAGTGTTGTGTCCAGTTCTGGACATGAAGGACATTCACGGTGTGGAACCCCCATGAACCTCTCCAGGACCTCATCTTCCCAGATGGACACTGTCCCCTTCAACACTCATCCCACCGCCTCCCCCCCCCGCCCACCACCAGGGATTGTCTGTCTCTGTGGGTCTGACTCCTCCAGGGACCTCGTGTGTGTGGGACCCACAGGACTTGTCCTTGGAGTCTGGTTCTTTCACTCAGCGTAACGCCCCCAAAGGGCATCGGTGGTAGCAGGAAGTCCTTCCTGCTCAGGGCTGAGTGATGTGCCGCGCGGAAGGACCACAGGTGGCTTAGCCGTGCCTCTGCGATGTCAGCCCTGGGCTCCTGTGAGCAACGCTGCTCTGAACCGTCGCGTACAAGTATCTCCTTGAGGCCCTGGTTTCCGTTCTTCCGGGTGTCGGCCCAGGAGCGGGACTGCCGGGCGGCCTGCCGTCTGTAGTTAGCTTTCCGAGGCCCCTCCACTGTCCCACAGCAGCTGCACTTGCACATGGCCGCCCGCAGTGACCAGCTACAGTGTCCACCCCCTCGCCAGCACCTGTTTTTCCTGTGTGTGTGTTGTAATTGGGGCGTAATGGATAATTTTATGGTGGTTGTTTTTCGAAAGTAGCCATTTTAATGGTATGAGGTGCTATCTATCTCATTGTGAGTTTTTAAAATATATATTTTTTTATTGATTTCAGAGAGGAAGGGAGGTGGAGAGAGAGAGAGAGAAACATCAACGATAAGAGAGAATCATGGATCGGTTGCCTCCTGTACGCCCCCTACTGGGGATCGAGCCTGCAAACCTGGGCATGTGCCCTGACTGGGAATGGAACTGCGACCCCCTACTTCATAGGTCTGTGCTCAACCCCTGGGCCCCCGGCCGGGCTCCTTGTGGATTTGAGTTGGTTTTCCTGGTGACGGGTGAGGTTGAGCATCTTCACGTGCTGGGTGGCCATTGGTGTGCCTTTGGAGAAACGAGTGTTCACATGATTTACTGATTTTTTAATCTGATTGTTTTGCTGTTGAATCGTAGAATTTTCATATATTCTGGTTAATTTCTTATCAGATATATGATTTGCAAATATTTTCTCCCACTCCTTGGGTTGCCTTTTCATTCTATTGATTGTGTCCTTTGATGCACAGAACATTTTTTAAAAAAAATATATTTTATTGATTTTTTACAGAGAGGAAGGGAGAGGGATGGAGAGTTAGAAACATCGATGAGAGAGAAACATTGATCAGCTACCTCCTGCACACCCCCTACTGGGGATGTGCCTGCAACCCAGGTACATGCCCTTGGCCGGAATTGAACCTGGGACCTTTCAGTCCGCAGGCTGATGCTCTATCCACTGAGCCAAACCGGTTAGGGCTGCACAGAACATTTTAATTTTGAAAAGTCTAATTTTCCCATTTATTCTTTTGTTGCCTATACATTTGGTGTCATGTCCAAGAAATCACCACCAAACCCAGTGTCACGAAGCTTCCCACTGTTTTCTTCTAAGAGTTTTTGTAGTTTTAGGTCTTGGATCGTTTTGAGCTAATTCTTGTACCTAGTGAGATGTAAGGGCCCATCTCCATTCTGTGTGCGGATGTCCAGTTCCCAGCGGCACTTGTTGAGGATGCTTACCTTGACTCTTCGTTGCACCTCCCGTGTGCGCAGTGGACCTGGTTAGGCTGAATGGGATTTAACATCCATCCCCCTCAAGGCTGTGGGTGGCTGTGCATGACCCCAGGGCCGGAGGCTGGACGTCGGATCCAGGCTGCTGGGGCCTCGGCAGGCTGAGCACGCGGACAGGGTGAGGAGCTCTGTACACTCAGCAGAGACAGAGATGCGTGTGATTTTTCTGTTGTGCCATTTGCGGGTGCCGCTCAGGGCAGCCGTGATGGACACCCTGCAGGCACGATCGGAGATCTTTTGATGCCGCCCGTTGAGGGTACTTTTAGTCATAACTTATTAATAAATTGGGCTGGCGCACTTCTGCACAGGGCCAGGTGGAAGTACTTAGGGTTTTGCCACACGGGGTCACTGCTGCTGCTTCTCCTTCCCTTTAAAAATGTAGACACCGTTCTCAGCTCACGGCGCTGACCCGTCCAGTCCCCGGAGCGGGCGCCACTTCCTCCCGCCTCTCACGGGAACTCATCTCGGTGGCGGGGCGTTGACCGGAAGGAGCTGTGCCGGGGGCCGTGGTCTCCGTGCGGCTGCTGGTGTGTCATTCCGGTCACTGACTGCCTGTGTCCTGAAGCCCGCAGCCAGCAAGGACCCCCGAGAAGCTCGAGGTCATGAGGAGCCCGCAGAGGAGCTCAGCAAGGACGTTTCTGATTTTGGACGACAGCAGCTTTTGCCCCCGTTCCCACCCCTTCATCAGTCGCTACCTCAGAACCAGTGCTACGTGGCCACCACGAAGTCACAGACAGGTGAGGCCCAGCGTGGGCGTCTCTGGACACGTGTCTCCCACCTGCACCTGCCGAACCAGAGCCCTGTGTGACTCTGCATGTGAGCGTGCGTGGGGGGGTGGGGGGGCGCTGGCGTCGGCGGGTCCTGGGCTCCCCTGGAAACCTGCAGCCCCCCCCTCCCCGCCCCCCGGCCTTGTCAGTCTCACGTGAAGATGGCCTCCAGGACAGACTCTCACTGCCTGGTCGCCCTGTTGGGTGGAAGACGCTGGCGGGGGAACTCCCCGTGTTATTGGGGGCCTGTGGGTGGAGGGTGCGGGGAGCGGTGCTCTGGCTCCAGCTGTTGTCCACCCCTTTCCTGTGGTGTCCTCGCTCTCCTAAGCCTGCTTCTGTTCGTGCTGTTGGGGCAGTGGCTGAACATGTGGTTTTGGTTGGGCCTTTGGGGCAGGTGGCTGCACGGTGGCCCCACCCGAGGAGGCCGGTGGATGTGCCTTGGGGTGGCGGGGGCTCGCTCTTGAGCTGCTGGGACACAGTTCCTGCAGACAGGACGGCCCCCTTCAGTGTAGAAAGGCCCTTTGCATGAGGCCTGCGCATGTGGGCATAGACATGCAGGTGAGCCCGGTCAGCCTGGTTGCGGGGGTGTGGCTGCTGCCCCCCGTTTTCCATAGGCTGCCTGGGGCGTGTCCACAGTCAGAGCAGTATGTCTTCTGGGCTTTTTTTTTTTTTTAAATATATTTTATTGAATTTTTACAGAGAGGAAGGGAGAGAGATAGAGAGTTAGAAACATCGATGAGAGAGAAACATCAATCAACTGCCTCCTGCACATCTCCCACTGGGGATGTGCCGGCAACCCAGGTACATGCCCTTGACCGGAATCGAACCTGGGACCCTTGAGTCCGCAGGCCGACACTCTATCCACTGAGCCAAACCGGTTTCGGCTGTCTTCTGGGCTTTAAAGTACTTCCTGCCGGTGCAGGGACTCAGCCGGCATCTCCGCGCCCGTTTCAGCACCGGCACAGCTGTATGCTCCCCCCATGCGCCTCCTGACCCAGGAGCCGGGGTGCAGACATTGGCCCCTTTGGCCTCTAGATACTTCAGTGTTGCTTCCTACAGTGACAGTGTAGTGTCCCTGGAAACAGGGCACTGCCACCACGGGGCAGTAGCCATGCCGTGACTCCGTGGCCAGCTTTTGCCAGGTGCCCTGTGAATGCCCTTTTCAGCAAAGGAAGCAGTGTCTGTCAGTGGGTTTCAGAAACTTCTAAACCCTGGAACTTTAAAAAAAGTGTTTAGTTCCGGCTGTTGTCCACCACTTTTCTGTGGGCGCTGTCACCCAGCGCCCTCCTGCCCTCCGGGTGGTGGACGGAGCGAGGAGGAGGGTGGTGGGAAGGGCACTGTGCAGGGGCGGGGCTTTCAGGGTCCCATTTGCATCCGTACAGCTCAGTGTTTTATTGTGAGTTAAACGGACGCCCGTGAGCGCCCCTGCCCTCTGCCGCTGTGTCTGTGCTGAATGTTGGTGGTCAGGTCTGAGAGCTCCCCTACCTGGAAAACACATTTGAATGGCACTTCTTTTTCTTTCTTTTCTCCTTTTGACTTTTTTTTTTTTAGCTTCCTTGCCTTTTGTTTTAGCAGCTGCAGTGTCTCGAAAGAAAAAACGAAGAATGGGAACCTATAGTCTGGTTCCCAGGAAAAAGACCAAAGTATTAAAACAGAGGACGGTGATTGAGATGTTTAAGAGCATAACTCACTCCACTGCCGGCTCCAAGGTGAGGGCGCGGCGGTGCCATGTGTCTGTCCAGGACTGTCTGTGGCCGACAGACCAAGGGTGAGGGGGGAGGCCTCAGTCCCTTCTGAAGGAGCCCAGGCTCTCAGGCGCCTCTGCTCTAGGCCACGCTTCCCGTCCAGGCGGTGGCGGCGCGCTGCGCTGAGGGCTAGCAGGCTGTCCTACTCCTGGCTCTGCGTGACGGATGTCCCCTGCCCGTTCCAGAGCGAGAAGGACCTGGGCGACAGCACCCTCCACGTGAACGGGGAGAGCGTGGAGATGGACTCGGAGGAGGAGGACTCCGAGGAGCTGGACGAGGAGGAGGACCAGGGCGCCGAGCAGGCTGCCGCCTTTCCCACGGAGGACAGCAGGACTTCCAAAGAGAGTGTGTCGGGGAGTGACCGCACCCAGAAGGTAGGCCTTTCCCTCCTCGGGCAGGAGGCTCCGGAGTGGACCATCGTGGGCCTGAGAGTCAGCAGTGGGCCTTCTAGGCCGCCCTCAAGTCCCTGTCTGCGTCTGACTTGAGTTTTTGTTTACTTTTCTTGCATTTTAGATTAGTTTCTTTTAATAGAGAAGCGTGTGTCTCCCTGTGCCTGTTTATTGAAGGGCATGGATGGAGCGCCTTAGGCTCTGGGTGGACAGGACTCACTTGTGGCCCGACTGCTCGTGGTGCTTGCTGCTGGCCGGTGCGACCCCTCCCCAGGGGCAGCCCTCCCCCCGCTGAGAACTGACGGGAGTCCCTGTCCTCCTGGTCGGAGCAAGCAGCATCCAGGGCTGCCGAGGTGCATGCGATCGGTACCACCTGGTGTGTCCCGGATGCCAGGCGTGTCCTTGTTATGTGGCCACCCGAGGGAGGACCAGCTTTAGGAGGGGGCCGGGTGGCAGTGCGGTCACAGCCGCAGCATCGGGGCCCTGTCAGCCAGGATCTGCCTGCAGGTGGTCCTGGGGCTCCTCCCTGGCCAGGGTCTCCAGGGCCCTGAGCGGGTGTGGTTTCTGAGCGATGTGGGTGTTCGGGCGAGCATTTGTGCGCTCTCAGTTTTGAGGGGTAGACGAGACGGGCATTGGGAGCTGGGGACGTAGGTAGTTGTGCTCTTACTGTGCCACGGAGCAGACTCGGCTGAGGACACTCTCGGTCACCTTTAAGCTGGACTGTTAAGCCAGCGCGGTCACTGCTCCGAGCCCCACTGAGCATTCTCTCCCATCGTCTGTGGTTGTGCATCTGTGACGACGTGGCACCAGGAGCGTCGCGTGGAGGTGGGGGTGGGCGTCAGCTCCGGGCGGGCTCGTCCTCCAGCCCTGCCAGGGGCTCGGGGGCCTGGGTGCTGGTACACGGACTTGCACTGCTGGTTGTGGGTCAGTTGATGTGCGCTATCTTCTAATACTGCATGGATTTCATCTTTTGTTTATGAATATTTGACATACAGAATTTATTTGGTGATAAAATGTAAAGTTAATGCACTCAAAATGGCTGAATTTTATGGAACCCGTTCCCTCGAAATGGCTGTCCACATGTGTCAACAGCATTATTGACTGATTCCCCCTGGCTGGTTTAAAAAGCGCCGTTGTCATATACAGCGTGGCATACGAATTTGAGTCTATATCCGGATTCTTTATTTTGATCCAGATTCTCATCTTTAAGAGAGCCTGGACACTGAATCACTAGATGTGGTTATAAAGGGGAAACTACAGGAATGTCAAGCTAACAAAAGAATCGGGAAACAAAGTGGGATGAAAGAAGACACTATGGCCAGTGGGAAACAAAACAAGACGCAGGGACGGCCCCGTTAGCAGGACAGTGAGCAAAAGTAGACTGAACAGGGCCATCCCCGTGAGACGCAAACGCGCCAGCCGTCCTGACGGCGCTCCGCACGCCCTAACGGTGCCGGTCGGACAGCCCCGGGCTGTGTCAGACGGTGGCCATGGTGAGGGTGGGGCCTGGCTCAGAGGAGACTGAGCGGTACGGGGCTGTTTGCAGGACTTAGTGGCGAGCAGATGAAAGGCGGAAGGCCAGAGAGCTCCTGTGTTTCAGGGGCTCCTTGTGGAGCCAGCTTGGGTTTGGGGTTTGGTGATGACTTCGTGACCCCAGGAAGGATAAGGATTCAGTTTGCCAGTGACCACAGAATGCCACGCCTGAGTGTCCACCCAGGCCACCTCCTGAGCCCTGTCTTGGCGCAGATGGAACCCGGCTGGGGCGTGTATCAGTGTGGCTCATCTCTGCAGTGTTATGTTTGTGGGATTTGTTTGTATTGTTAGTTCATTTTCATTGTTACATCACGGTGGTTTTTTTTTTTTTTTTTTTTTTTTTTTTTTTTTTTTAATAATTTTTATTGCTTAAAGTATTACAAAGAGTATTACATATGTCTCCTTCTTTCCCCCCCTTGACATTCCCCCGGCCCCTACCCCCCGCCCCCCCCCCGCCCCGTGTCTTGTGTCCATTGGTTAATTTTATATGCATGCATATAAGTCCTTCAGTTGGTCTCTTAATCCCCCCCCCCAACCCTCCCCAGGCTTCCCACTGTAGTTTAACCTTCTGTTCAATGTTGCTCTGCTTCTGTATCTACCCCTGTTCATCAGTCCATACTGGTCCCCTTTATTTGTCCCAACCTCACTGGAGTAGTCTCAACCTCACCAGGGCTGTCTGAGCCTCACCAGGGCCGTTTCAACCTCACCGGGGCCGTGCCTACCTCACGGGGGCCGTTTCAACCTCACCGGGGTCGTCCCAACCTCACGGGGGCCATTTCAACCTCACACGGTGGTTTTTTAAAAATATTTTTATTTGCCCTAACCGGTTTGGCTCAGTGGATAGAGCGTCAGCCTGTGGACTCAAGGGTCCCAGGTTTGATTCCGGTCAAGGGCATGTACCTTGGTTGCGGGCACATCCCCAGTGGGGAGTGTGCAGGAGGCAGCTGATCGATGTTTCTCTCTCATCGATGTTTCTAACTCTCTATCCCTCTCCCTTCCTCTCTGTAAAAAATCAATAAAATATATTTTAAAAAAATATATAGTTTTATTTCAGAGAGGAAGGGGGAGGGAGAGAGAGATAGAAACATGAATGATGAGAGAGAATCATTGATTGGCTGCCTCCTGTGCCCCCTACTGGGGATGGAGCCCACAACCTGAGCATGTGGCCTTGATGGAATGGAACCCCAGATGCTCAGTCCACAGGCCGATGCTCTATCCATGGAGCCAAACTGGCTAGGGCTGTCATGGTGGTTTTTAAAGTCATCCCAGTTCTCTGAGACCCTCTCTGGCCATCTTGGGGTCAAAAGTATGACTGTAAAATGCTAAAACCGTAGTTGCCTTTCACACTGTCATTTATTGGAGCTGTGCTGTGGTTTAAACATTCTCAGTTTAAATTTCTGTGACAGAAAATATTAACGGACATAACACACCACAAAGGCGCTCTGCTGTTCTAAGTAATTTTCCAGAAAATGAGGTGGTCCCGAGACCAGAACACAGCTCGTGGAGTCCCCCGAGGTGCCTGCTGGCTGCCCACGCGCCCGCCGCTGTGGGACCCGCACGGCTTCGCGGGTCCGACTTCCTCCCCGTCCCGAGTGGCCCAGCGCCTCCTGTGCGTTCCCACTGGACGCCGCTCTGTGTGCAGCCGTGTGCCCTGGGGTTGGTGATGCTCTGAAATCACTCGGTAGGCAGGGAGCCCCGCCGGGTGTCCCTCCCACGGCGCCGGCCTTCTCACCGGTGGGACCAGCGCTTGCTGTTTGGATTAGAAGCCAGTTTCAGGGCCTGGTCACGTGGCAGGCAGCTGGGGTCACAGGCGTTTTGAGCGCGGGGTGGGGCGAGGTGCAGCCCTCACTTTGTAGCCTGGGGTGGAGCCGGGTCTGCTGATTGGGGTCGGTCCTGCTGGGTCAGGGTCTCCTGTGGCCGCCCCGCCCTGAGCCTTGGCGGCCGCGTGCCGTCTTCCTCGCTCGCTGGTGTTTCCGCTCTCGGTGCAGCATCGGACCCGGTTGTTCGGCCCGTTCTCTTCTCTTCCCCGTTTGCTCGGGTTTTCGATTTTGCCTTCTTGGCAGCTGTTGTGTGTGCAGTTACCCAGCGGCCCTACGAAGTCCCCTCTCCTTCCTTCGCGGTCTCTCACGGCACTTCGGGACGAGCTGGGAACTACGTTGTTAAGCTGCTTGCTTTAACTGGTGGTTTCATTGCTCAATCTTTTTTTGTTGTGAATCCTCACCCGAGGATATTTTTTCTGTTGATTTTTAGAGAGACGAGGAGGGAGGGGGAGAGAGAGACACATCCATTGGTTGCCTTTCGGATGCTCCCTGTCTGGGGCCGGGGATCGAGCCTGCAGCTGAGGTACATGCCCTTGACCGGAATTGACCCTTCAGTCTACGGGCTGATGCTGTAACCACTGAGCAAACCTGCTAGGGCTTATTGCTCAATCTTTTTAAAATAAAATACTCCCCAACGAAACTTAAAGATAGCACATTCAATAAGCTGACCGAAGATATCTGGACCCTACCAGAAAGGTTACTGTACCACTCAGTGGTGAGCATCTTAAAGCATTTCTAACAGGAGGAGGAAGATGGGGAGGGCGGCCGCTGTCTCCCGCTGTGAACCCGCAGCTCTGGTCACCGAGGCCTCGTGGGACGAGACCAGCAGGAAAGGTTCCTGTTTGGAAGGACCAGAGAGAAGCATATGCTGAGGACGGAAGTGCCTCCCAATGGCAAGACCGCAGCTGGAGAAGGCAGGCAGCTGGAGCCGAGCCGCTCCCTGTGTTCCCGGCGCAGACGCCAGGAGCGAGGCAGTGGCTGGGCGCAGCCTCACGGATGGTCAGGCTGTGCCGACGCGGGAAACGGCGGGCGGCACAGCACATGGCCGCTCCGTTTGTCTGGTAAAGGTCGTCTCGAAGCAGACACTTCAGTGTGGATCTTCGAAGGGCAAGACTCTGAGAAACAAAGCCACAACATCTCACCTAAAAACTGAAAAGTATGATTGTAATGATGTAGTGTCACCAGTGCACTTGGCAGTACATTTAACAAGAAATGTTTGTTACCTGTAAGAAGAAAACTGAGACTTCTCTGGAAGCGGTTCAGAAAGAAGACAAGTGCGTGGAAAGACCCACTGTTGTGTGGGGGAGGACCAGGGTGTGACTGTGTGCAGACCCAAACCCTTCCCCCAGGACCCACAGGAGCGAGGGCCGAGGTGCCGAGACAAGGCCGCCACCGAAACGGGGCTTGTGAGGAGGGCGGGCGGGCGGGAGGGAGTGGATGGGGCCATAGCAGCCGTTTGTATGTAAGGACCGAGTTTATTGTAGGAATAGGGTTTAGATAGTCGTCTGGGGACCATGACGGTTCAGTAAATGTTGGAACAATCGGCTGATCTTTGGGGAAAAACAGATGTGGGCTCCTGCTTGATGGTTCCTAACAAATGTCACCTTTCCGGAATTAGATGGGGTGATGGCTGCACCCCGAACATAGTGAAAACCACCCCGTCGGACACTTTAAAACGATGAGTTTCTGGTTAAGTGAATCACTTCCCGGTGAAGCTGTGACTTACAAAAGTAAATTCCAGAAGATTTAGCGTCGACACAAATGCTGCCTGGTGGGAGGGGATGCTGGGACTTTTTTCTGATGTCCAGTGAGGAAGGCCTGGCGCAGGGCCAGACCCAGAGCCCCGAAGGGAAAGGGGGGGAAGTGTGACTGGTCCAGGTCACACCTCCGAGTTTATGCCAGGAACTCCAGAAGCGAAGCTCAGAGAACTCAACCCAGAAGACATCTGTGACGGTCAGCAGCCACCACGTTAGCATCCTGTGTGTGTAGCTTCCCACAATCGGTAAGAAAGCAAGAACCCAGTGGAAATGCGGATGCGGTAAGGCCCCGAGACCTGGCGGGGAGGTGGAGGGCGCAGTGAAGCAGCGTCTGCCTGGGGCTGGTCCCGGACGGAGGGTCCTGCTGGCTCAGGACACAGCCGCAGTGTGGAGCGCTGGGTGCGCCTCGATGGGGGCTGACGGCATCACCACGTGCTCCCACGGAGAACCAGGCCAGCGTGTGCGTGCCACGTCCCCGCCTCCAGGACCGTGAGAAGGGGCACATGGTGCTCGCATGTGCTTTAGCGACTTCTGCACCAACCGTGTGTGCGTGTGGGTAGAAAAGGATACAAGCAGCCAGAATAAGGTCTCTGTTGTTTTGATATGGAAAGAATTCCAAAACACATTTTTAATGAGAAGACGTAACATTCACAAAACTGCATTTGACGGCCCGTCATCTGACCAGACAGAAACACGTTCTTGTGTTCAGGCCACGTGTGCGCACGGGCTGAAGGCCCTGAGCCGGACTGGGCTCTTGGGTGTGTCTGTGGGGGGAAGGGGTGGTTGTCTGTGATTTGTAACCTCTGACACCTTTTCACTGTGTGTGCTCTGTTACTTCCCAACCGGATTCCACGCTCAGGACCACCAGGTGATGCGCCAGGCGCACTCATCTTCAGCGCTGACCGAAGGAGCGCCCGCCCCCGCCCCGCCCCCGCCCGAGTTTGGAAAATGTGGTTTTGATGGAATCGCTGCCACTGGAGCGTCTCATTAGTTTCTGTTTTCTTTTTGGCTTGTTGTGCGGCTGGTCAGATGGATGGCGAGTCTGAGGAGGAGGAGTCGGCCGGCACCGGGGAGGAGGAGGAGGACGGAGACGAGTCCGACCTGGTAACCAGCGGAGCATTCTGGCTTCGTGTTTGTAGCCCAGGGAACCAGGAGACAGCGCCATGCATTGTGTCCGCGCGCGGGGAGGAAGCAGGGCCTCGCGGGCCAGGCAGATGCAGGCGGCACCGCAGACAGGCCAGGGCAGGGCCGGCAGGGGGTCCCCCAGACTCTGCCGCGTGGCTGTGAGGAAGGAAGGTGTGAGATGTCAGGAAGAACCACCTGTCGGGGGCCTGGGTGTGGCAGGGGCGAGGGACGGAGCGAGGGCAAGTCTGTTGTTACCACTGGGCAGCCAAGCAGAGATGTCACGGAGGCAGGGCCCTGGGTGGGATGGGGGAGCTTGGAAATGGGGAGGGATGGAGCCTGGGCACCACGGCCAGACACGTGGGTCCTGAGACCGGGAGGGTCCTCCGAGCTTCAGGGAGGAAGCTCAGGGGACCTGGGGTCATGTGGACAGAGGAGCTCTTGGGAGGCAGCACATGGCATGTGGTGTCAGCTGGTCTGGGGCGGATGAGAGGAGGGAGGACACGGACTGGGTGACGGTGTGACGTGACGGGGAGCTCTGGGGGCAGTGATGCCACAGTTCTTTCTGAAGCTTTGCCACCCAGGAGCGCCCAGAGGGCAGGGGCACGGGGTGGCGGGCTGTG
Organism: Myotis yumanensis; assembly: GCF_028538775.1. Taxonomy (NCBI): domain Eukaryota; kingdom Metazoa; phylum Chordata; class Mammalia; order Chiroptera; family Vespertilionidae; genus Myotis; species Myotis yumanensis. The sequence continues at coordinate 1,025,450 of NW_027223763.1, forward strand.
GAGAGGGCCTCACTGGGCGGAGCACCGACACGGTCCCGCACCAGGGCGGTGGGGGGAAAGGCCAGGCCCTGCACCTGGTGCGCCTTTGTGTCTCGTGAACACGTTCTCTCCAGGTTCTGCCCACAGCAGGCAGGGAGCCTGAGGTCCTTGCGCTAAACCAGCTGCAGGGCTGGTGGTCCCCCCTGTGCGTCTGTCTGTCATTCGTGGCAGGTGGATGCCCTTCTCCACTTAGGTTTTAAAACACTCAAACCAGTCGTGAAGGCTAGCAGCGCGCTGCCCCCGCCCGCACTGCGCTCCAGGCGGATTCCTGAGTTTGGAGGCGCCTCTCAGAGCAGCGCAGCGCAGTGCACCGCACCGTGTGGGCTGGGTCTCAGTGCGTAGGCGCTCCCTGAGCCAAACTCAAGACTTATCCGTTCCATTCCAATGCTCCAGCCCTTTTCGGGGCCTGTAAGATAACTGAGCCTAGAGTGATGTTGGGGGAAAGCCTGGGTCTGTAAGAATGGGATCCAGGAAAGAATGTCTGAAAGTGAAATTGATTTTCTAGTTGCAGAATCAGGACATAGCAGGTACTCTGTTCGCATGAAAACAGAACTGCAGCGCGTGGGCCGTCTGCGGTCCCCCCGCTCAGCTCCCTGTTCTGCCCCTTTGGTTCAGAGCTCTGAGTCCAGCGTCAGGAAGAAGTTCCTCAGGAGGAAAGGGAAGCCCGACAGCCCCTGGATCAAGCCGGCCAGGAAGAGGAGGCGGAGAAGCAAGAGGAAGCCGAGCAGCGCGCTGGGTGAGCCCTGCCCCCGGGAGCCCTGGGGGAGCGGGGGCCGGCGGGAGACAGGGCTCTGGAGGAGTTCGTCTGTTTAAAGAAGAGGAATGATGTTTGAAATTCCTTTGGTGCAGACACCCAGGTGACCGTAACCCTATGGCACTCCCTGGCTTCCTTGGTGCCTGTGGAGCTGAAGGGATCATTCATCACCTGCTCTGTGTGGACCTCCGGGTCCCGCGGGCAGTGCCTCGGCCCACATGGTGGCTTTCGGCCCCTTGCTCAGATTTCCCGGCTTCAGAGGTCTTTTTGTGAAGGGACACAGGAAGGACATGGTCCTCAGACCCAGAAGGTCAGCAGGCCTGGGGGCGGGGCTACTGCAGCCACTTGGTTTCAGAGGACTTGGCATTGGGGGCCGTGTACGTCACTCAGGTGCACAGCTGGCAGGTCCCCGCCCCTGCCAGCCTGCTGTCCCCAGTCACCCTGCCTCGCTCGTCCAGGCAGGTCACGCCGTGGGTCTTTGTGTGGATGGTCGGGAGGTGCCTGTCTCTCAGGCAGCTGCTGTGTGCGTAGCTGTTGGGGAGGCAGCCATGTTGCCAGGCGGGGCTGGGTGGCCGGAGGGAGACCAGGCCAGGGCTGTCCACGGTGTGCAGGTCCTTTGCCTGCTGGGGAGTTGGGCTCTTCCCAGTGGGGCTGTTTCCGAGGGAAGAGCTGTGCCCACTTGTGTCGTGTCTCTGGGAGCAGGTGCTCCCAGTGTCTTGGGTCCACGTTTAGCCTGGAGGGGCTGAGTCATGTGGTGTCTGACTCGGTGGGAAACGTTTCCAAAGCGATGTCCTCTCCCCCAGCGCGCAGGCCCCTGCTGGTGTCCCGGCCGCCCGCTCTGCTCCAGCGCCGCGGCCTCACCGTTTCCTCATCTGCGCTGGGCGCACGTTTACTTTCTGCGTCTTCTTTGGGAAAGTGTTTATTCTTTCGTTCGCGTGAGATCGATGTGTGCCTTCCCAGGGAGTGGCGGTCTTTTGTGAAGTGTGTTCTGTGAATGTGTGCACCTCGTAAAAGTTTAAAGTGCGTTGAAGTCTAACTTACGACTACGTTCTTTCCAAATTCTGCTGTTGGTGACCTCAGAGGTCTTGTGCTAACTGTCAGGCACAAAGATTTTGTCCCATCTTTTCTTGAAGTTTCCGTCTGAGCCCTATTGTGGGTCTCTGATGCGGCTGAGCTGGTGCCTGTGCTGGGAGGTGGGTCCAGTGCACGTGCAGTGTGCGGGCGGCGCCATGGCTGCGTGGACTTTCTCTTCTCACCTTCCCACCTGTGCTGACAGTGTTGGGCATTTCTGGACGGTCTTGTCTCTTCCTTCCGTCCGGCCATCCATCCATCCGTCTGTCTGCACCACAAGCTGCAGCACTCATCGTTTTCCTGATTACTCAGCTGTCCTTCATTCCCCTGACGTAGAGGTAGCTTTGTCGAGTGGATATCGGGGAGGCAGATGTGGACGCTGTGTGTGACTGTCACAGTGTGAGCCTGGACACAGGTGTCAGGGCCTCCTTGAACCTCATGCTCCTTCCCAGACGGTTCCTCTCTCATCACGGCTTACCCCTCAGGCCAGCTGCCCGGTGTGGCTCTTCCTGCCGGCTGACACGCAGGTGCAGGTCCGAGAGGGAACGTACCTTTGGGGTAGAGGCGTCATCTTTGCCTTCTTGGTGTGACGTGCACAGCGCGCACCTGAGCACTCACCCGGGAGTAGGAATGAGTTCGCTCTGTGAGGCTTGAAATGGCACAAACCCTCCTGGACTCGGGTGGACGGCGACTTCTCGCGGGCGCTGGCTCCCTGCCTGTCCCGGACCCAGGGCAGAAGGTGGCGGCACTCGGAGGCGTGATGCCTCCCCTCAGCGGGCGATGCCCTGTTTCCTGGCCACTGAAAGAAGAGCTGCGACGCTGACGGAGCTCGGTGCGTGGGGCGTCTGCCCTCGCTGGGCTCGGGGTTCTGTGAGCAGCTTTCCTTCCCCAGCTCCGCGGCGAGGGCCCCACAGTGGCGGCTCCAGGGCCTCCTCGTGCACAGACGCCTTCCCTGGGCCTGTCCCGAGTGCGACCCTCTCCTGAACCCGGCTCTGGCGGCAGATGCCCCGAGTCCTGGTCCCAGGAGTCGGCACGTGCTCAGTGTCTGGTCTGACCTGAGGGTCGTGGAGCACACGCACCCTGTGCTCACCGTCCTCCGGGCTGTTGGGCCAGCTGGGCTCGGGCTGGGGTCCGTCAGAGACAGAGGTTTTGACACATCCGAGCCTTGGTTTTTCTTGACACAGACCCTCCCACGCGTCGTGTGTGTACATGGGGGCTCACACAATGTGCAGGAAGGTGGGGAGTGCGGTGGCCTGGGCCACAGTGGCGGGGATGGCTGAGTGGAGCAGGTTGATTGGCACCACGTCTGGGGGCGTGGCGTTCACAGTGGTGCCTTTTTTGAACACAGGTCCTGAAGCGTACACGTCGTCTTCGGGGAGCGCAGAGCCGGCGGCCCCGGGGGACAGTGCGGGGTACATGGAAGTGTCTCTGGACTCCCTGGATCTCCATGTCAAGGGAACGCTGCCCTCGCCAGCAGGTGAGCGTCAGGCTGTGACTCGGCCGGCCCCGTCTTGCCTTCCTATCCCTGGTTGGCGTTCCTGGCCTGTGGCCCCCACGGAACGTTGCCAGCACAGCACCATGTGGCTCGCATTTCCCTGCCCTGAGGTGGCGGAGGCCGTGAATTGGTCCCTCTGTGGACTGCGCTTCACTGTGGGGGTTGTGTGTCAGCAGATGGAGCGAGAGCCGGCACACGTCCACTGGTGGGGACGCTCTCGCGTGTCTGCCTCCAGGGCTGGCTAACGGTCCCGACGCGGGGGAGACGGACGGCCTCCAGGAAGTGCCCCTCTGCAGCTGCCGGATGGAGACCCCGAAAAGCCGAGAGATCACCACTCTGGCCAACAATCAGTGCATGGCCCTGGAGAGCGTGGACCACGAGGTGAGCGTTGACTTTCATTAGCTGAGCAGGGGCGTGGCAGTGCCCTGAGTGGGTCGGAGCATGGCAGGTGCCCACGCTTATGGCGCAGAGCCTGGCAGGCAGCAGAGGTGACATCCTGGAAACCCAGACCCGGGTGGAGAGCTCTTAGGGGGGCGATGCCAGTGGTGCCATGCCTGCCTGGGTGAGGCTCATGCTCCAGCAGAGGATCGACCTGCTGCAGGTGCCGACGTGGATGGGCTGGCGGCCGTCGAGCCTGCAGCGTCCCGTCACTCAGCCTGTCCACAGACCCACCCGCCCTCTCCCGGGACTTTCCTCCGTGACAGAGGCACTCACACGCCTGGCCCCGCCTCACCCTAACCCGCCTCTGCCATCTGCAGCCTGACTCGTCGCCCTCGGCCCTCATCCTGGCTGTGAGCTGGCATTCCAGTGCAGACCCACATACCACTAAATATTTCAGGATGCGTCTCCCTAAAAAAAGGACATTTCTCATGTAACAGAAATAGTGACTTCCTGTTACATAATGCCCAGTTCAGAGTCAGATGTGTCTGTGAAAAACCGTCCTCTTACAGTTTTTCCCCAAAGTCCTCCTGTGGCATTTGCTGTGTGTGTCCTGTGTTTCTGCCTCTTTTCACCCAAACACTCTCACTGCCACACTTCTCCTGTCCATGCTGCTGGGCGACCTGGACCCACCTGGATGCTGGGGCTGAGGCTTCCCATCTGTCACATCGGGGCCTCATCCCGTGGCCCAAGCGCTCGAGGTTCAGGCACCACGCTTCAACTCTGTCCATTTCCTGCTGCCCAGAATGCTCTGGAGCGGGTCTGTGTGGCGGCCAGTGGCCCTGCCTTTAGTCCTCAGCCTTCCCGTGTCCTCCGGCACTGCCATTCCTCCCGCAGTCCCAGCTGGGACTCTGGCACAGAGGACACCCCCCACGGCACACAGCATCACAGCTGCCGCTTGGTCTCTTCATTTTCCAAGCAAAGAGCTGGTGCCCAGCGACCTCTGCAGCCCGCCCGTTCCGGCTCCTTTGTGGACTGTGCCGACTGGCTGTTTCTCTGATGTCTGTGTTAGTTCGTGGAGTTTTAAAGGGGGGTGGCTGGCCATGAGGGTTCTGTTATTCGGGTGGTTTTACAGGAAGGCTTGTCTCCTCCTCCAGTCTCATACCATCTCGAGTGTTTCGTTCGTTTCCCAGTCCTTCGGGCAATGTGTTCCATCCTCTTCTGAGGTTGACCAGTTCTCCCTTTCAAACATCATTGTGGACTAAATATATATAGATATGTATTTCTTAATTTTTTATGTTTTTATTGGTTTTAGAGAGAGATGAAGGGAGAGAGATAGAAACTGATGAGAGAGAAACATCCATCAGCTGCCTCCTGCACGCCCCCTCCTGGGGATCGAGCACCCAACCCAGCATGTGCCCTGATGGGAATCGAACCAGTGACCTCCTGGTTCATAGGCTGACGCTCAATCACTTGGCCACACCAGCCGGGCTACATGAATAGATTAGGGTTTCATTTTTGTGTTTCATTCTTATTGGTGCTCAAACAGTCCCATCTTTGGCTCACATGCCCTCTCCACGTGGGACCTTTCCTGGGGTCATGACTGTTCTCACGATGCTGAGAGGTTCTGTGCCTTTCACTGCTTCTCTCAAAGGGCCCAGCACATTTCCTAGGTGTGAAGGTCTGTGTGACTCTGGAATCAGTCGTTTCCATGGTGTTGCAGAACCATTAAGAGTGCAAGACACCCGTGGACTTCGCAGGAGCCACTCTGAAACTGGAAGATGGTGGAGATTTTCCAGTGCAACCAGTCCTTTTTTTTTCTTTTTTTAAAATTAATCCTCACCTAGGATATTTTTCCATTGATTTTCAAAGAGAGTGGAAGAGGGAAGGAAAGACAAATATCGATGTGAGAGAAATACATCAATTGGTTTCCTCCTGCACACACCCTGACCAGGGGCCGGGGAGGAGCCTACAACCGAGGTATATGCCCTTGACCGGAATCAAGCCTGGGACCCTTTGGTCCACAGACCGACACTCTCTCCACTGAGCCAAACGGGCTAGGATACAACCAATCTTCTAAAAAATGACTATGTTCCTTTTTTCTTTTTTAATTAATTTTTTTTAACCACCAGTTTATTCAACACAGCAATCCCTCCAGCTTTATTGAGGTGGTTGACCGTGTCCATGACTAAATCTGCCTCTCAACTGGAAGTCAGGGTTTAATTCCTGGTCGTGGCACAGGCCCCGGGTTGTGGGCTCGATCCCAGTGTGGGGTGTGCAGGAGGCAGCTGATCAGTGATTCTCTCATCATTGATGTTTCTGTCTCTCCTCTGAAATCAATAAAATTATATTAAAATTTTTTTTTGCTGTTTTGGAAATAAGTTTTTTATGTTAGCATATGATAGATATATTGCTATTTTAAAATAAATTATTACTTAAAAAATTTTAATATCCAAGAACCAAGATCATGGTGTAGGTAAACACCTGTACTTACCACCTCTCACAACTACATCAAAATTACAGCTAAAATACAGAACAATTATTCAGAACCACCTGAAAGCTGGCTGAATGCAAGTCCTACAACTAGAGAAATAAAGAAGAAAGCACATGGAGGCTGGTAGGAGGGATGAGGCGTGGAAAGGGCTGGTCTGAAACCCACCTGTGTTGGTGGTTGTTTTTTTTTAATTGGGAGGGAGATAGTCTCTGAGCAGTTTTTCCATATGAATGGCCTGTCCTGGCTCAGGCTTCAGACTTTGCTAAAATCTCTCAAACAAGTTGCTTCTGGGTCAGCATGCCCCAAACCCATCAATTAAAGGCTCAAGCCCCAGCACTAGCACCAGCCTGCCTTGCTTCACAGCTGGGCCTCATTTGGGCACCTCCAGGCCAAATACAAATAGGAGGAATCTGCAGATCTCTCTGTAGCTCCTGCCAAGTGGCCCCAGGCAGTGGCTGACTTTGCACCACCTGGGATGCCCTAGAGCCAGTGCACCAGCATGACAGCTTCAGACTATACCAGATTACAACTCTACACACCCATAAGCCACCCACAAGGGGCAGACTCAGCACCAAAGCCCCACTGCTCCATTTGAAGCCAGTCCTGCTCCATAGGGGTGTCTCCTGCACAGCAGCTCTCCCATTGTAGTCGCAGCTGGTCCTCACAGCCAATTGGCCTGGAGGTCAACTCCTCCCAATGACTCCAACAGCAATCAAGGCTCAGCTAAGAGACTGTGCACACAGCCCACACAGGCTGAGCCACTGGGCCTACAGGACACATACTACACAAGACCACTCTGCCACCTCCCGGACACACAGCATCTCTACGTGATACTTAGCAACAAACACGGGAGCAGCCAAAATGCAGACAAACATGTCACAAATGAAAGAAATGGAAGCAAGCAAACAACGGGGTACAGAGTTCAAAACCATGGTTACAAGGTTACTCATGGATCTCAGTGAGGCCTTCAAGGATCTCAGTGAGAATGTCCAAGATGTGAAAAAGGACCAGTCAGAAATGAAGCACACACTGACTGAAATAAGTAATAATTTACAGGGATTCAGCAGTAGAGTAGAGGATTCTGAGAATCAAATCGATGATTGGGACTATGAGGAAGCAAAAAATACCCAATCAGAAGAACAAAAGAAAAAAGATTAAAAAATATGAAGATAGTGTAAGGAGCCTCTGGGACAACTTCAAGCGTACCAACATCCAAATTATGGGGGTGCCAGAAGGAGGAGAGAGAGCAAGATACTGAAAACCTATTTGAAGAAATAATGACAAAACTTCCCCTACCTGATGAAAAATAAACTTACAAGTCCAGGAAGTGCAGAGTCCCAAACAAGAGGAACCCAAAAAGGCTCACACCAAGACACATAATTAAAATGCCAAGGGCTAAAGACAGAGTGTTAAAAGCAGCAAGAGAAAAGCAGTTAGTTACCTACAAAGGAGGGCCCATACGACTGTCAGCTGATTTCTCAACAGAAACCAGGCCAGAAGGGAGTGGCAAGTAGTCAAAGTGAAGAATAAGGACCTACAACAAGATTACTCCACCCAGCAAAGCTCATTTAGAATTGAGGGTCAGATAAAGAGCTTCACAGACAAGAAAAAGCTAAAGGAGTTCCTCACCGCCAAACCATTATTCATGAAATGCTGAAGGGCATTCTTCAAGAAGAAGAGGAAGAAGAAGAGATACAAAATATGAACAATAACATGGCAATAGGTATCAATAATTGAATGTAAAAATCAAACAAGAAACCTAATGAACAAAATAAACTGGTGAATAAAATAGAATCAGAGGCATGGAAGCATGGAACAGACAGACTCACAAATCTCGGAAGGGGGGCGGGAGCTGATTAATTAAAGATCTTACCCGTGGACACAGGATGGTGAAGCCTAGGGCAGGGCGGGAACTGGGTGGAGGGGCCGATGGGGGAAAAACGGGTTCACCTGCAATATCTCAATAATAAAAGAGGTTTAAAAAGAAGAAACATTCGAATTTCCAGTGTGGCAAATACCAGTGGCTATGCCCCGTTGGACAAAGCTCTTTGGCACCCTCAGTAACTTTAACCCTTTGAGTGCCAACCAACATCCTAGGAACTGTGCTCAAATGGCCAAGGCGTTTTTGCTGATTTTACAGCAGTTTAGGAAAAAAATTATGAATCGCAAGTAAATGAGGTTACATATTCAAAAACCTAAGGAAACCTTTACTACGTTGACATATTTAGCAATATCGTCATCACCAATAAAAGCAGACTTAGAACTGGACGCCATTTCGAAGCTTTGATAGCGCTCCCGGCACTCTAGGGGTTAAGAATGTAAAAGCTCCCTGAAACCAAAGTTTTCTTGGGGGGGCGGTTACTCTCCACTTGCTTCGACTGTTTTATGTGGGACCCAGGAAATCCTGGGGCTGCAGCTCTTCCCCCAAACGGCGTTTGTCTTGACGCTCAGCTGTCTCGTCCTCAGGTGTCAGCAGCCCTTTGTGAACGAGCGCCTTGGTCTTTCCGCTGCTGCCCGTCCTTTGCTTTAACGAGGCCCGACCCACACGCAGGCCGTCACCTGTGCGTCGTTCTCGGCCTGACAGGTGCATGCAACCGAGGAACCCCACCCGGCCAGGGGCCTGCTGCTCGGGCCTCTGGTGGGTCTCGGGTTCCGCCCTGCGTGCTGGTCCTGCTGGTGCCGGCCCTGCAGCCCAGGCCCGCGTCTCTCCTCCCGGCCTGTGGTCTTGTGAACAGCCTCCCGCCGACGCCGCGCGTTGGGTCACCGGTAAAACGCCGGCTCCCCTTGGAGGCACCTGCCCTCGCCGGCTCCGCCCTCACGTTTGCAGCGACTCTGCATAGCACGTGGGGTTGTCGTCTGCGATGTGCGGTCCCTGTTTCATGGTCGGAGTGGGCTTCCCCATTTACTGTGATCAGGGGTGGAGTCGGTCACAGCTAATGCTTTGCTGGAGTTAAGACGAGGCCATCTGCTACTATTTCTTCATGGTGAGCCTTTTGCTTTGGAATGTCTTGTGACTGTAATTTATTCCATGGTTGGCTTTATTATTTGGGTCTTTTTCTAATGTTTTTAGCGGTTGCCCCGAGATTTCCCTTCAGTTGGTGCTGTACCACTTCACGTACCATCTTATGTGGCTGAGCTCTCCCTCCTGTCTTGTCCACGTTTTAGTTTCGTGTGGCTGGAGTCCCACCGCACACGGCTGCCGTTGCTTTAACTCGCCCTCTGGCTTTCAGACGGACGGACACGCAGCCTCTGTCACCTGCAGCTTTGGCCTCGCGATGGTCCCGGCTCCCTCGGGTCATCCCCTCGTGTCCGAAGACCCTGCGTCTGTGTTGATTTTTTCCTGCTCATCGTGGATTCTCCCTTTGGCATGTGTGAAAAGTCCGTATTTTGCCTTCATTTCTGGCAGGTGTTTTCGTGGGGAGCAGTCAGCACCTGCGGCGTTGGCCGGGTGACTCCCGGGCTCCTGGCGACACACGGAGCTGTCTGACCTGGTTCCTGTGCGCGTGGGAGGCCCTGGCCGCCGCCAGGGTCCCTGTCTTTGGCCGAGGGGTGGTGGCGCTGCTCTTCTGGTTTTCTCATGGTGTTGGTCCTCCTGAGAGTTCTGTGAGCTGCTTATTCCTAGAAAATTCTTTCCTGTAGCAGTTTACTTCTCAGCCTGTTCTCTCTCCGGCTCTGGGCTCGGGTGCCGTGTTGGGGTGCGACTTGTCTCACCGCTGCCAGCTGCCCCTCTTTCCTTTGTGTCTGAGGGTTAGCTGATTTCTCTTCCCCGTTTCAGACTCGGTGGCGTCTCCCTCCTTGTGGAGGGTGCGTGTGAGCACGTTTTATTCTGGCGTTTCCCTTTGCATTCCTCCCGCCTGGGCCGATGGTGAGAGACCTGGGCCGTCCGGGTCTTTTTCTGTCGACTCCTGCGTCTGCTGACGGCGGGTCCAAACCCACACTCCCTCCGAGCCAAGCTCCTGAGCCCGGTCCTCAGGGTGGCTGTCTGTGCGTTCATGCTTCCCCTTCCCTCCCCCTCCCCTTCCCCTTCCCCCTCCCCCTCCCCTTCCCCTTCCCCCTCCCCCTCCCCTCCCCCTTCCCTCCCCCTCCCCCTCCCCTTCCCCTTCCCCCTCCCTCTCCCCCTTCCCTTCCCCCTCCCTCTCCCCCTTCACTTCCCTTTTCCCTTCCCCTTCCCCCTCCCTCTCCCCCTTCCCTTCCCCTTCCCCTTCCCCCTCCCTCTCCCCCTTCACTTCCCCCTTCCCCTTCCCTTTCCCCCTTCTCTTCCCCTTCCCTCCCCCTCCCCTTCCCCTTCCCCCTCCCTCTCCCCCTTCACTTCCCCCTTCCCCTTCCCCCTCCCTCTCCCCTTCCCTTTCCCTTCCCCTTCCCCCTCCCCCTCCCCTTCCCCTTCCCCTTCTCCTTCCCCTTCCCTTCCCTTTTCCTTCCCTTGCCCTTCCCCTTTCCTTTCCCTTCCTCTTCCCCTTCCCCTTCCCCTTTCCTTTCATTTCCTTTCCCCTCACCCGAGGATATATTTTCCATTGATTTTTAGAGAGGGAGAGAGGAAGGGAGGGAGGAAAGTGGGGGGCAGAGAGAGCGAGCAAGAGAAACTTCGCTGGTAGAGAGACACGTGGGTGGGTTGCCTTATCACATGCACCCTGACCAGAACCAGGATGAGCCTGCAACCCAGGTACGTGCTCTTGGCCAGAATCGAATCCAGGCCTTGGGTCCGGGGCTGATGCTCTAAGCACTGAGCAGCACCGGCCAGGGCTGACGTGTGCCCTGTGGGACACCGAGACCATCTCCTTCTGGTTTGCTGGTGTGGCCCCTGCTTTGTCTTCTGTGCAGGTCCTCAGCCTGCCTTCATCCTGGTGGTGGGGTCCGGGATGCTGGGGGCGCCTTGGCTGTGGGGCCATGGCGGGTTGTCTCGGGCAGGGACATGCCTGTCCCTCCGTCTGGAGCTTTGCTTCCTCTTGTACATTTTTGACTTGTTGCTCAACTGTCAGAACTGCCTTCTACCCGGAGCACTTCCGTGGAAATCCTCACCTCCCACCGGCCTTCCAGTTCGGGGGCTCGTGTTTGTTCCCGCTTCGGAGCCACCGGGTCTGCTCTCCAGGGCTGGTGCCTGGTCCTCCCGCTCTGCCCGTGTCCGTGCTCCTCTCACCGGGTGTGCCCTGCTCTGCCCGCCTCAGCGTCCCTGGGCAGCCAGCCCTCGGGGGGCCATCGGGTGTGAGGCCCGTGACTCACTGGCTCCCTTTATCCGGATGTGCTTGGTGGGAGGAAGCGGGGCTGGGTCAGCTGATCAGTCTCTGGGCAGCAAGTGAGGTCCTGGTCAGGCCTCAGGTGGCTGCTGCTGATAGGCACCTGGGCTGCACCCCCACCTGTCTGGGCTGCGTCGCAGGCCCGTCGTCCGTAGCTAACTGGTCACCCATCGTCTGCAGCCTGGGTGTGGCCTTGGCTCTGGTGTCCTGACCGCGTGCAGGGTTCAGGGACTCTCTCTGCTCCCTGCTGCTGGCCCCTAACCTCGTGCTCCAGCCGGCCTGCCTGCCTGGTGCGCGTCTTTTTTTTTTACTCAGCCTAGACCCCAACTTGCTCAGGTGTTCTGTTCGATTTTGCCGAGTTAACCAGCGGCTGCTCTGACACCGCGTGGCTACCCGTCACCCGGTTGTCCTCTCTGGGGCACGTGTGTTCTCGACCCCACGCCGGTGCTCGAGGTCCGCCCTGGACTCGCCTCCGCCGAGCCGCCTGGTGGCTCAGTCGCTGACCTGTGTTGTCTGATTGCAGCTGGGCAGGTGCACCAACAGCGTGGTCAAGCACGAGCTGATGCGCCCGTCCAGCAAGGCGCCGCTCCTGGTGCTGTGTGAAGACCACCGGGGCCGGATGGTGAAGCACCAGTGCTGCCCCGGCTGCGGCTACTTCTGCACGGCGGTAAGCGCCCGCTCGCCCGCAGCCAGCGGCCTCGGCCGCACCCGTCTGCTCCCAGTGCAGGGGCGGCAGGCGCGGCCCCGCAGCTTCCGAGTCTGGGGTCATCTGAGGTCTGTGCGTGCGCAGCACGCCCCCATCCTCCTGCCCGTGGCCTCCGCCTCCAGGGGCGACGGGGCCCGTGTGAGTGCACAGCCCCGCCCTGGCAAGGGCCTGCTCTGCTGCTCCTGCCCTCCCCTTCTGTTGCTCCTGGGTCGTCTTCCACAGTCACTTCTCCCACAAACACCGTGCCCTCCGGTGCTCAGCGCCTCCCGCATCCTGCGGGGCGGCTGTGGATGCCACCCTCTGCCTTCCCGTCTGCAACGCGCACTTTGCTTCTGGTGGGGAGGAGGGAAGCCGCTTCTGTGTGTTCCGTGGTCTCCAGCTCGCCCTTTGTGCCACCCGGAGGCCTTGCCCGAGGCCGCTGCATGCCGGGGCTGAGGGGCCTCTGCACCCTCCTCCTGGCGCTCGGCTGACTGTGCTTTCTGGTCCGTCCCCCATGGTCCTTCTTGGGCCGTCGGTGGCCTCGCCCATGTGCGGACGGCAGAGAACCCGGCTGCGGTTTGGGGCTCGGGGTGGGGCCTGGTGAAGGCCACACGCAGGCAGGATTCCAGGGCTTCCCCTTGCTGGCCTCCCTCAGGCTCCGTCACAGTGTCTGCTTTCCTGCATACCAGCCCCCTTTAAAGCACGGCCCTCGCTTTCCCGCCCAGGGCAGCTTCATGGAGTGCCAGCCCGAGAGCAGCATCTCGCACCGCTTCCACAAGGACTGCGCCTCCCGTGTCAGCAACGCCAGCTACTGCCCCCACTGCGGGGAGGACACCGCCAAGGCCCGGGAGGTGACCATCGCCAAGGCCGACACGACCTCCACCGTGACCCTGGCCCCGGGGCAGGAGAAGAGCTCCGCCGGGGAGGGCCGGGCCGACACCACCACAGGCAGGTAGGTGCCATCCAGCCGAGCAGGTGGCACACCTGAGACGTGTCCGTCTGCCATGGTGGTTGGTGCCGCTGCTTGTCCTGGCCTCCCCGCTGACCTCTCTGGCGTCTGACACTACAGACGCGCAGGGATGCACGGCCGTCTCCTCCGGGCTGCTTTCCTAGATTCACTTGGCCTGTTTTTGAGCCAGTATCTCACGGTCCAAATTGATGTGACATCATAGTGTTCTCTGTGGGTAGCATAGTTCTCTGTGGGTAGCTGTGCACGTCGGAAACATCTTTACGTGTGTACATGTCCGTACACATCTATGTGCACCTATACATGTGCGTGCATGTCTATACATGTAGGTATGTTCATAACCCACGTTTTATGTGTATGCACACACCTATGTGTGTACGTATGTATCTGTGTATGTCTACACCTATCCACGTGTGTTCGTGCACTTATGCACATGTGTACCTCTATACATATGTGTGCCTTTATGTCAGTGTACATGTCTGTGCACATGTATATGCACATGTACACACGTGATGTGGAGCATTAGAGTCAGCTGATGCTGTCTCTGCCACAGCTTTATGTTTTGAAGGTCCTAGCTGAACACAGGACAGAAAGAATGTAAAAGACCAGGCTTCGTATTGGGAGCCTATACATTTCTTTCTAAAAGAATCCAGTAGAAGCCCTGGCCGGGCGGCTCAGCTCTAACCTTGTCCCGGACACCAAAAGGTGCAAGGTGATTCCTGGTCAGGGCACCTGTGGGAGGCAACCGGTCAATGTTTCTCTCCCACATTGGTGTTCCTCTCTCCCGCTCTCTCTCAAATCAATGAGAACACACTCTTGGTTGAGGATTAAAAAAACCAGCTGAGAGACGAGGAGTCACTGAGAGAATGAGATGAGATGGAAACATCGGAAATGGGTTGCCGTGTCCCCACCAGCAGGATCCAGCTAGAAAAGTGAGCGCCTTTCGGCCCTGCAGAGCCGTGAAGTGGGGCAGTGGCCCGTAGGCTCGGCCCGGAGCTCGTGCACAAAAGCAGATGTGGGCCGGGAAGGGACCGGGTGCCCGGGAGCGTCCTGTCGCCGGACTTGATGCTGAGCCCGGCTCCCGGGGAGGGCCTCGTCCCCACAAGAGCAGCGCTTAGGGGCCCAGGAAACGCAGTCTGTTTTCATCGGTCTCCGCATGGAGGGAGGTTTTCGGGCTCCCCACAACTCTGCCTCTCACGTGCCCCTCCTCCCTGCAGTGCTGCGGGCCCTCAGCTCTCAGAGGACGACAAGCCGCAGAGCGCGGCTGCCCAGGCGCCCGAGAGCTTCGACCCCGCAGGGCCAGCCGGGCTGGCGAAGTCAGGACCCGGGAAGGAGACCCTGGAAAGTGCGCTCATCGCTCTGGACTCGGAGAAGTAAGGACTGCGCTTTCGGGCTTGCTCGGGGCCGCCCACACCTCCGCGCCCACCTCCCCACCCAGAGCCGCCTACCCCCCCCCTCCCCCCCCCCACACACACACATGCTCCCCAAACCTGTGGTGTCACCTCCAGGCTGTTTGCACGCTGGGCCCTCATGGCCCTGCCACTTCCCGTTCTCACCACTCCCGCTCTTCCCGGGCACCTGCCCGCGGGGCTGCGGAGCTCCCGGGAGGTCACTGGCGGTGGTCGTCCAGCAGGACAGGGCACACCTCCCACCTGTTGCAGGAAGGTTGCGTGTTACCCCCGTCACACTGAGCGCAGTCTCGGCCGTGAGCCATTGACTCCCAGCGAGCTGCTGGCCTGCTGTACTGCCCCTGGGGCCCAGCACCAGCGCCGCTCGGCCCGCGGTCCCTCAGGCCTACCTGCCGGCTCTCAGTGTGCAGCCCCCCTTCCTGCCCTGCAGGGGCCGCAGTGTCCCTGACCAGTAGACACGGGGCTTCTAGAGCGAATGTTGTCCATCATCAGGAGTGAGGGCGCCGGGCCCCGGGGGAAAGGGATTGGTCCGGAGCGTGCGGGCAGGGAGCCGCGGTGTCACGGCTGAGGTCAGCTGCGCCTCCCTCGGTCCGGTGCGAACGTGGCCAGCGTCCTCTAGGGCTCACACCGCTTAGGCCATGGGGTCACCCTCAGCTTCGTGACCCTTGCTCAGGGCCGGGCCCTGGGCCTTGCTGCCTCGGGGAGTTAAACGCTGGAGAGACTGCCCTGAGGGCCGGGTGCACGGCCACTTGAGTCAGGCCTCGTCAGCGCCCGGCCTCAGCGGCCGAGGTGCGCTCTGTGCCCGACGATCCTGTCCTCCCCGTGCACAGGACCCAGGAGCCCTGTCCTGCTGTGGGTGGAGAAGGCAGTGGCTTGTGTTTTGTTTGTGGTGTGCAGTGCCTCGAGCCTGGGGGTTTTGGGGCCCTTGACCTGGAGGAGTCGACAGGCAGACGTCATGTGTGGCGGCAGGTGGGCCGGTGCTGACAGCGTCCTGTGCTCTCCCCACAGACCCAAGAAGCTTCGCTTCCACCCCAAACAGCTGTACTTCTCCGCCAGGCAAGGGGAGCTGCAGAAGGTGCTGCTCATGCTGGGTGAGTGCCCGGCACTCCGCGGCCCCGCCTCCCCCGCTGCTCCCCTGCCCTGGCCTGCCCCCCCTGCTCCTTCCCCCACATTCCCTGGCCCACCAGCCCCGCTGGCCCCAGGCCTCAGGGAGCAAACACCAGTCACTCCTTCCTCACGAGGGTGGAGCAGTTGACGCTGCTCACACGCACTTGTCCATCGGAGTGGGGGTCCTCTCTAGGAATCTCTCGTTTTATTTATTTTTTAAAAATATATTTTATTGATTTTTTACAGAGAGGAAGGGAGAGGGATAGAGAGTTAGAAACATCGATGAGAGAGAAACATCGATCAGCTGCCTCCTGCACACCCCCTACTGGGGATGTGCCCACAACCAAGGCACATGCCCTTGACCAGAATCGAACCTGGGACCCTTCAGTCCGCAGGCCGACGCTCTATCCACTGAGCCAAACCGGTCAGGGCAGGAATCTCTCATTTTAACAAGGAATTGAATGCCTGGTTACTAAAGTAAGAAGACATGCAGGCTTAGTCAGCCAGGTGAGCTGGCTGTAGTGTTGGGCGGTGCGGGTGCGACAGGGACCCCCACCTTGAATGTGGAGCCGCCCTGCACCTGCGTCTGTAGGGGTGCCCTGTGGGGTGGACGTTGAGGTCCCCGCCTCCTCACGGCTGCATTCTGAGCTCCCAGCTCTAGGCCTGCTTTCTCTGGGCTGAAAAGGTGATTAGCACTCCCTTCATTTCACAGTAAATCAGGAGAGAAATTTAACAGTTTGCTCTAAAAGTTGTATTGAGCCTGGCCGGGTGGCTGGGTGGAGCATCAACCTGTGAACCAGGAGGTCACAGCTCTATTCCCAGTTGGGGCACATGCCCGAGCGGCGGGCTCGATCCCCAGTGTGGGGCGTGCAGGAGGCAGCCAATCCGTGATTCTCTCTCATCATTGATGTTTCTATCTCTCTTTCTCCTTCCCACTCCCTTCCTCTCTGAAATCAATAAAAATATATATAGAAATAAAAGTTGTTTGAACGTTCACCTGTGGCAGTTACTGGGGCCCAGGGTAGACAAGGGCAAAAGGGAGAGGATTTGTATCGACAGGTGGCTTCCGACAGCCTCCCCTCTGGTGACGCAGAGACTCTGACCGAGCCGGTCTCCACCAGACCCAGGTGCTGCCGCCCCCCCACCCCCCACTCCCCCCCAGCGGCGGCCCAGTCAGCAGTGCAGGTGCCTAAAGACGGCCTGTTGCCAGGAATTCATGTCGGCTCCAAAATAAGCAGCCACACCTGTTTGTTCACAGTTGACGGAATTGACCCCAACTTCAAGATGGAGCACCAGGGCAAGCGGTCCCCCCTGCACGCGGCGGCGGAGGCCGGCCACGTGGACATCTGCCACATGCTGATCCAGGTGCGTGTGGGCTGCCCCCCGTCCCTGAACTGCAGGCTGCTCCGCCGCCCCTGGTGCTGGGTTCGGTCGAGATATTTACTGACTCGTGTGTGGAGGGGTCAGGCCCCGTCGGGCTCACCCTTCCCTTCCTGGTCCTCCCTGGGGTGTGTCGCCCACTGTTTCAATCAGCGTGTGTGGCGGTGAGGCCATGTAAACGCCCAGCATTAGCATTGCCGGCGTCTCCGAGGGCTGAGGCGTCTGTACCTGCTAATTCCCTCCTGACTGCAGACTGTGACGCCGACCCGCACCGTCACTCGGGACCTGCCCCCTGACCAGCCTGGGCCTGCTTCCTGGAGCCCACTTGTTGCTTCTGACCCTTTCTGTGCTTCCTGTTCTCTGCCCGGGCTTCAGGGAACCCCTGTAACCCACCGGGCCAGGGGCTCCCGTGTCTGCCCCCGGAGCTCCGCAGATTCCTGGCCTAGTGTCTGCTGGTCTCCGGCGGTCCCCAGCCCTGCCCCATAGCTCCTTGGTTTACGCCAACGCTCCGGTCCCAGGGTTTCTGCGGGCCCCTCTCCCCTTCCCGGTCTGCAGCCAGGCCTCATCCCGCCTCCCTCCGCTCCTGCAGGGGTGCTGTCGGTCTGCGTCCTGGCTCCGAGCCTCTCTCTGGAGCCGCAGTCCGTCCTTGTCCTCTGACCACATCACTGACGGTCACTTTGAATTTTATGCATCTGTTTTGTTCTTTTTTATCTGGAGGTTTTCCTCAAATGCCTGTTGGTTGCTCATTATAGTTCAAGGAAAGTGCCAAATGCTGCTGGTGGGTTCTCAGGGGCCTCGTCACTGTCCAAGATCCGCGGGTTCCGCTGTTCCGTTGGGCCCCAACATTGCTGTCACCAGTGCATGCTCTGTGGGAGCCGCGAGGCGCTGACAGGGCAGGACTCGCCTGCTCTCCTTCCCTCCCGTGTGCCTCTCGCACGGCTGTAGCCAGGCCGCGTTCTCCGGGGGTGCCCTGGGCACCTCTTCTTCTCCCTGGCCCGCAGAGGCGGCAGGTACGAGCACTGAGCAGGATCCGGCTCCCTGAACCTGGAGCCACCTTAAAGGAGACACACCTGTGGGCTGGCTGCCCGGCCCCCCCGAGCTCCTCGGCCTCCCCAGCCCTGTCGCGGGCGAAGAGCCTCTGTTTGGACATGGCTGCGTGGGCAGCATGTGGCGGGCTGTTAGCTCCGTCTCGCAGTCTCTGTGTAGAGGAGCCTTGAGTCTGGTAAAGGCTGTAGTTCCTGCCACTCAGTTTGTCTCTAATCCTTCAGTTGTAGTTGGAGCCCCGCCCGGCCCCTCCGAGGGCACTCGGCCTGGTGGTGAGTGTGATGGCGCTCAGGGCTGTGCTGCTGTATTTCCTTCTCCTCGAATCAGGCAGCTTTCCTGGGTTCCCGAGGAGAGAGGTGGGCAGGTTTAGTCCTGTTTTGCTGGGAGCTCCAGGGTGCTGTTTTTGGAGGTTCAGCTTTTGTGTGTGCGGTGATCTCCCCTGGGTCGGCTCTGGCCTTGTGCGCCCCCTCAGCCCCGAGGCAGCTCTGAGAAGGAACACCCAGGTCCCTGCCTGACGGGCAGGCGCCTGCTCCGTCCCAGCATCGCAGCCTGTGGAGGCGTGTGGTTTTGTCCGGCCCCTGCTGCGTGCGTGCTGTCACGTGTGGCTGTTTGGATACAGGGCACAACACTGAGCGAAGGAAGGTGCACTCCTGGGGCTCGGGGCTTGGCTGGGTGGCTGTGCGGGTGAGAGCATTGGGCCGCAGCCTTGGGCCAGCACTGGGGACACCCTGGCTGCGCCCTGTCCTGGACCACGGGCAGCCACCGCAGCGGCCTTGGCCACGGCTCCGTCTGTGTCCACGGCTCTGCCTGCTCCGTTCCAGCTGCGTTGGGCGTCATGCTGTCTGGGATTTCCATGCTCTGCTTCAGCTCTGAGCGCGCGTGCGCGAGCCTGAGCTTTTCTCAGAGGCGAGGTGTTTTCCATCGTCGCAGGCTCGAGCCAGGGAGCAGCCGAGGGCTGTGCGCTCTGGCACAGGTGTCTTCACCTCATACACTTGGGCAGGGAGCACTTGGGGGACACAGGGGGCCGGGCCTGCTCAGCGTCTGGTGCTGTCCCCATGGGCGTCTGTCCTGGCGGCTCTGTTCCTCTGGGTGACGGAGCCCGGCAGTCGGGCACCTGCTGGCCTCTCTCTCCTGTGTCTCCTTCTCAGAGTGTTTGGCTTCTCTGGTGGTGACCGCTCTCCGCTGGGCTGTCCTGGAGTCAGTCGTGGGTTGCTGGTGTCCCTAGGAGGCCTCGGTGCTGTGTGTGGAGCCGGTCGCTGGCCTGCTCTGCTTTCGGGCGAACACCCCGAGAGCTGGTTTTTTGGTCCATCCAAACCACTCCTCAAACCTGGACCCAGAGTCTCGGGGAAGGCCTGGCCTCTGACCCCCGACCTTCAGGCCATGCCCCCTCGAGCTCAGCTCCGGGTCATCAGCCCACTCTGCCCTCCCAGACTCCCAGACTCAGGCCCTGTGCAGAGGGCCCCCCCACGTGCAGCTCCCGCCTTCGGCCGGCCTGTGTCCTCACTGGGAATTTGGGCGCAAGGAGGAGTGCTGCCTATACAGGCGGCCAGTTTGCAGACAGTGCTGGCTTGGACCTGCAGAGGGCGCCCCCCTGTGCAGCCCAGGCCTCACGAGCTGCGTAGCCACGCGCCTGCTTATGGCACGTCCGCCTATCGCATCGTGTGTCAAGTTCATCATTCAAATCAGCTGCTGTGGGGTTGTGGGCCGACTGGGCCCTCGGACGGGCCGCCCTCCTTGGCTTTGAGCTTCTGTGTTTTGGAAATCGACCTTGTGCCCGTGCCCGTGTCTTACCTGTTGCGCCGGCCTCTGACCTCTGACCTGGGAAAGGAGCGCGGCTCTGTCAGAGTCTCGGTTTCCATGTGAGCCGTTCCAGGTCCGTTTTGCGTTTTAATGGCTGAAAGTAAAAACTAGCCCTCTCAGCCTGTCCCGTGGTAAATATTTATTTTAGAAATGAAGCATTAGCTGTGTCCACCGGTCTAAGAGGTGTGCTGCTTCCTCCCCCTGTGGGGCTTCAGCTGCCACGCCCGTCGCCTCTCGCTCGTGACCAGCTCGGTCGGGGCCGTCCGCGTGTTTCTCAGGTTCACACTCTTTCAGAAAAACTAGCAATCGCTGCACAATACACAGAAGGTTCTGTGTATTTTGGCGAGCATTCCAGAGAACGGGCTGGGCGACACTGGGCAGGTGTCCTGCGGTCATGCAGGTCACATCAGCACCTCCTGCGGCCTCTTGGGGGCCCCTCTGCACCCCTTTGCGGTTTTAGGGGCTGTCGCCTTCCTCCTCATTTCTGAAGGTGCTGCCCTGGCTGCGCTGTGACGTTTCTGTCCAGTTCATTTAGACGTGAACGCTCCTCGTGAGCCAGAGCTGTGATGGCGACAGCTAGGTCTTCGCGTTCGATGGGGAAGTGCGACCAGGCTGCGCAGTGGAAGGACGAGCGCAGCCGGAAGCGTGCGAGGCGCCCCGTCCTCCCCGGGGGCGGCCGCAGGAGCCGCTTCCCACTCGCCACTGTCCCTCCCCCCAGGCGGGAGCCAACATCGACACCTGCTCGGAGGACCAGAGGACCCCGCTGATGGAGGCGGCCGAGAACAACCACCTGGACGCAGTGAAATACCTCATCAAGGCCGGGGCCCTCGTGGACCCCAAGGTGCGTGCGCCGCCCAGAGCCCAGCAGGGCCGGCTCCCTGCGGAGCGTCTCGGGAGCCGGAGCCTCGGCCTCCCCCCGGGCCCCTGCGTCTGCAGCACCCAGAGCGGCTGTCAGGGCTGCGTGCAGGGCGGGGAGCTGCCTTCTACCTGCTGCAGTGAGCGGGGGGAGACAAAGAAAAGGGTCCAAGCTGGGAAGGAAGACGCAGATCGATGCTACAGAGACCTGGTCTCGCCTGTAGAAAGCCCGCGAGTCCAGGAACGAGCGGTTAGAACAATGCGTGTGTGCAGGGCCGTCGCCTGATACAAAGTCAGTGCAGAGCCCTGGCCGGGCTCAGTGGTTAGAGCATCGACCCTGGAACTGAAGGGTCTCGGGTTCGATTCCCGGTCAAGGGCACGTAGCTGGGTTGCAGGTTCGGTCCTCAACCCTTGTTGGAACACGTGCAGGAGGCGACCCATCGGTGTGTCTCCCACCCTCCCTCCCCGGCCCCCCCCACTCCCTCCCCAGCCCCCCCACTCCCTCCCCAGCCCCCCCACTCTCTAAAAAGCAATGAGAACGATTCCCGGGTGAAGAACGACAGCCACAGAGCAGAGTCAGTGCAGACACAGGCAGGGGTGTTTCTTTGCACTTGTTGCTGGACCATCCAGAAAGGAAGTTCAGGAAGCAGTTCCGTGTACAACAGCGGCCAGAGCACGCCACGCTTAGAACACTTCACCACGGAGGCGGGAGACTCGCCGAGAGCTGTCAGTGTCGTCGGGAGCTGGTCGGGCTGTGGGCAGGGCTGGGGTCCCGGCCTGTGACCTCGAGCAAGGCCCCACCCCCGCCAGGTTTCCCATTCCTAGCGCCTCCGCCCCCACGGCAGGCGGCCTGCACGTCCAGGAGTCTGGACCCCTGGCCTTTGTGTTGCAGGATGCAGAGGGCTCCACCTGCTTGCACCTGGCTGCCAAGAAAGGCCACTACGAGGTGGTTCAGTACCTGCTTTCAAATGGGCAGATGGATGTCAACTGCCAGGTGAGCCACCCCCTCCCGCCCCTCGCCCCTCCCCCGCTGCGCCCCGGGTCTCCATGTACAGTTCTCGCCGACGCTCTTGCTTCATGCTCAGTGTCCGGGGCCACTGGACCAGAGGGAGGAGCAGACACCGTCCCTGCCGTGGCCGCCTCCAGCCGACCCTGGCCTGGGCGGGCTGGTCAGCAGCAGGGCTGTTCTTTTCTCCTGTGACTTGG
The DNA here is from genome assembly GCF_028538775.1 of Myotis yumanensis. Classification (NCBI taxonomy): domain Eukaryota; kingdom Metazoa; phylum Chordata; class Mammalia; order Chiroptera; family Vespertilionidae; genus Myotis; species Myotis yumanensis. The sequence goes on from NW_027223763.1 coordinate 1,047,365, forward strand.
TCGCGTGCACGGGCATGTTCGGGGGTTTTCGGGTCAGTCGGGGCCAGTCCTGGCTCTGTCCTGCCCTCGCCAAGACTCCTGGAGCAGCGCCCTGCACGACGGGCGGCCTGCAGGCCGAGAGATCGCCCTCTGTGCCAGCGCTGGAATTTCGTTCTTTTGAAATTAGGATGATGGTGGCTGGACGCCCATGATCTGGGCCACTGAGTACAAGCACGTGGACTTGGTGAAGCTGCTGCTGTCCAAGGGCTCGGACATCAACATCCGGGACAACGTGAGTGTCACCGCAGGGGCGGGGGCGGCCCGGCTGGGAGGCCGCTCTCGAGTCAGCCCAGTTCTGTGGTGATTATTTGTGTCAGCCAATTGCTGGGACCAGAGAGCCCTGGGCGTCGCCCGCACCTGGGCAGGTAGAGGTGCCGCCTTGGAGGGACAGAGGAGGGGTTGGCCGTGCTGTGGGGCAGGGCTGATGGAAGATACTGGGCTGATGGTCAGTGTGTAGGGCAGGTGTGCCTGCCCAGGGAGCGTGGCCGCGGTCTGAGCCCCCGCAGCGCCCTGCTCATGTGCTGGTGGAGTCGGGTGACAGCAGGCGGCGCTGAGTAACGTCCAGGACTTCAGGGACCCAGGGCCAGCGGGTGGTGGGCAGCGGAGGCCTGGCTGTGGTCCGGGCAGATGGGCGCTGTGGCTCTGTCCGCCTTCACAGGTGCCTGTTGTGCTCTTCCTTTTCTAAAGCTCACCGAGCTGAGAGTGGTGCGTGCACTTGGAGCGAGATGGGGCGCATTGTCTGAGGGCCCCAGTGTCGTGGAGAACACTTGGCTCCCGTCTGGGCTTGGGTGTTGGATCTCGGCCCCGGTGGGACAGGCAGGAACTAGGATGGGCAGGGGCCGGGGACCCACATGGCGGCCCCACCCCGGGGCCTGGGCGCCCAGCCTCCTGCATGCAGTTCCCGAGGGGCCAGGCTCACGTCGCCGGCCAGTGGAGCAGAGAGCGGTTCAGGGGCAGCAAAGAGTTTGTGCCTGAGCGGCAGCCGCCCTGTGGGCTGAGCTGTGATGGCCGCCACCTGGGGTTCCTGTGGGCTCAGGGCTGTCGAGTCCTAAGAGACTGCTGGGTCCTCACAGGACCTGTTCGCACAGCACAGAGGTCCCTGGTTTCCTTCCACGTCCAGCTGTTTCACAGAGGCTTTGTGAAGCACCATTTTCACGAACCACACGGCCTGTCTCTTGGGTCTTACACCGCGTCCCCCGCCTGTGACTGTTAGGCCTGTGCCCCCCCCCCCCCCCCGCCCCCCCTGCGGCTCAGACCAGGTCCCTGCAGGCGCTGTGCTGTGTCCTGGGTCATTTTGATATGAGAACAGCCCTTGGGGACCCATTCCCTCTCCGACCACGCCCTGCCCCCTCATGCCCCGCCCCCTGCCCCGCCCCTGCAGGAGGAGAACATCTGCCTGCACTGGGCAGCCTTCTCTGGCTGCGTGGACATTGCCGAGATCCTGCTGGCCGCCAGGTGCGACCTGCACGCCGTGAACATCCACGGCGACTCGCCGCTGCACATCGCTGCCCGGGAGGACCGCTACGCCTGCGTCGTGTGAGTGCCTGGGTGTCCCAGGTCGGAGGTCGCTGTGAAAAAGCCCCGAGTGCGAGGTTGCCCGAGGCCGAGGGGACAGCCTGTGGGAAGCCCTGTGGGGGCAGTGTCCCCTGGTGCTGGCCACTTGGAGTCCTTGGCTGCCCGAGGCCTTTGTCCCCCAGCGCTTACTCTGGGCGCGACCCCATTCTCAGCAGCAGGACCCGCCTGACCCGTGACCCCGGTGACCTGTCTGCCCGGGCGTGAGGGAGCCCCTGCAGGGCTCGCACCCTCGTGGGACGTGGCAGCAGCTCCGCACCATGGGCGTGTTGGTGGGAGGCCCTGGGCAGGGGAGCTCACGGCATCCTGTGCCGCCCACGCCTGGTTCTGACCCAGGTCAGGCCTGGGGTCGCCGCCAGGTACGCGGCATGGGGCCTGCTTATGCCGTCACGGCGGCCCTTCCCAGCGGTGAGAGAGCACTGAGCGGAGACGCCCAGGAAACCCGACACCCTCCCAGCGCCTCCCACTCGCGCTCTGCGGGAGGGGAGCGTGGGAGAGGCGTGGGCTGCTCTGGGGAGTCCCCAGTCCTCCCAGCACCAGTCCACCAGCTCGTAAATGTCACTGCCAGCGGTGTGTTCTTAGTATTTCTACCGATTTAGTCGTTTCACACGTCTCGTCTTCCTGTCTCTTGAACGCAGATCTGAATGTCTTGTTGGCCCCCGTTTTTCCTTTTAGCCTCTTTCTCTCCCGGGATTCAGACGTCAACCTGAAGAACAAGGAGGGGGAGACGCCCCTGCAGTGCGCCAGCCTCCACTCACAGGTGTGGGACGCCCTGCAGATGAGCAAGGCGCTGCGGGACTCGGCCCCGGACAGGCCCGTCCCCGTGGAGAAGACGGTGAGCAGGTGAGGCGTGTCCCGAGGCCAGGGCCGTCCTGTCCAGTGTCGTGGCGATGGGCGCAGGGTCTGTGAGGAGAGCTGCTCTCGGCGGCGGCCGTCTGTCCTCCTCAGTCCCACCTGGGCCGCACCTGTCACAGCAAAAGTCACGCCCCTTCCCTGGCAGAGACATCGCTCGCGGCTACGAGCGCATCCCCATCCCCTGTGTCAACGCCGTGGACGGCGAGCCCAGCCCCAGCAACTACAAGTACGTGTCCCAGAGCTGCGTGACGTCCCCCATGAACATCGACAGGAACATCACCCACCTGCAGGTCAGCCGTCCTGGGCCAGGGCCCTCGGCGGGGTGGCCGGGCGGCGGGGGTTTCCCAGAGGACCCTGTTCGGGGCTGCCTCCACCGAGAGCTGAGCAGACACAGGTCCCAGAAAATGCACCCACGCCCCGTGCTGGGTCCGGCCCCCAAAGCAGAGCCTAGCGTCCCCCGTGAGTGCTGGTTCCAGGCCCCGCGGGACCAGACGGGCCGTGCAGCGAGCTAAGGTCCCGCCTCCGCCCTGTGCCCACAGCCTGTGCCCTGCAGGCGGAAGCCAGGCGTGTGCCTCAGGCAGGGCTCGTGCTCCGGCCTGGCCTTTCCCACGGAGTGTCTCCAGGGCAGCCGTACCTCCTCCCCCCCCCCACAGAGCCCATGCCCAGCCCCTTCCCCAGCCTCGGCGACTGGGCATTCTGCCCGCCCTTCTTTCCAAGAGCCCGCACTCCCTTGGTGCCTTGAGAACCAAGCCGCGAGGTCATGCCCTCCCCTCCGTGGGCGTGGCTTGCAGAAACTCCTGGCAGACCGAGCTGCCTGCACGGTGGGGGCTGTGGGCGGGAGGGAGCGCCGAGCGTGACCCTGTCGCCCACCCCCCAGTACTGCGTCTGCATCGACGACTGCTCCTCCAGCAACTGCATGTGCGGCCAGCTCAGCATGCGCTGCTGGTACGACAAGGTGAGCACCGGGCGGGCGGCAGCCCTGCTGTCAGCCTCCCTCCCTCCCTCCAGGGCTGTTCCAAGCAGCTCAGGGGCAGGGGGCAGGGGGGCCGGGGTGGAGAGCCCGGGAAGGGGGGGGGGGGGGCAGCAGGTGGGAGGCCAGGCCCTGGGGACGAGCCAGCATCCTTCCTCCGTGCGTGGTGGTGCCTGGAGGTGGGGGCGACCACGGGCGGCCCAGGTTCCCACCCCCTGCTCCCAGGGCTCGTTTGACCAGAGCCCTCCGTTGGCCAGTGCTCTGTGTGTAGAAGAGTGTTGCGTCCGTGTTGGCTGGTCCTGACTGCGTGTCTGTCCCCAGGATGGCCGCCTGCTGCCTGAGTTCAACATGGCGGAGCCGCCCCTGCTGTTCGAGTGCAACCACGCCTGCGCCTGCTGGCGGAACTGCCGCAACCGCGTCGTGCAGAACGGCCTCCGGTGAGTGCGCTGCACCTGCCCTCCGGCCGCACCGCAGCTGCCCTGGCGGCGTGAGACCGCTGGCGAGTCCCAGGCGTCCTGTGTTGTGGGCACTTTGTACAGGGTGTGTTTGGGGCCCGTGCGTGTCTGAGCCCTGTCCTCCGTCAGGGCCCACATGGGCGTACGTAACAAGGCTTGCTTCCTCTCGGCTCAGACTGGCTCTGAGGCCGAGAGGACCAGACTGTCTTGGTCAGAAGAGCCCAAAGCAGCGCACAGGCCTGGTCCCGAACGGCCTCGCCTGCAGCTCCCACGGCTGCTGGGCGGAGTGTCTCTTAGCACCAGGCCCCTGTTGCTGGCTCAGACTCCCTGGGGGCAAGGCCTCCCCAGTCGCTCAGGGCTCACGGTCCCGGGTGTGGCCAGCCCCGGCCCCTGGCCAGGCTGGGGTCCTTTCCCCCGTGTCCTCTGGCTGCCCAGAGCCAGGCCCTGGGTTCTGGTCATAACCCCCCCTTGAGTGCCGAGGGGTGATCGGATGTCCCTCTGGGTCGGGAGGGAGTTACGGGCAGGCTGAGTGCGAATTCCCAGCGTGTGGCTCCTCATTGTTGGCGACCTCAGAGCACTGTGCCCGCCCCCGCTCCCGTCCCCCTCGTGTGGCAGGGAGTCTCATCCGGGTGAGGACAGACGTCCCCCCCAGGGGTGGCTCTCAGAGCCTGGGAGTGTCCCCCACACCTGACCTGGTCACAGCTGGGGCTCGGGCAGCGCTAGCCCCTCTGGTCCTCGTTGCGACCAGGGGTCTGGCCCGGGCTGTCCCCGTGGCACAGGTGACGGTCCTGAGGCACAGAGGCCGCGTCACCGGGAGTCACTGCCCTGCCCGTCACGCTGTGAAACGTTTCTGAAGGTGACGCCTGTCTGGCCGGGAGCGGGGCCCTGGCCGCGGCCGTGAGCACAGACCCTGTTTTGCAGGGCGAGGCTGCAGCTCTACCGCACCCAGAACATGGGCTGGGGCGTGCGGACCCTGCAGGACATCCCCGTGGGCACCTTCGTCTGCGAGTGAGTGAGGGCACGTCTGGGCGTGCCGTGTGGGGTCAGGCCCGGGGGCGCCCGCTGGCCGACCTGCCGTTCCAGAGGGGCTGCCCCAGCACCAGACCCCCATTGCCTCCCCCCCTTCCTGCCTCGGGAGGCTGTGCCGTTCACATGGGGTGGCTTCCGGGGGCTTCTGGCTCCCTCCCTCCTCAGTAGAGGGTTTCGTGCCCCATCTCCTGCCACAGTGAAAGCCTGGCTCCGTGGCCACAGTCTCCCCGGCTGTGGCGGCGGCGGGTGACGCGCTGTCCGTCCCGCAGGTACGTGGGCGAGCTCATCTCTGACTCGGAGGCCGACGTGCGGGAGGAAGATTCTTACCTCTTCGACCTTGACAACAAGGTACTGCGTCCCGAGGGCTGGCACAGAGCTCAGTGTGAACGCGCAGTGTGGCCTCCTGTGCTCAGGGCTGAGGGACCCCGACCCGGGGAGGGGGTGAGCCTTGCCCCTGGACCCCAGCCTGTCATCCCCGGGGATAGCCCGCACCTGCACAGCCACCGGGACAGTGACCTGCAGAGCAGTCATGAGCCGCGTGCGAGGGGTGAGGGCCGTGGGAATGGGTGCGAGTCCCCGTTCCTTCCTGGGACCGTGGAGAGGAGCTGGCCTGCCTGGCGTCCAGCCTGGTGCCAGGTCCCAGATGCTGCCGAGGCCACCGCACCCCCATCTTGGTTCTCGTGTGGCCCCTCCTTTGTAAGGAGCCTGTTGGCTGCAGCGCTCAGGCAGGACTGGGAAAGTGGGGTCCTCTGCTCAGGGCCCATCAGTCAGGGCCAAGCGCAGGAGCCTGCCCCCCGACCCTCCCGGCCGTGCTGGGGAGATGCGCCGCCCCAGCGAGACGGGCTCCGGGCACCCAGGACCGCCGGGCGCTGTGACCGTGTGGGCCTGGGGAGCGCGGTGGCTGCGGAAGGTCTCTCCTGAGAACGCCCTGCTTCGTCCAGCTGCCACGGCAGCGCTTCGTCTTCAGCGGTCCTTGCGTTTCCAGACACTTGGTGACACCAGTGCTTGTCCTCCCTCAGTGGCCTGCTTGCCCCCTGGCGCCCCTCCAGTGGACAGGGTCCTCCCTCCTCTGAGGGACAGGGTCCTCCCTCGATGGACAGGGTCCTCCCTCGATGGACAGGGTCCTCCCTCTGAGGGACAGGGTCCTCCCTTGAGGGACAGGGTCCTCCCTCTGAGGGACAGGGTCCTCCTCGCCACAGCGTCCTCGTGCCGTCTGCTCCCAGGGTGAGGCGCTGCCCAGAGGCGGCCCTCACCTCACGCTCACGCCCTGCATCTGCCGGTGGCCGTTCGCTGGTTCCTCCCCTGGTGATGGCTTCTGGACTCAGTGCCAGTGGCTGGGAAGGCTGCCCTCCCCGTGGCTCCGTGGTGTGTCCGTGCGTCCGCTGTCCATGCACTAGCTCCCGGCGTCCTGGGCTCTTGCCGGGTCTCACACTCCCCTAGGGGTGGGGGCAGCGTGGGCCCTACAGACCAGGTCAGGTCACCAAGGGCGACCTCTTCTCTTTCCTGAACTTGTCTCAGTCTTCACCCCCAGCTGTTTTAGGGATTTCTGTGGTGTGGTTTTTTGTTTTTGTTTTTTTTTATTTTTTTTATTTTATTGATTTTTTACAGAGAGGAAGGGAGAGGGATAGAGAGTTAGAAACATTGATGAGAAACATCCATCAGCTGCTTCCTGCACACCCCCCACTGGGGATGTGCCCGAAACCAAGGTACATGCCCTTGACCGGAATCGAACCTGGGACCCTTCAGTCCACAGTTTGACGCTCTATCCACTGAGCCAAACCGGCTAGGGCTGTGGTGTGGTTTTGGATATCTTTTGTTGGGTTTCTTTCCTTTTTCTTTTTAAATATATTTTTATTGATTTCAGAAAGGAAAGGAGAGAGAGAGAGAAACATCAATGATGAGAATCATTGACTGGCTGCCTCCTGCACGCCCCCCCCACTGGGGATCGAGCCCACAACCCAATATGCCCTGACGGGGAATTGAACCCAGGACCCTTCAGTTCACAGGCCAACAGTCTATCCACTGAGCCACACCAGCCAGGGTTCTTTTCTTTTTAGAGAGAGAGGGAGAGAAACATCGATTGGCTGCTCCTGTGCACCCCCTACTAGGGATCGAGCCCGCAACCTGGGCATGTGCTCTGCCCAGGAATCGAACCAGCATCCTTTGGTGCAGGCGACCACGGCTGATCCCAGTGGGCACGGGCTGGGCTGGGTTTTTTATTCAGTAAGGTTTTGGCATTTAAGTGACTGGTTTTAGTTTTGAGAAATGCGCGTGCTGGTCTGTCGCCGCCACAAGCGAGATGGTGGGACATGCCCACCTCCGGCCCCTCAGCCAGGGCTGCTCGGTCTGGGGGTGAGCTTTCCCTGCGGGAGTTCTGTGGCGTCAGAGCCGCCCCGCTGTCTGCGAGGCTCGGTCACCCCCCGGCCGGGAGGGACCGCGGTGCACCCGCTTCCCGCTGGACTTGCAGCCGCGTCTGTGGGTGTGAGAGCTCCTTTCTCAGGCGCCTCCTGGGAGGGCTGCACCGGTGCTGCGTTCGCAGGCTGTTGGTAGGCTCAGGCCTCCTGCCCCTTCCCTCCGCCTGTGGGTCCTGCGTGCGCACACGTCACACGTGTCAGCCTCTGCCCGGCCTCGGCCTCCTTGTCGGCCGAGAATAGAAAGTGGTTTCTTGTCTCGCCTTCTGTCTGCTGCGGGGCCGTGGGAGGCTCTCCTTCCCCAGGAGCCGGCAGTGGGTGCGTGGCTCGAGCTGACTCGGGCTTGTGGGGTTGAGGTGCCTCGAGCTTCTCGTGGGTCTGGGTCTGGCCCGTTTGCTGAGCCTCACATCTGTGCCCCTCTTCTCCTGTCCGCCGTCGATTTGGGTGAATCTCGGAACCCGGTGGGGGTCGGTCTGCAGACCCTGTTTCTCTTTGGAACCGTCTCCGTCTCTGTGCTTCTGTCCTGGTTCCCAGTGTCAGCAGCGCGACCACGGCGGGCACGGGTTTGGGGTCAGATCTGCCTTCAGCGCAGGAGCCTCAGGAAGGCGGCCCTGTCCTTGCTCTGGCTCTGTCCGCACGTGCTCTGGGCTCAGGGTCTAAGATTCTCCCGGAAGCGAGTTGCAGACCAGGCCGCTGGCTGGGTGGGCAGGGACGCCGCCTCTGTCCAGGCTTCTCCCTCCGTGTGCCTCGGTGTGCTCTCTGCTCCGGTCCCAGTGACGCCGAGCTCTGCAGAGCCTGCCGGCAGCCCCTGGGGTGGGTGCAGGCTCAGCTCCCACACACTGGATCTTCCCAGGGAGAGTGCTGGCCCAGGGCCGTGTGGTTAGGCCAGACCCTCTCGCCTGCCTTCCTCAGTCCGCTCCTGTCCCTTCTCGTGGGCGGAATGTGGGGACGGTTCGGGGACCTCCATCCTGTCCGTCCTGCGGGGTAGCGGAGGTCATGGGATTCCTGCTTCTCGGTCGGTCGTCACCACCGCTCTGAGGACTGCGGCCTGCAGCTTCCCTCCCTCTGCCCTCTGCCCTCTGCCCTCTGCCCCGTCCACCTGCCCTCTGCCCTCTGCCCCGTCCACCTGCCCTCTGCCCCGTCCACCTGCCCTCTGCCCTCTGCCCCGTCCACCTGCCCGGCTGCCCCATGTCTCCAGCCCTCCCTCCTGGCGTCACCAAGTGTGAGAAGCCATGGCCCGTGGTCTCCGCCCGCCTGGCCCCCCAGCCCCCACGCTGACAGAATCAGAGCTGGAGGGAGAGTCTGGGGTGGCGGGTGCTCTCCCCCTGATGGAGCTCCAGATGGTGCGGCTCCACTGGGCTCCTCAGTCCCAGGCCTGGCGCGGGGGGGGGGGGGGGGGCATGGGAGTGTCCCAGCAGCCCTGGGCCTCGCTGCCTCTCCACCTGGCTGGTGCCCCACGCCCGCTCTCGCCCGCAGGACGGAGAGCTGTACTGCATCGACGCGCGCTTCTATGGGAACGTGAGCCGCTTCATCAACCACCATTGCGAGCCCAACCTGGTGCCCGTGCGGGTGTTCATGTCGCACCAGGACCTGCGGTTCCCCAGGATTGCCTTCTTCAGCACCCGGCTCATCGAGGCCGGCGAGCAGCTGGGGTAGGGCACGGGCTCCGTTCCCTGACGTGGACGCGGAGACGGCTGTGCCCGGGCTCCTGCCTCAGCCTCGCTCTCCTCTCTCCCCAGGTTTGACTACGGGCAGCGCTTCTGGGACATCAAAGGCAAGCTGTTCAGCTGCCGCTGCGGGTCCCCCAAGTGCCGGCACTCCAGCGCGGCCCTGGCCCAGCGGCAGGCCAGCGCCCGGGAGGCTGCGGAGGACGGCCTGCCCGACACCAGCTCCTGCAGCGCCGGCTCCCGATGAGGCTCCGGTGGCTCTGGTCACGCTGCAACGGAGGGAGAGAGGGCGCCCTGGCGCCCAGGGCCTCCAGGCTGACGGCTGCGCTGGAGCCGCGCTGTGCTGGGCGCTGGGGTCCCTGGCAGAGCCTTGCTCCCTGGCGGTTGGTCGTTTCCACGATCCTCCTTTCCCCTCCTCCCCAAGGCCCCTCCCACCCGTGGTCTGGTGGGCAGCGTCCTGCTGGTCCAGACTCCTCTGCGGGCACCTGCCGCCGCCACCTCCTCACCCAGCTGCTCCGTTAGACCCACCCCTCAAGGTCCTGGCCGCGCAGACACTGCACAGGCCCGTCCCACCCGTCTGCGAGGTCGGGCGAGCGCCGTGGACTTTGGAGAAGGTGTTCGCTTTTTAAAGAAACTGCCCGGTCCGTGCGTGCCCGGCCCTGTGTGCGAGCTGCCACGCCGCCCCTCCGGGCTCGGTGGTTCCGGCCCCACCACAGACCCGCCGCCACCCTTGTGTGGGTTGTTCAGCCACATGCTCTGATGACGGATAAACTGATTAATTTTCTACCATCACTGAACATTAGGACAACAAACAACACAACAGACAACGGTGCTGATCCTGGTGTGGTTCCCACTCACCATGTGAAAAATATCAACTGTACAAAGAACAAAGTGATTTTAGAATAAAATGCAGGAAACTTTTTAAAGCGTTAGCCTTGTAGTGAATAAACTCGCCGCCGCCTTCTGTGTGGTGGCCTGCAGGTCACCCTTTTCGTTGGCATATACTTTTTTAAAAACTGTAACTAGTGCAGTAACCGTGGGGTTTTTGTGCGACTCTAAAACATTCATACGCAGTCATGTTTATTTTTTTCTGTTAAATGTTTTTGACAGTTTTAAGAGCAGTCTTTTGGCTCAGACCATTTCTTGTTCTGTTTTCAATGAAATCAATAAAAGAAAAACTTTAAAGGAGGTTTTCATTACGAGACCCTGTTCCAGCTGGTTTCTCGGCACCTGCGCTTCCGCTGGCGCACGTGTCGGCGTGCGTGCGTGTGCACGTGTTAGCGTGTGCACATGTGCACGTGTCGGCGTGTGCGTGCACGTGTCGGCGTGTGTGTGCGTGTGCGTGTGCACGTTGGCGGGGTGGCAGGTCCAGCACAGGCGCCGAGGGGAAACGAGAAACGTGGGAACGGCAAACCGCACAGAAACACGGATGCGATGGCAGTGGCAGGTAAGTCCGCAGATTGGAATCCGATCTGTGCGCGAACGTGATGCGGCTGCAGGAGCCTCCTGCCTGCCGGGCGGCCACCCTGTTCAGGGTCCACGCCTCTGCCCCGTGTCCCCGTGTCCATGTTTTCCCAGGCGGGGCTGGCCTCCACCAGGGAGCCTGCGAGCTCAGCAGGAAGTGGCTGAGCTCACATTTGGTCAGACTTAGCCGGTGTGGCTGTCGCCCACGCTGTCCTGACGGCGAGGAGCCCGCGCAGGGCCCCCCTGGGCCCTCGGTCACGTCACCCCAGGCGGGCGGCCCAGGGTGCGGGAGCGGCCACGGCCGAGTGTGCAGGTGTGACAGGTCCGACAGGTGATGTCCTCGTTCAGTTGAGACCTTTGGGGTGTTGGGTGGCCTGTCGGGTGAAGGGACCCCCAAATAGGGGTCACGTCAGATTCCGAGCATTTTGAACAAGTCCCCGGGGCTTCCGTGTGTGACCTGGCCCGGAGGCGGTGGCCACACCTGAGGCTGCCGTGGACAATCCTAACCTGACGTGTGGGCAGAGTCCTCAGGGGTCTCTGCTCCAGCAGGGCACCTGCCCCTGGGGCACAGGACAGGAGACCCCCCTGACAGGCCTCCCACCGGCAGCCATCCAGACGTGCCCAGAATGCGGGCGGAGCCCAGGGTTGCCATTTCTGTGCCGGTCACACCGTTCAGCCCGAGTGCACGCGGAGTCCACTTGCCCGGATGGTGCCGTGCGTGCGGGAAGGGGCTGCGTGGCCCGCGCTGCGTGTTGGGGGGCTGCTCTGGTCGCGGAGAAGTTGGGGGAGCGGCCGTGATGGGCCAGGCAGAATGGAGAGACGAAGGGACCAGGGCGAGTGTGGAGCCGCGCTGATTGGACAGGGCACAGCCCCAACTGGCGTGCAGGCTGAGCAGAGGGAGCGCACAGACCTCGCTTCCCACCACGGCTTCCTCTCTGGTGGCGGAATCGGTCCAGCCCTGGATGTCGGGGCTCTGTGTGGGACGCAGATGCTACTCTGAGATCGGGCAGTGACCTGAGTTGTCCAGGTACCGGGACGGCCTGTGGCACCCGGGAGGGACCTGCGGCCTGCAGTGCTGGTGCTGATGACCAAGCGAGGCGGCCGGAGGGGCAGGCGGTCGGAGCCCTGAGGACCCGCGGAAGGGCAGTGCCAGTCACGTGTTCTCTGCTCCGACCGCTCGGCGGCCGGACGGAACAGGACTGGGAGCAGAGGAGGCTGGCATGCTGATGCAGAGAGGGATGGGGGTGAATATCTTTAACATAATTTACATTTTTTATTAAAGATTTTTTTTTACTGAGGTGAAATTCACGTAACAAATTCACCATTTTAACCATTTTACAATGCACAGCACTCCCAGAGTTCGCAGTCATCACCAGCATCTCATTTCAAAAACCTCATCCCTCGGGAAATGCAGAGGGACCCTTTAGGGCGACCGTGACGTGGAGGAAAGGAGCCTCGGCGCTGTTGGCGGGGACGCAGACGGCGCAGCCCCCGTGGGAGGCTACGGAGGGGCCTCAAAAAGGGGCAACTACCCGGCCGGAGCGGCTCCCTGGCTGAGCGTCGACCTAGGAACCAGGAGGTCACAGTTCGATTCCCGGTCAGGGCACAGGCCCGGGTTGTGGGCTCGATCCCCAGTGGGGGGCGTGCAGGAAGCAGCCGATCAGTGATTCTCTCTCATCATTGATGTTTCTCTCTCCCTCTCCCTTCCTCTCTGAAGTCAATAAAAATACATTTTTTAAAAATTACACAACCTTATGTGGCCATCTCCGAGGTGCTCTGTGGAGACGCTGAGCGATGGATGGACAGGTAGCACACGACAGCCTCCCTTGAAATTGTTATTGAATGAGCCCAGCTGGCGTGGCTCAGCGTGGACCCAGGAACCAGGATCCCCAGTCAGGGCATCTGCCCGGGTTGTGGGCTCGATCCCCAGAAGGGGGCGTGCAAGAGGCAGCCCAGTGATGTTCCTCCGTCATTGATGTTTCTCTCCCTCTCCTTTCCCCCCTCTCTCTCTCTCTCAAAAGAAAAAACACACACACACACAAAAACAATAAAAACGTATTTTAAAAAATTATCATTGAACGAATGGTGGAAGGACAGGCTCTCCGAGTGGAGCTCTGAGGCTGAAGCGGTGGCGCTGGTGGGAAGGTCTAGGACGTGACAGGGTGAGGGACCAGGCCGGGTTGTGCATCCGACCAGCGAGACCGGAGTTGAAAGCATCGTCTGGATGTCGAAGACGCCGAAAGGATGGCTGGCTGGGCCTGCCCGCAGTCCTCCCGGAAGAGGCCGGGGGGAGAGTGACGTGTGGGAAGGAACGCGGGGACCAGGAGCCTGCGCCCCCCCCCCCGCCCCCGGGGGCTGGAGCATTATGCGCCCGGCGATGCCTCCGGGGGAAGGACGGGTCCAACGGGCAGCTCAGCATGGCCGTCGAGGACTCTGGGCCCCGCCCAGCTCCCCGGCCACAGCTGCCCAGGTCAGCATCTGGCCAGCGCCCAGCCCCGGCGCAAGGCCGGACGCACGGAGGGCGCACGCTCACCGCGCCGGCCCAGGCTTGGGGCGCAGCCAGGGAGGACCCGGGGGCCGAGGCGCAGCCCCGAGGGCAGGCGGCGGGACCCCGCGGCGGGGACAGGGCGGGGGCGGCCGGCTGGGGGCCGGCGGAATAAGGGCGGGCGGAGCGGCGTGGATTGGCCGGGCTCCGCCACGTGATCGGCCCCTTATAGGGCGTGGTGCGGGCGGCGGAGTCGGGTGCGGCGGCTGCCGGGCCGGGCGAGGTCCGGTGCTGGTCCGGAGGCTCCGTGACTGCTCCGCTCCGAGCGCCTGGCGCGCCCCGCGGTTTCCCTGCTGGGGCCGCCGGGCGGGGGATGCGCGCGGCTCCCGGGAGCCATGGTCCGCTTTGGGGACGAGCTAGGCGGCCGCTATGGGGGCACCGGCGGCGGGGAGCGGGCCCGGGGCGGCGGAGCCGGCGGCGCGGGCGGCCCGGGCCCCGGGGGGCTGCAGCCGGGCCAGCGGGTCCTCTACAAGCAATCGATCGCGCAGCGCGCGCGCACCATGGCGATGTACAACCCCATCCCGGTCAAGCAGAACTGCTTCACCGTCAACCGCTCGCTCTTCATCTTCAGCGAGGACAACGTCGTCCGCAAATACGCCAAGCGCATCACTGAGTGGCCATATCCTGTCGGGGGCTGGGCCGGGCCGGGCCGGGCGGGGGCTGCCGCGGGCGCGGGCACAGGGACCGGGCCCTGGGTCCGGCGTCCGCACCCCGCCGGGTGTGGGAGGGGCGGCTGGGCCGGGACCGGGCGGGTCGAGTGCGGCGCCCAGTGGCCATCTTTCCGGGGCCAGGAGGAGGGTGCGATCTGGGGAGAGGCACCCCGGGAGGACTCGGCGTGGAGGGGGCGGGGCGGGGCTGCGGGGCCCCTCTCCGCCCGCCGCGGGTGCGTGTGTGTGTGCGCGCGTGTGCGGTCGCGGTGGCGGCGGCGGCGGCAGGAGCGGGGTGGACGCTGGGCGGAGCCCCCTGCCCCCGGACACGTCCCTTCGCTCCCTGGTCCGGATGCCGAGCGCACGGCCAGCCTGGAGGGCACCGAGGGTGACCCCGAGTCTGTAGGTGGAGCCCCGGGTGGCCGCGGGTCGCGCGCGCCCGGCAGCAGGTGCGGCGTGTGTGCGGGCAGAGCATGATCCCGGCGCTGCGCGTGCGTGCGGGACTCTCGGGACAGGCATGTTCACGTGCCTGTGTCGGTACATGTGGCTACGTGTGTCGTTGGGCAGGAGCGCGCCTGCGCGGGGGTCCCTCTCCAGCCGAGCGGGGGGCGCACCGCCCCCTCCCTTCGGGGCGCGGAGCCGGACGGCGCTGTCCGCGGTGCTGACGGCCGCCAAGATGGGCCCAAGGGCTGGCCTCGCGGCAGCCCCCAAAGATACGGGCGAGAGGGAGTGGGGGGACTGGAGAGGTCGCTCTCAGGCCCCGGAGGCCGCCTGGTCGGCTGCTGCACTGCGAGCCGCCCGCCTCGCCGCCCCCCCGCTGGCGCCTCCGGCCAGTCCTTAACCCACGCACTCCCTTCGAGTACATGATCCTGGCCACCATCATCGCCAACTGCATCGTGCTGGCCCTGGAGCAGCACCTCCCTGACGGCGACAAAACGCCCATGTCCGAGCGGCTGGTGAGTGCGGCGCCCTGTCTGTAGGCCGGGCCAGGACGCCTCTCCTTCCGCGGAGGGAAGACCAGCCCAGGCCGCCGGCCCCTCCCTCAGGGTCAGGAGGCCGGAGCAGCCCGCGCAGCCCCCGATGGGGAGGGAGGGTGGCTGCCCTGTCCGTCCGGTGCCACTAGCCACCCCTGCACCCCAGTCCCCAGTCCCCAGGCTTCTTGACCTGAGAAACTGACCCTCAGCCTGGATGTGTGGTGGTTATGAAGGCTCCGGGTCAGGAATGCAGGCTCCAGGGAGGGCGGCTGGCTGCAGGGCCGTGATGGCCCCTGGTGCCCCCTGGGGCTGCCAGTCTCTGCCTCAGAATTGTCTCCCGGGCTTGGAGTCTCTTCCCCATGGGGCCACCCCTTCCCTTGGGCAGCCTTCCTCCCCCCGACTCCCCCCCCGCCCGCCCCCACCCCGGCCGGCTCCCAGCACCCTGAGCTGTTCCCACCGTCTGTCCTCCACTCCACAGCTCGCACTGAGGCACAGGCCCCAGGCAGGCAGGGTGCCAGGCGGGGTCTCTGGAGGGGCAGGGCCAGCGGGAAGGGTGGGGTTTGGGGAGGTGAGGCCTGGTCCCCGCCCCCGCCCTCCCTGCTGCTGGGCCCTTTGCTGGGAGGCCCCAGAGGCCCAGCCGGGAGCAGAGACGGCCGAGCAGGGGAGGATCCGGGCAGGGAGCTGCCGGAGCTCTGCCGCCACCCGGCACGTGACTGTCCCCCAGCCTCTGCCGCTCACTTCCGTGGAGATGAGCAGTGACACGCGCCCGGCCTGCTCGTGCCTGGCGTGGGCCCTGGACTTCCCTCCTCCCACCGTCCTGGGCCCAGTGGGGGGTCGGGGGGGGGGGGGACACTGTGCCTGGGGGGCTCACCGTCGCAAGACACTGGGAGAAGGCAAGGAGGGGGGCAGCCAGGGGGAGAGCCAGGGACGGAGGTTTTGGGGGGCACGCATTTCTTCATCATGGGGAAGGCGGGGGGGGGGGGGGGCGTCATCGGAGCATGAGGGCCAGCACAGCCCTGCCACACGGAGTGGGGTGAGTCCCGCAGTGACTCTCGTCCAGGCGTGGCCGGGCAGGGCCACTTGCCTTCTGGGCCCACTGGCGGCGTGGGCCCTGTGCCAGCATCCACTCTGGAGGGCAGACGAGGGCGAAAGTCAGGGAGCGGGGGACTCAGGCAGGGAGCCTCAAGGCCAGGCCTCGGGACCCCTCCTAGCCCCACGGAAGTGTGTCCAGGGTGGGGCCGGAGAGAAGGGGGGGCTCGGGGGACTCGTCTGTGCCCCTTGGGGGGCAGGCTCCTGCCTCCTGGGCGAGGGGGTTGGGTTGGTGGGGAAGGGGCAGGCACACTTCTCAGGGTTGGGGGCCGAGCTGCTGGGGAAAGGAGCAGAGTGGGGTCCACCTGGGCCAGCCCCACGGCTGAGGCCCCCTGGGCTGACCCCAGTGCATGGGCAGGCCCTGGGGAGGGACCAAACGCCGGACCAGGACCTGGGCCTGGAGAGCAGGGCGGTGGCTCTGGCCAGGCTGAGGCTGGTGCCGCTGCCTGGGGGGCGGGGGGGCGGGGAGCCTGTCCAGGGGGCGGGGTCTCCACGGTTCTCTGCCTTGGGGCCCCTGCTTCCCGCCCACCCACCACCTTCCAGTGCCGTTAGCTGGAGCCCTGGCTTGCCGGCCCCACGCCTCCCCCACGCCATCACTCAGCCCTGTGGTCTAGGGTGGAGCTGGGGGCAGGGCTGAGGCAGGGTTAGCACGGCCCCGCCCCTCCGGGCTCTGGGCCTGCGCTCTGTCCATCCAGAGGCCTTCTGCTTGGTGGGGCCCCGCGGCTCCCCTGGGGTCAAGGGGAGAGGGGCCATCCAGCCAGAAGCCTGGGGGGCCCTGCCATGAGTCAGCATCGGGGTGTCAGGGGAGCGGGGCCGCGATGGCCACCCCACACAGGGCTGCCCGTCAGCCGTGGGCAGGGGAGGCCGGGCTGTGGGTTCCACGGGAGGCCCCTCGGGGCCAGGGTTCTTGGGAGAGGAAGGCGCAGGCTGCTGTCCTGCGTGGGAACTGGCCACCCCCCGGGGCCAGCTGCTGGCAGAGCCGCTCCCCAGGCACGGGGCCCCCTTCCTCACCACCCCTCTGGCTGCCACTGAGCAGTGGCCTGGCGTGTAGGCGCCTGTGGGCTGCACTCCGGCCGGCCGTTTCCCGCGATGACCCCCTTGTGCGTCTGCCCCCCAACCCCCCAAGGCCTGGCTCCCCGCTGGTCTGCACCGAGGCCCTCCCTGCCGGCTCCCCTGGCCACAGCCACCCCCTCTGTGCCTGTCCCCACCGACGAGGTGCAGCGGGTGGAGGGGGGGCTTGCATCTCTGGCTCCTCTCCCCGCCCACCCGCACTGCTCCCCTTGCCAGCAGCGCCCTGCCTGTGGCCCTGGCCGGGCGCCCCCCCCTCCAGAGGCCCCCCGAGGCCCGGCCACGTTCGCTCCCAGACCTGCCGGCTTCGGCTTCGAGTGTCTGGGAATGTGCTGTGCTCCCGGGAGTTGGGGCACCGACCCAGGGCGGGGGCAGAGCCCAGGTGGCCTCGGACAAGCCGGGTCTTTGCCTGGCTCCGTGGCCTCTGTGCTTCCGTGTCCTGTGGGATGGGGTTGATGACGGGACTGGGGGTGGGGGGTTGACAGGTGACCCTCGTCACTGCAGGAGGAGCCCCCAGTGGTCATCGCACCCCCCGCCGCCCCCCCCGCTGCCGGCCTGGAGGGTGGGGGCCTGGCCCCTCCGGGTGGGCGGGGAGCGGGGAGCGGGGACGTGGGTGTGGGTGTGGGTCTCGGCTCGCGGGGGGGCAGCGGCGACCCTGTGCCCTGTTCTCCCCAGGACGACACGGAGCCGTATTTCATCGGCATCTTTTGCTTCGAGGCCGGGATCAAGATTATCGCCCTGGGCTTCGTGCTGCACAAGGGCTCCTACCTGCGCAACGGATGGAACGTCATGGACTTCGTGGTGGTTCTCACGGGGTAGGCGCCGGCGCGGCTGCAGGTGGCCGTGTGGGGGGGGTCTCTGCTGGCCACCCACGTGGGCCCAGCGTGCCCACGCTGCCACCTGGGCCCCAGGGCCCACTCGGGGGCCTGTCCTCTGGCGGGGCTGGCCGACCGAGCTGCAGGGGTGGGGCCG